>NC_088239.1:40851277-41159277 GCF_036934945.1 Oncorhynchus masou masou | reverse complement strand
ATTGGCCCTTTTAATTTATAGGATTCACATATTCAATAAATATAGTACTCAACGTCCGATTTGGACCAAACTTCTTCCTACTATTTAGAAAGACATGAGGAATCCAATAAAATGGTCAAAAGCCACCCACGGACCCACGGACCCCCTACACCCCACGCCAATCCCACCCCAACAACCAGTATCAGTTCTCGATGTCTGACAAGTAGTATGGAGCTGCAGCTCGGAGTATTGGTTCTCCATCCTCCAGTGACTTCCAGTGACTATGCACGCACCACTTTTTCTACATATTGTTGTGTTAGAGCCTGAATTTAAAATGGATTCAATTGAGATTGTGTGTCACTGGCCTACACAAGATACCCCATAATGTCAAAGTGGGATGATGTTTTTGGAATGTTTACAAATGAGTTAAAAATCAGAAGCTGAAATGACTTTTGAGTCAAGTATTCAACACCTTTTGTAAATGACAAGCCTAAATACGTTCATGAGTAAACATCTGGTTAATAAGTCACATAATACGCTGCTTGGATTCACTGTGTGCAAGAATAGTGTTTAACATGATTTTTGAATGACTACCTCATTTTTGTACTGCACACATACAATTATCTGTAAGGTCTAGAATTTCAAACACATATTCATAAAAAAAAGAGAGGAGGTTTTCAAATGCCTTGCAAAGAAGGGCAACCATTGGTAAATGGGTCAAATAAAAAAAGCAGACATTGAATAGCCCTTTGAGCGTGATGAAATTATAATTGCACTTTGGATGATGTATCAATACACCCAGTCACTACAAAGATACAGACGTCCTTCCATACTCAAGTTGCTGGAGAGGAAGGAAACCGCTCTCGGATTTCATCCTGAGGCCAATGGTGAATTTAAAACAGAGTTTACTGGCTGTGATAGGAGAAAACTGAGGATGGATCAACAACATTGTAGTTACTCCACGATACTAAGTTAAATGACAGAGTGAAAAGGAAGCCTGTACAGAAAAAAAATATTCCAAAACATGCATCCTGCTTGCAATATGAGAATTTGGCAAAGAAATTAACTTTGTGTGTTATGTTTGGGGCAAATCCAACAACATCCCTCGTCATATTTTCAAGTGGTGGCTGCATCATGTTATCGGCAAGGACTAGGTCGTTTTTTAGGATAAAAATAAATGGAATAGGAGAAAGTAGTACAACTGAATGCTTTCAACTGAAATGTGTCTTCCGCATTTAACCCAACCCCTCTGAATCAGAGAGGTGCGGGGGACTGCCTTAATCGACATCCACAGCACCCGGGGAACAGTGCCTTGCTCAGGGGCAGAACGACAGATTTTTACCTTGTCAGTTCAGAGATTCGATCCAGCAACCTTTCGGTTACTGGCCCAACGCTTTAACCACTGGGCTACCTGCCACCCCAAAAGAGCTAAGCACAGGCTAAATCCTCAAGGAAACCCTAGTTCAGTCTGCTTTCCACCAAACACTGCAAGACAAATTCACCTTTCAGCAGGACAATAATGTAAAAAAACACACAAATACACATTGGAGTTGCTTACCAAGACGACATTGAATGTTCCTGAGTGGCCTAGTCACAGTTGACTAAAATAGATTGAAAAACTATGGCAATAATTGAAAATGGGTATCTAAATGACTAACCACCAACTTAAGAGAGCTTGAAGAATTTTGTGCAAATATTGTCCAGGTGCGAAAAGCTCTTAGAGACTTACCCAGAAAGACTCACAGCTGTAATCACTGACAAAGTTGATTCTAACATGTATCGACTCAGGGGTTTGAATACTTATTTCATTTTCAATAAATTAGCAAAAAAAATCTAAAAACATGTTTTCACTTTGCCATTATGGGGTATTGTGCGTAGGTGGGTGAGATTTTTTAAAATTCAATCCATTTTTAATTGTAGAATAAGTCAAGGGGTATGAATACTTTGTAGGTAATGTATTCCCTGTGAATCTGGTGACGTCCCCCCCCCTCGTTCAGAGAAATTTGCCATTTAAGTTGCTTGCATAATTCACCATAAATTAGTGTGAAAGTACCAGGTTTTGTCCAATAGACTAGCCTTAATGAGGAGAACTTGGTCTTATTCACCAGGCAGCGAACGGAAGAAAGTTGACTGAAAGAGGTACGAAGTAGATTTATTAAATTAGAAGCGCAGTTTTAGTTTTCGATTTCAAACTGTTTTGCTACGGTATGCCTTAATGAATACAACCCCGGACTCAAACGCAGACAGACCTGGCTGTGGATAATATCCCATGTTTCCTCCCATTTAGCAAAATTCCTATGTGTCTGCGTCCCAAATAGCACCTTATTCACCTATATAGTGCATTACTTTTGACTATACCCCCTATGGGCTGTGATCAAATATAACACACTATATAGGGAATAGGATGCCATCTGAGACACAGCCTGTGTTTTCCCTCCAGATCGGCATGTTTGAAGCTGTCAGTTAATCTCAGTCTTGTTGTCGGAGGCTGTAAGTGGGTTAGGAGCCTCGATGTCTTAGATACTTGCATGTCTTAGATACTTGCAAACTAAACAAACACACAGCGTTAGAAATTAATTAGCTTATATCCCAAATGGCGCCCTATTCCTTACATAGTGAACTACTTTTGACCAGAGCCCTATGGACACTCGTCAAAAGTAGGGAACTATATAGGGAAAAGGGTGCCATTTAGGACGCGGACTTAGATGGAGGGAGGGGGAAGTAGTCCTGGGTTAAGGCTGGGCTGGTTGTGGGGACGCTGGAGCTGAGACCAGCAATACAAAAGTCTAGCACGCAGCAGAAAACATCAAAAGGCTGTTGCTCCAGCTACTTATCCTCCTCCCAAGAGAAGAGAGAAGTTTACCCACAACAGCAAAATCTACAGACAAGCCACCACTGTTAATCCAGACTGAACCCTTACTGAGAAACCTGTGTGGTGTGTGAATGACTTTGTATGCATCTAAAAATGTACATTAGTTACTGTGGGTTTATGTGTGTTTACGCAATGCGCATGTGGTGTAATGTGCATGTGTGTGTAGAAAGGGGAGGGTGTGGCCATGGCATGCGATGGTGATTGACAGACAAGACAGTAAAGAGCTTTCGTTTACCTCGTCTTTTAGCCTCCTCCTCAGCCTCTCTTTGGACGACGGCAGAAGACTGACTTTAGGGCCACCCTGGCCCCCAGGCAGGTCATTGGGGCCCCTTGAGTTCTCTGGCTCCAGCCTAGTGCTGGCCTCCTCTACATTTACATCATCAGTCTCTTCGTTTTTTCTGGGTGGTGCCCCTTTGTCTCTGTCTCCCGTTGGGGTTGCCCCCCTGTCTCTGTCCACTGCCGGGCCACCCTGCGGTCCCTGTTCTCCTCCCTGCCCCTGCTGGTTGTGGTGCCAGCGGCGGTTCTGGCTGTAGCCATGGTGGAGGGGCCCCTGGCGCTGCCCGCCGTGGCCCTGGAACTGCTGCCCATGGCTACCCCCACACTGTCCTCTGTGCTGCTGCTGGTCACGAGAATGTTGATTGACTGTTTGTTGTTGTTGTTGTGGCGACTGCTGCTGTTGGGTCTTCCTGTCTCCTCCTCCTCCCCCCGGTGGTCTCTGCTGCTGTCTCCTGTAACGAGACAAGCAGGCGGGTAAGGGTTCTGTTAACCACGTGGCAAAGCGTGACGCCCAGGCTACTCTGTCTGGCCAGCATGAACCAAGCCAGCGACCTCAGGCACCCTGTCAACTCCATGTCCATCTGTTCAGCTGCGACTCAGTCACTCCCCTCTCGGTCTGCCTGCTCTCTCTTGATCATCTATTGTAACACAGTCCCACTTTATTTTACCTTTATTTTACTAGGCAAGTCAGTTAAGAACAAACAACAGAACAAAGAACTTATTTTCAATGACGGCCTAGGAACAGTGGGTTAACTGCCTGTTCAGGGGCAGAACGACAGATTTGTACCTTGTCAGCTCGGGGATTTGAACTTGCAACCTTTCGGTTACTCGTCCAACGCTCTAACCAGTAGGCTACCCTGCCGCCCCAACTATGTCTCTACCTTCTAACACACTGTCTCCCCTGGCACAGACATAGCTCATCTAACAGAGCCTGTCTTCTTTCAGTCAAATACTAAAACACCATAGATCTGTCAACAGCTAACAGCCATGGCCGCCTGCTACCATAAGGCCTGGGAGTTCTTATGAATAATAGGTGCTTCCCCATGTGGTGTGGGTCTCTGCTTCACAAGGAGCTGACTGATGCAACAGGATTAAACACATTTGTTCTGCTTTCGCCCTTAGCTTCAGATCAACAGGAGCTTGCAGGCCGTGTCTGTGTAAGGGGGGGGGGGGGTATAACAATTAATATCCTTTCAGGTAACAACCCTCGACTAAAATCTGATTACAATGAGATGTTCAGTTAAAAAAAAGTGACTATTTGAACATGCCTTCCTTTCAACTATAAGGGGCAGGTAGCCTAGCGGTTAAAAGCGTTGGGCCGGTAACCAAAAGGTCGCTGGTTCAAGGTGGCAGAAAAAAATATGCCGTTCTGCCCTTAGTTGACTCCCAAGAACAACTGCTCCCCCTGGCGCCAACGACGTGGACGTCGATCAAGGCAGCCCCCCCCCCATATCTCTCTGATTTAGACGCATTTAGCTTGAATGCATTCAGTTGTGCAACTGAATAGGTATCCCCTTTCCTATCAAACCATCATAGAAACACAAGAACCTAAAGCAAGCAATTCATATGAAACTGTCCTCAACCAACATTCTAACCCTTCAACAAAAGCCCCATCACATCCTAAACAACACTGTCCAAGATATTTCCAGCAGATTTTTCCACTGCTTGTGTTCAAATTTAACACCACACCCACTCTACAGAGGCATGGAAAACATGAAGCAGGCCAACACTCATAAAATCCAATAGCGCCACCATTCATCAATTCTCTCTCTTTAAAGATTGGCCAGCCAGGCAGGCATAGACCCAGGCCACGCAGAGCAGAGATATGTGACCAACCAGCCAGCAACAGCCATTCAGTCAGCCAGGCTGTATTTTGTGTTTCCAGCGCTGCAGTGATTTGTAATAAGTTAGCCAGCCAGCCAAACAGGGCCAGCTACAGCAATGCTATATAGCCAGTCAGTCAGCCAGCCAGCCAGAGCAGGCCAGTCAGTAGCCGGTTTCCATGATAAGGCTAGCAAGAGAGCCAGATCCAGCCAGTTCCATTTGCTGCATTGACATATAGCCAGACAGCCAGCCAGCCAGGCAGGCGGTCAGCGAGCCAGACTGTTTCCAGTGCTGCAGTGATTTATAGCCACCCAGTCAGTCAGTCAGCCAGCCAGTGTTTCCCAGTACTGCAGTGCCACGGCCTGCCAAACCCCTGTGACCTACATTACATTCTCTAGAAGAGCCGGATCCTACACGGCTGGCTCACTGGCTCCACAGCTTTTAATTAGAAGACTATAGGTGTTCAGTGCTTTGCTCTATGTTCCTTTCCCATGTTATATTTCACTGGTCTTTTTATAGCGTTATGGGGCTAGGGCGCATGCAGTACTATCACCCTGAGCTACAGTACGTTAGCCTAGGGTTGGAGGGTTGTGTGTGTGATTGTATTGTGTGTGTGTGGTGGTTATTAAACTGATATGTGACCTGTATTGTGTGTGTGTGTGGTGGTTATTAAACTGATATGTGACCGTAGATACGAGAGAGGGTCACAGGGAACAGGAGAGTCATGGTGCCCTGTGTGCAACAGTAGCTAGCATCCTGAACCTGGAACCAGCAGCACAGAATGATTCCTCCCACCCCACCATGTTTATATCAAACTATATAGACATGCAAGCAACAAAACCGAAACACCACCACAGTCCAAACATACAGATGTTTCCACAAATAGATGTCCTATAGCTTAACACACACAATGACAGAGTCACTCACATTGTTCTGCAATATGTCAAAGCAATAACAGACAATCACCGAAATTCCATATCTCATTACAACTTAGATATAGAGCAGTAAATTGAGTCAAAGACTAGTTGGGGATGTGGTGGGTCCTAGTCTAGAAGAAGAGCCTAAAGCAATGACTGTCTGTCACACTGATCTGCTGTCAGATGTTTTCTGACAAGTTCCCTGGGACAAGTTCCCTGAGCATCACGCCTGGCTGCCTAAGACAGAAGAGCAGAGAAACAAACACACAAATTGCAGCAGACATGCACACACACAGACCTCACTTTACCCCCAACTTAATAATGCAGGGATTTTCCTGCCATTGAAATCCTTGGGCGGGCCCCCTAAGCGCTTTTTCTGGTCGCTTAAATCCAAACAGTGTCATTTTTTATTATTATAAATTTGTGGGATGGAAAAAGTATTTCAAGTGTTGACTTAAAGGATATAAAGATAATGGACCTATATAGTTTTAAATGATATAATATTTGAGAAATCAATAAAATAAAACCTAGAGAGTGCTAGGTTTCCATCCAATTGGTGAGATTTATGCAAATATTCTGAAATCCGTATAAATAGATGTGCATTTTCCCACCAGATGCGTTTATCAAATTTACTTGTTGGGGATAAAAGGCTGTGCGTGATGACGTGGTGCACATAAAAATGACTTGCAGTTAAATGAAAATGGGCTTCCATGGCATTTATCTCTACTGATGGTTTTGTCAAAAAAATTATGCGTTATAGGCTATAGCGAATGTGCCCACTTTGGTCTTGGCACGTTCGCTCCAGCCAATAGCTCACAGATACAGTGCGGGTATAACCTACAAGATGACATTATCATTATTTGTCAAACAGCAGCCAAAGCATCGATCATCATGTCACCAGAATAAGACCCTCAATATTTTTTGGAAAGGCGCATCAAGCTCATCACCATGCACTTTCACCACCTTGTAAAGTTCATCCTAATTTATTTAATCTGTAGCCTAACAAACGGCATGCTTTCCCGAGTCGTAGTAGGTGGACTACACAACATATCATCGAGTGACTCCAAGTTTACTTCGATATAATGGTTATTATATCAATATCTGCGCATAAAAAGGTGTTTCAACAGCCATTTCTCGCATGTTTTCATCAGGCCTGTCATGACATTTTTTTTATCAGACATGTACTTTACTTGCTTAAAAAAGGTTGGATGGAAACCTGTATATAGCAGTATAGATTGTTATTGTGTTTGCGCAAAAGAACACAGCATTAGCCATGGCAAAATGCATGGAATTGCAGGAAATTAGCTTTAAACTGCAACATTTTCTCTCAGCTGCATGGCAAAATGTGTAGAATTGCAGTAAATGTCCTTTAAACTGAAGATAAATAAAATATCAGCTTTCATCAAGACATTTCAGCCACTCCAACAGGGTCGACCGCATCCCCTACCACGCCCCCTGCCACTCTCACCACCTAAGCCTCTTTTTTTATCCAGAAAACCCCCTGTAAGGGAACCTCACATAATTTCCCATTTTAAATGCAACCACCCCCTGCCCCCTTCCAGCTCACAGCCAACAAAACTTAACCTCGGTAGCCTCTTGCATGCAGCCCTCCCTGCTCATAAAAACAGACCCCCACCACCCGGAATAATATCAACATTTTCCCTGAAGCCAGTGCGAGCCTCGAGTGTAAACGTAGCCACGGCCAGACCAATGGAGGAGAGGCTGGGAGTCGGCCTGACAGGCTCAAAATAAAGATGTTCCGAGTCGAGGGCCCCAGGTTCCGACCGTGGCATTCTATGACTTTATGAGTGTTAACCTCGGCCCTATCCCCGACCCCCACCCCTCCCCAACACTGAAACATCTTGGGGGCAGATGCCTAGAAGCCTCACCCGAGCTCCTGTGTGTTTCATGGTAGAATACTCAGGAGAGAAACAACATAGTCTAACACGAGTTTTATTTTTCAGTGGAACAATACTCCAACTTGTAAAGACAAAGACACACCTGAATGGCTTTCCAAGAGGTGTTTAGTGGTCTAGTCTCAGTCCTCCTGACTTAAATCTATAGAATTTCGGGGCAGAAAACAAAAAGGAGAAGTAAAGTGTTTCAGATTTCAGTAGAAATCCTGGCCTGACTGTTGGCGAACATCCAATCCTATTTCCCTAACCCTAGCGCCAAACCCTAAAAACCAACCCTAACATGGAACCCAACCCGACTGCGCGCGAGCGCCATCGTGCAAGCTTGCACTTGCTAGCTAATTTGTCCTATTTAGCTAGCTTGCTGTTATTAGCTAATTTGTCCTGGGACCTAAACATTGAGTTGTTATTTTACCTGAAATGCACAAGGTCTTCTACTCCGACAATTAACCCAAACATAAAACGGCCAACCGAATCGTTTTTAGTCATCTCTCCTCATTCCAGGCTTTTTCATCTTTGAACTTATATGGTGATTGGAATCTACACTTTCATAGTATTACCACGACAACCGGCAAAACATTTATTCTTTCAATCACCCACATGGGTATAACCAAAAAGGAGATGTCAAGTGGGTACCTGCTTCTATAAACCAATGAGGAGATGGGAGAGGCAGGACTTTCAGTGGGATCTGCGTCAGAAATAGAAAGAAGTTCTATTTTAACCCTTGGCATCTCAGACGATCGTTGGCGCACGCCAGCAGTGTGGGTGCAATAATTGAATAACATGGATTTCTACATTTATTTTATATTATATTTGACCTGGTGGGGGACACATTTTTGTTAATTTACTATACTATTGTGGGGACTTCTGGTCCCCACAAGTATAGTTAAACACGTCCACACACATGTTTCTGGGGAAGACCTTGGGGTGCAGAAGACGCAACGAATAGACAATCTTGCGGATTCCGAGGATAATAAAATTGAGGGAATTAAAAGAATACAATTGAGGGAGCAAAAAAAAGAACGGTTTAGCCTGGAATTTTTGTCTCCCATCATGACCATATATAAAACATTTTATATCTTACTTTTCACAATATACCTTGAATATGTTATCCAAAGCAGAATAAAATAGCATCACTTTGATGTGTAGTTAATGGCTGTCTGAAAAGTAATTATCTATCTAAGCAGGAGATAAAATAAAATGCTAAATAATTGTGTTGAAAATGAATTGGGCTGAAATGTAGCAGCATACACAAAACACTATGAATAAAAGTAAACTTTGAATACGTAACAATAGGCATACAGGTACCTGGATGTTGACTATGCTATGTATATTTGCACTTTGTGGTTGTGTGTGTACATGGTTCTCTGTGCACCATGAGGCACTAAGCATGTGAGACAGAAGAGTGCAGGAGATGGGAGTCAAGGTGAAGGAGAGGAGAAAGCACTCTGCTATCTGGGTGGTACTCTTAAGGGAGGTGGGGCTGGAAATAATGTAGTTTGAACCTCGGGTGGATAAGGATGGGCATAGTTTATTTTTTTTGAAGTGTTGTAAGAAGACGCATGTGACCCCGTCTTGCACTCTAGCTGGCTGTTTGTGGGGGGTGTGTGTGTCTTGTCTACCCATCAGCCTCTCTGCTTGGCCTCCCTGGTCCCCTCTCTCAGGGAGGTAGGGGGTCATTTCAGTGTCTGCTTCAGAGTCTGTCGGCCTTCCCTAACTCCACGCCATCACACCAGATCTCTCACACTGCCATGTCCTCTACATGACTCCACACCATCCCCATAGAGACTTGTTAAGAGTTAGACCAGGGTACTGGAGGGGATATCCGAAAATATCTTTTAAAATGGGAGAAAAAAAAATATTTAAATGTTTTTATGGAAATCGCGAGCAACAAAAGAATGAACATATTTGTAATTACATTCCTACAGCAGAAAAGATGAGAATATCTTCTTCCTAATGTCAACTTTATTTCTCTCAAGCAAATTACACTTATTGGAGATAATTACACTCACTGGTGCGTCTGACATAGGCTTTGAAAAAGCAACCGAGTACCAGTAACTTAGGCCATTCACCAGACGCTTTTATCCAAAGCGAAGTTCAGTCATGCTTGCATACATTTTTTTTTTCTACATGTGTGTGGTCCCGGGAATCGAAACCATTATCCTGGCGTTGCAACTGCCGTGGTCTACCAACTGAGCTAAAGGTGTCCACAGACGAGGCATGCTTTCTTGGCTTGGACATACATTTTTTCCAACACATGTCTAACACGCACGCACACACACACACCACACACTTAGTACTGTAGATATGTGGTAGTGGTGGAGTAGGAGCCTGAGGGCACACAGTGTGCTGTGAAATCTGTGAATGTATTGTAATGTTTTAAAATTGTATAAACTGCCTTAATTTTGCTAGACCCCAGGAAGAGTAGATGCTGCTTTGGCAGATTCATAATAAATACAAATAACTTTGTTTAACCAGCTAAACAGCTGCTATTAGCTGAGCAGTTGCACACAAAGATCACCATGTGCAATGCCAAGCGTCAGCTGGAGTGGTGTAAATCTCACCATCATTATTGGACTCTGGAGAAGTGGAAACGTTCTCTGGAGTGATGGATCACGCTTTACCATCTGGCACTGTAAAGTTTGGTGGAGGAGGAATAATGGTCTGGGGATATTTTTCATGGTACGGGCTAGGCCCCTTAGTTCTAGTGAAGGGAAATCTTAACGTTACAGCATACAATGACATTCTAGATGATTCTGTGCTTCCAACTTTGTGGCAACAGTTTGGGGAAGGCCCTTTCCTGTTTCAGCATGACAATGCCCTTGTGCACAAAGTGAAGTCAATACAGAAATGGTTTGTTGAGATCGGTGTGGAAGAACTTGACTGGCCTGCACAGAGCCCTTGACCTCAACCCCATCGAACACCTTTGGGACGAATTGGAACGCCAACTGCGAACCAGGCCGAATCGACCAACATCAGTGCCCAACCTCGGTAATGCTCTTGTGGCTGAATGGAAGCAAGTTCCAGCAGAAATGTTCCAACGTGTAGAGGAAAGCCTTCTCAGAAAAGTGGAGGCTGTTATAGCGACAAATGTGGGACCAACAACATATTAATACCCATGATATTGGAATGAGACTCTGGACGAGCAGATGTCCACATACTTTTGGTCATGTAGTGTATCTACCAAATCTATTCATTTTAAATTGTAGTTTACTTCTCCTTGCAATTATCCTTCACCTGATAAGACAAGTGACATTTTTTATTATTATTTAAAAATATATATATATATTTTTACATATGATGGACGTCCCTGGGTTGCCAGTTTGCCTTGGCGGGGGTCCCTGGGCAAGAACAGGTGGAAGACCCGAGTTGGAATATAGTACCACTCAACCTGAATGAGATCAACGCCATCTCAACCTAATAATAGCAAACTCAACATATCTCCCTCATGGTTCTCTTTTCCTACTTAAATTCATACTATACATTTACTATACAACAAATCCTCAATCTAACAGGAACAGACTCCACACATCTCCCTCATGGTTCTCCTACTTAGGTAACACAATACTAATATGAGCCGACTTCTCACATCTCCTACCTATAATACACTTATTATTCAGGATGCTTCTCCTTACTTCTTTTTTTAATAGGACGAGCAAACGTCACATCTCCCACATGGCTTTCTACTAGTCCCTATCTACTAAACAATACTAAGCAGAGCAGACATCACAATGTCCCTCATGGTTTTCTCCTCGACTTCTACCTACTACAGTACAATACTAATCAGGATACTAATCCTCACTCCTTCCCTTCTCTACTAGGACGATACTTCTCTCTCCCACTTAGCTACTAAAAGTAGCCAAAGTAGCTTACACATATCAATTAGGATACTGAAACTCACTCCTTTCTTTCTTTTCTATTAGCAGCCAGGTTCTTTGTCAAATGTATTCATTTTTATTTAACCCTTATTTTACCAGCCATGGTCAAAGACCCAGCCATGGAAAAAAACTCAGCAGGGACCTGTTTTGTTCTGGGCTGGTCTAAGTTAAAAGAACGAAAGCATAGAACCATGCATAATTGATCAGCAGAAGATGACATGGAGTCAATGACCCATTAAGGGGTGTAACGGTACACATATTTGTACCGAACCGTTCTCTCTCTCACACACACAGTACCAGTCAAAAGTTTGGACACACCTACTAATTCAAGGGTTTTTCTTAATTTCTACACTGAAGAATAATAGTGAAGACATCAAAACCATGAAATTACACATATGGAATCATGACGTAACCAAAAAAGTGTTAGATTTGTTTAACGGGTGGCATCCCTAAGTCTAAATATTCTTGTTACATTGCACAACTTTCAATGTAATGTCATAATTACGTATAATTCTACCAAATTAGTTTGCAATGAGCCAGGCTGACAAAACAGTTACATATACCCCGACTCTGCGTGCAATGAACGCAAGAGAAATGACACAATTTCACCTGGTTAATATTGCCTGCTAACCTGAATTTTGTTTAGCTAAATATGCAGGTTTAAAAATATATACTTGTGTATTGATTTTAAGAAAGGCATTGGTGTTTATGGTTAGGTATAGTCGTCCAGCGATTGTGCTTTTTTCACATGCATCCCCCAGCGTTGCATCGATTATATGCAACGCAGGACATGCTAGATAAACTAGTAATATCCTCCACCATGTGTAGGTATAACTAGTGATTATGATTGATTGATTGTTTTTTAGAAGATAAGTTTAATGCTAGCTAGCAACTTACCTTGTTTTTGCTAGTTAGTTTTTGCTACCATGTGGGTTTTTAGCTTGCTTGAGCCTGCTAACTGAAGTGTGTTAATTAACCTGTTTCCATACATGTCACATTTTAAAACATTTATCTTACAAAGGAGATGTTTAATCTAACTCCTTAACTATTTATCTGCAAATGGAACTGGTGCAATTTGCACTGGTGACAGACAATGGACATCACACCCATTGGCTGTGCTGCTCATGCATTGAATCTGCTCCTCAAGGACATTATAGCACAGAAAACAATTTATACACTCTACAAGAGAGCCAAGGAAATGGTTAGGTATGTGAAGGGTCATCAAGTTACAGCAGCAATCTACCTCACCAAGCAACGTGAGAAGAATAAGAGCACTACATTGAAGCTGCCCAGCAACACCCGTTGGGGTGGTGTTGTCATCATGTTTGACAGTCTCCTGGAGGGGAAGGAGTCTCTCCAACAAATGGCCATTTCACAGTCTGCCGATATGGACAGCCCCATCAAGAGTATCCTCCTGGATAATGTATTTTGGGAGAGAGTGGTAAGCAGCCTGAAACTCCTGAAACCTATTAGCAGTAGCCATTGCACGGATTGAGGGAGACAATGCCATAATAATTCTGTCTCCATATGATATGGTAAATATAGCCAATGCAAAAAACATCTACAATTAGATCGTATTAATATTAATTTGCATATATTTCCATTAATTCCCATATATTCCCCTTAATTCCAATATATTCCCGTTAATTCCCACGGAAAGTTTCCACCTCTGAATATTCCCCAAAACGTGCAACCCTAGGCACTACTTTACCTGCCACTGACTTGTCAGATCCTCAACGGTTGTGTACGAGTCTCTACTTTTATCCAATGTAAAAATTTGCTACATCGAACCGGTCAGTCATATTTAAAGAATAGTATTAAATTAAATCAAACTTTATTTAAAGTGCATTCAATGTTTGATTTGATTTAGTCCTATTGTTTAACTACACTGAGTTTACAAAACAGTTTACAAACATTAGGAACACCGTCCTAATATTGAGTTGCACCCCCTTTCCCCCCTGAACAGCCTCAATTTGTCGGGGCATGGACAACAAGCTGTCGACAGCGTTCCACAGGGATGCTGGCCCATGTTGACTGCAATGCTTCCCCACAGTTGTGTCAAGGCTGGATGGCCTTTGGGTGGTGGACCACTCTTGATTCACAAGGGAAACTGTTGAGAGTGAAAAACCCAGCAGTTGCAGCTCTTGACACACTCAAACCGGTGCGCCTGGCACCTACTACCAAACCCTGTTCAAAGGCACTTAAATATTTTGTCTTACCCATTCCACAAAGGGTGGTGTATGGCCCACTGGGGCCGAGGTCCCTGCCATCCAGAACATCTATACCAGGCGGTGTCAGAGGAAGGCACAACAAATTATCAGCATCCAGCCACCCAAGCCATAGAATGTTCTCTATGCTAGAGCATGGCAAACAGTACCCGTGCATTAAGTCTGGGACCAACAGGATCCTGAAAAGCTTCTACCCCCAAGCCATAAGATTTCTAAATAAGACTGCTAAATAGCTAATCAAATTGCTACCTGCTGCTGCTACAGTCTACACTCAATATAAGCACTTCAAGGTTCAAATATTTCATTATGTTCCAGACAGATTCTTGATCAAGTGTTGTGAGGAGTCACTAGATTGAATTAGCAGTAGCAGCACAGAAGTCTTACCTATTCCTGGTTCAGTACTACGACCCAGGGTGTATAGGTGTCTTTCTATAAATAACTGGGGCCAATGTGTGACATTAGGATCAACATTTCAAAATGGTTTGAAACAAAATAATATTTTTTATGCAGTTCCACATGTGTACTACAAGGAATGTATACTGAGTGTAAAACACATTAAGAACACCTGCTCTTTTCATGACGGACTGCACAGGTGATAGCTATGCTCCCTTATTGAAGTCACTTGTAAAATCCACTTCAAATCAGTGTATATGATTTAAAAAAGAAAAAATATGATTTAAAAAATAAAAAATAAAAAAGATTGACACCTTGTAGAGTCCATGCTCCAACGGGGTGCAACTCAATATTAGGAAGGTGCTCTTAATGTTTGTTTACTCAGTGTAAATATCTATAAAACATAGGCGTACAACTATACATCATTCAAGCAGGGTTCATACAGACATTAACATGTAAAATTCAAGGACTTCAAGGGACTACTGTATTGAAAACATTTAATTGTAAAAAAAAAAATCTTTATTTATTTTTACATTGTCGAATAATAGCGAAGACATCAAAACTATGAAATAACATATGGAATCGTGTAGCAACCAAAAAAAGAAAAAAAGTGTTAAACAAATCCAAATATATTTTAGATTATTCAAAGTAGCCACCCTTTGCCTTGACGACAGCTCAACCAGCTTCATGAGGTAGTCACCTGGAATGCATTTCAATTAACAGGTGTGCCTTGTTAAAAGTTAATTTGTGGAATTTATTTCCTTCTTAATGCATTTGAGCCAATCAGTTGTGTTGTGACAAGGTAGGGGTGGTATACAAAATTATAGCCCAAAGACTAAGTCCATATTATGGCAAGAACAGGTAAATAAGCAAAGAAAAACAACAGTCCACAATTACTTTAAGACATGGTCAGGCAATGCGGAACATTTCAAGTGCAGTCGCAAATACCATCAAGCGCTATGATGAAACTGGCACTCATGAGGACCGCCACAGGAAAGGAAGACCCAGAGTTACCTCTGCTGCTGAGGATAAGTTCATTTGAGTTAACCGCACCTCAGATTCCAGCCCAAAAAAATGCTTCGGAGTTCAAGTAACAGGCATGTCAACATCAACTGCTCAGAGGAGACTGCGTGAATCAGGCCTTCATGGTGAAATTTCTGCAAAGAAACCAATACAAATGGACACCAATAAGAAGAGACTTGCTTGGGACAAGAAACTTGAGCAATGGACATTAGACTGGTGGAAATCTGTTCTTTGGTCTGATGAGTCCAAATTTGAGATTTTTGGTTCCAACCGCCGTGTCTTTGTGAGACGCAGAGTAGGTGAACAGATGATCTCCGCATGTGTGGTTCCCACAGTGAAGCATGGAGGAGGTAGTGTGATGTGTTGGGGTGCTTTCCTGGTGACACTGTCAGTGATTGATTTAGATTGAGGCACAATTAACCAGCATTGTAACCACAGAATTCTGCAGTGATACGCCATCCCATCTGGTTTGCGCTTAGTGGGACTATCATTTGTTTTTAAACAGGACAATGACCCAACACAGCTCCAGGCTGTGTAAGGGCTATTTGACCAAGGAGAGTGATGGATTGCTGCATCAGATGATTGGCCTCCACAATCACCCGACCTCAACCCAATTGAGATGGTTTGGGATGAGTTGGACAGCAAAGTAATGATATCCGTTGTTCTCTTTGCTTATTTGAGCTGTTCTTGACAAAATATGGACAAAATATGGACTGTATACCACCCCTACCTTGTCACAGCACAACTGATTGGCTCAAACACATTAAGAGTGAAAGAAATTCCACAAATTAACTTTTAACAAGGCACCCCTATTAATTGAAATGCATTCCAGGTAACTACCGTATGAAGCTGGTTGAGAGAATGACAGCTTTGCACACTCTTGGCAAAGGTTGGCTAATTTGAAGAATCTCAAATATAAAATGTTTAGATTTGTTTAAAACCTTTTTGGTTACTAAAGAATTCCATATGTGTTATTTCATAGTTTTGATGTCTTCACTATTATTCTACAATATAGAAAATAGTAAAAATAAAGAAAAACTCTTGAGCGATTAGGAGTGTCCAAACTTTTGACTGGTACTGTAGCTATCTTAATGTAATGACGTGAAAAAAAAACATTTGCAGATATTTATCAATGACTTAACAGCTGTAACCAGTTGTCCAGCGTAGGAAATCCTCACTGGTACACTAGTTTATAGAAAGACCATAGGCTCCAGACAGAATACAGCAAGCATGTTAATTTATCTGTGTGTGCGTGTGAATCTGCCCTCATCTGTGTCTATATAGAAAACATTTCAGGTTATTCCGGTTGGTTGGTAGTTGAGGAAAGGCAGAAGATTCAAACCAGGTGGCGAGACAGACAGACTGGCATGTGGTAGCCAGCTCTACTCATTGACAACTGGAGCACACACACACACACACACACACACACACACACACACACACACACACACACACACACACACAGAGAGAGAGAGAGAAATGCCCATCCATCAACCAATCACAGAACAGATTCTATGTTCAACACATTTAGAAGTAGAGGATGTCAAAAGTGTGATTCCTTCATGTTAAACCCATAAAACTACATAGTAACACAGTAGTGTTTCCCCACTCTACAAAGTAAGCAAGTGGCTGATAGTGGCTTTGGTGTGTGGATATGAGTTTACAGCTGGCAGATTGACTGCTGTGGTGGCTCTCTTGATAGCACCAAAGGCTTGGTTAGTGTCTTGGGCAAAGGCAGGGCGGGGGTTATAAGAAGTGTGCTTGCTTGGCGAATTGCTAATTTGACATAAAATGACTACACTCCAAAGCCAGCCTTGCTGTTCTTCTCAATCTACTGTATGACTCTTCGATTGTCAAGAGAATATCCCCTTCCAGCTAACCCATCCCAAGTAATCAGTCCATATAAAAAGGTCTTCCCTGTAGTCAGTGAGAGGTTAGGCAGAAGCCCGCAGGAGTATTGACCCTCTGAACCATTCTGAAGCGTTCCAGTTGGAAAGATTAAACATGTACCCTGAATCGAGGCAGTAAGAAGTGCATTCCTGTAAATCAGGTCTAATTTCTACCCAGTTGCCGTGTTGGCTAAATTCAAAACGTGTGTGTGTTTCTCCGTTCCTTTCAGACAGCAGCCGTAGCTGCCTTAGTAGCCCCCCCCCCCCGCAATCCACGGCAGGTTCCTTCCACTGACAACAAGCAAGCAAATAAAGCTTTTCAGCAGAGACATTGTTAAGAACAGGGTGTGTGTGAGCTTGCATGTTTCCATGTTAATGTCCTGTGACGTGATCCATTTTGAAATATACAGTAGTGTGTTCATGTACGCATGAGTTGTTTCGTTCTTGCAACAAATCAGGAACAAATTACATCTGTATATCTATACTGAACAAAAATATAAACACAACATGTAAAGATCGTTTCCATGTTTCATGAATTGAAATAAAAAATAACAGAAATGTTCCATATGCACAAAAAGCTTATTTTTCTCAAATGTTGTGCAAACTTGTTCACATCTGTTAGTGAGCATTTATCTTTTGCACACCTGACAGGTGTGGCATATCAAGAAGCTGATTAAACAGCATGATCATTACAAAGGTGCACCTTGTGCTGGGGGCAATAAAAGGCCACTACAAAATGTGCCGTTTTGTCACAATACAATGCAACAGATGTCTCAAGTTGAGAGAGCGTGCAATAGGCATGTTGAATGCAGGAATTTCTAACATAGCCGTTGCCAGAGAATTTAATGTTAATTTCTCTACCATAAGTCACCTCCAAAATTGTTTTAGAGAATTTGGAAGTACGTCAAACTGAAAAAAAGCCCTTTGTTGGGAGAAGGTCCTGGCTCCCCAGTGGGTAGGCCTATGCACTCCCAGGCCCACCAATAGCTGCACCCCTGCCCAGTTATGTGAAATCCATAGATTAGGGCTAAATTAATTAATTTCAAAATTGGTTGATTTTCTTTATATGAACTGTTTACTCAGTAAAATCATTGAAAATGGTTGCCTTTTGCATGTTGCGTTTAGATTTTTGTTCAGTACAGATGCATATGCAGGTCTGTGTGTTTACTGTGTGCTGTGTGCAAATGATTGTTTTATGCCGTCTATAAAATCCACTTCTTAATAGTGTGAATTAGCAATGAGATCTCTCGTTATAAGCATTTGAGTAAATGGATCGTGTGCATGTTCCTCATCTGGAGGGTAGGGTTAACTGATGGATGTCTAACTAGCTAAGCCTAGGACTGCACACTGAATGTTTCAGAGCCAAATAACTTGACATGTCTGAGAGGTGACAGAAGCTGTAGCAGAGACATTAAAAATAGGCAGGCAATGTGTATGTGTGCATGTGTGTGAGAGAGAAGATAGGAGTGCCATTCTCCTTCAAAAGCACTACAACAAATCCTATAAATTAAAATAAATAATCTGCATTCCCACCACCCTCGACTTGAGACATAACATATGCATAAGTCATTCTGAAAGGGAGATGAATATACCTTATCACATTGAGGTGTACACAATCTTGGATAGTGCACACGTCATACACACGTTTATGTATAGTGATGAGGATTAGTGTGTTTGATACAGGGGAGAACCACTGCCCACTCTCATTGAAGCCGCTGAAGTTCAAGGCTGGACGCGGTACAGAAGGCATTGTTAGCAGAAAACAGGATCCCCATTATATTGAATGGAAAACTGGCAGCCTTTGTGGTCAATCTTCATGTAAATAAATAAAACGTTTGGTGGTACCAATAACTGCTTCTAATACACCAGACGTATGTCCTTGAACCGATTATTTAAAAATTCGCATTCATAAGAAGTTACAAGGATAATTTGGTTGCTAATGGCAGCCTACAATAACCTGGTAGACCTTCAACTTGAGTTACTCAATGAGAGGAGGCAGCGCCGAGCAAGCCTGCAACGTCACTTCCTAGAGTTGCCAAAACTGCACGTTATGTCTCCATGAGACGGCATCTGAACAGACTTAATTTACTTTTAATGCGCTATTGAGCTTCTCATAGGAAAGAATGGTGTCACATGAAAATAAAATTGATTATCTACCAGCAAGATTAAGATTAAATGGGACATTAAAAACTGTAACATCTTATGTTTCACGGAGTCGTGGCTGAACGAAGACATGAATAACATATAGCTGATGGGTTATACACTGTATCGGCAGGAGAGAACAGCAGTCTCTGGTAAGACAAGCGGTGCCGGTCTATGTATATTTGTAAACAACAGCTGGTGCACGATATCTAAGGAAGTCTCAAGGTTTTGCTTTCCTGAGGCTGTAGACCACACCTAGAGAGTTGATCTGTATTTTTCAGGGCGGTCTACATACCACCACAGACCCATGCTGGCACTAAGACTGCACTCAATGAGCTGTATACCGCCATAAGCAAACAGTAAAACACTCATCCAGAGGCAGCGCTCCTAGTGGCCGTGGACTTTAATGCAGGGAAACTTAAATCCATTTAACCAAACTTCTACAAGCATGTTAAAATGCGCAACCAGACGGGAAAAATTAAATAAATACAATTCTAGACCACCTTTACGCCACACACAGATGCGTAAAAAGCTCTCCCCCACCCTCCATTTTGCAAATCTGAACATAATTCTATCCTCCTGATTCCTGCTTACAATAAAAACATTTAAGCAGGAAGCACCAGTGACCCGGTCAATAACAAGTAGTCAGATGAAGCAGATGCTAAGCTAACGGACAGTTTTGCTAACACAGACTGGAATATGTTCCGGGATTCTTCCGATAGCATTGAGGAGTACACCACATCAGTGTATTTTTTTGTGAAGAATAAACAACAAGTGGGACACAATCATGGAGTGGAACGACATTTATTGGATATTTCAAACTTTTTTAACAAATCAAAAACTGAAAAATTGGGCGTGCAACATTATTCAGCTCCCTTAAGTTAATACTTTGTAGCGCCACCTTTTGCTGCGATTACAGCTGTAAGTCACTTGGGGTATGTCTATCAGTTTTGCACATCGAGAGACTGAATTTTTTTCCCATTCCTCCTTGCAAAACAGCTCGAGCTCAGTGAGGTTGGATGGAGAGCATTTGTGAACAGCAGTTTTCAGTTCTTTCCACAGATTGTCGATTGGATTCAGGTCTGGACTTTGACTTGGCCATTCTAACACCTGGATATGTTTTATTTTTGAACCATTCCATTGTAGATTTTGCTTTATGTTTTGGATCATTGTCTTGTTGGAAGACAAATCTCCGTCCCAGTCTCAGGTCTTTTGCAGACTCCATCAGGTTTTCTTCCAGAATGGTCCTGTATTTGGCTCCATCCATCTTCCCATCAATTTTAACCATCTTCCCTGTCCCTGCTGAAGAAAAGCAGGCCCAAACCATGATGCTGCCACCACCATGTTTGACAGTGGGTATGGTGTGTTCAGGGTGATGAGCTGTGTTGCTTTTACGCCAAACATAACGTTTTGCATTGTTGCCAAAAAGTTCAATTTTGGTTTCATCTGACCAGAGCACCTTCTTCCACATGTTTGGTGAGTCTCCCAGGTGGCATGTGGCAAACTTTAAATGACACTTTTTATGGATATCTTTAAGAAATGGCTTTCTTCTTGCCACTCTTCCATAAAGGCCAGATTTGTGCAATATACGACTGATTGTTGTCCTATGGACAGAGTCTCCCACCTCAGCTGTAGATCTCTGCAGTTCATCCAGAGTGATCATGGGCCTCTTGGCTGCATCTCTGATCAGTCTTCTCCTTGTATGAGCTGAAAGTTTAGAGGGACGGCCAGGTCTTGGTAGATTTGCAGTGGTCTGATACTCCCTCCATTTCAATATTATCGCTTGCACAGTGCTCCTTGGGATGTTTAAAGCTTGGGAAATCTTTTTGTATCCAAATCCGGCTTTAAACTTCATTCACAACAGTATCTCCGACCTGCCTGGTGTGTTCCTTGTTCTTCATGATGCTCTCTGCGCTTTTAACGGACCTCTGAGACTATCACAGTGCAGGTGCATTTATACGGAGACTTGATTACACACAGGTGGATTGTATTTATCATCATTAGTCATTTAGGTCAACATTGGATCATTCAGAGATCCTCACTGAACTTCTGGAGAGAGTTTGCTGCACTGAAAGTAAAGGGGCTGAATAATTTTGCACGCCCAATTTTTCAGTTTTTGATTTGTTAAAAAAGTTTGAAATATCCAATAAATGTCGTTCCACTTCATGATTCATGACTTATTTTCTACTGTATTATTGACTGTATGTTTGTTTTACTCCATGTGTAACTATGTGTTGTTGTATGTGTCAAACTGCTTTGCTTCATCTTGGCCAGGTCGCAATTGTAAATGAGAACTTGTTCTCAACTTCTGCCTACCTGGTTAAATAAAGGTGAAATAATAAACAAATAAATAAAACATTTTTTTTTTACTGCTGCTCTTTAATTATTTGTTACTTTCATTTCTTATTCATATTGTTTTTGGCCTATTTTTTAAAACTGCATTGTTGGTTAAGTAAGCATTTCACTGTAAGGTCTACACCCATTGAATTCGGCGCATGTGACAAACGCTACCCTATTCCCTATACCAGAGCTTTATGGTAGTGCATCAAATAGGGAGCCATTTGGGACAAATACAGAGATGCTGCTGGGGAGATCGACTACTGATATAAACACTGATCTATTGGTTTAATGGCCAATTATGGCCATTTCTCTGGCTGGTATATTCCCAGATTAGTAATGATTTATGTTTCCCGTGTTGGCTGTGATCACCTATACAGTATTTATACAGGAGATAGTGTGTGTAACTCTAGCTGGAGTATTGCCTCATGTGATTCTGCAGCAAGGTGTTCCTGCCAGGGGAAAGATTTGTCCTTAAGCGAGAAAACTCTGACAAACAAGACCGCAGTGTCCTCCGTGCCAGCAGCGCAGGCGCGTGCGCTCACACACGCACAGCAGTGCAGAAAAAACAGAGCAGAGCTCTTTCCAACTGGGCACAAACTGGTTGAATCAACATTGTTTTAATGTAATCTGTAAAGTATTGTGATGTGGAATCTCTGGAAAATACATTGGACTTGAAGAAATAACTTTTGTTTTGAGGTTGAAATTTCAACCACAAGTTATGTTATCATTGGTAAGCAAATTTCAACATAGACAAACCTTGTATAAAATATGTTGAATTTGAACCTTTAAAAACAAGGTCAGATGATCAACGTTATATCCACTATCAGAAAAAAAGAACAATAAGCTGGGCATTACATCCTACTGGAAAAATGATCTTAAGTTGAAGTCGGACGTTTACACACACCGTAGCAAAATACATTTAAACTCAGTTTTTCACAATTCCTGACATTTAATCCTAGTAAAAAATTCCCTGTCTTTATTTTAAGAATGTGAAATGTCAGAATAATACTAGAGAGAATGATTTATTTCAGCTTTTATTTATTTCTTCACATTCCCAGTGGGTCAGAAGTTTACACACACTCGATTAGTACTTGGTAGCATTGCCTTTAAATTGTTTAACTTGGGTCAAACATTTTGGGTAGCCTTCCACAAGCTTCCCACAATAAGTTGGGTGAATTTTGACCCATTCCTCTTGACAGAGCTGGTGTAACTGAGTCAGGTTTTATAAGCCTCCTTGCTCGCACACACGCCTTTTCAATTCTGCCCACAAATTTTCTATAGGATTGAGGTCAGGGCTTTGTGATGGCCACAACATTGGAAGTATGCTTGGAGACATTGTCCATTTGGAAGACCCATTTGCGAACAAGTTCCTGACTGATGTCTACCTCATGATGCCATCTATTTTGTGAAGTGCACCAGTCCCCCCTGCAGCAAAGCAACCCCACAACATGATGTTGCCACCCCTGTGCTTCACGGTTGTTCTTTGGCTTGCAAGCCTCCCCCCTTTTCCTCCAAACATAATGATGGTCATTATGGCCAAACAGTTATATATTTTTTTCATCAGACCAGAGGACATTTCTCCAAAAAGTACGATCTTTGTCCCCATGTGCAGTTGCAAACCATAGTCTGGCTTTTTGTAATGGCGGATTTGGAGCAGTGGCTTCTTCCTTGCTGAGCGGCCTTTCAGATGTCGATATAGGCCTTGTTCTACTGTGGATATAGATACTTTTGTACCCGTTTCCTCCAGCATCTTCACAAGATCCTTTGCAAATTGTTGTTCAGGATTGATTGTTGTTCGGGATTGATTTGCACTTTTCGCACCAAAGTACGTTCATCTCTAGGAGACAGAACGCGTCTCCTTCCTGAGAGGTATGATGGCTGCGTGGTCCCATGGTGTTTATACAGATGGACGTGGTACCTTCAGCCATGAACCAGACTTGTGGAGGTCTACAATTGTTTTTCTGAGGTAATGGCTGATTTCTTTTGTTTTTCCCATGATGTCAAGCAAAGAGGCACTGAGTTTGAAGGTAGGCCTTGAAATGCATCCATAGGTACACCTCCAATTGACTCAAATGATGTCAATTAGCCTATCAGAAGCTTCTAAAGCCATGACATCATTTTCTGGAATTTTACAAGCTGTTTAAAGGCACAGTCAACTTAGTGTATGTAAACGTCTGACCCACTAGAATTGTGATAGTGAATTATAAGTGAAATTATCTGTCCGTAAACAATAGTTGGAAAAATGGCTTGTGTCATGCAAACAGTAGATGTCCTAATAGACTTGCCAAAACTATAGTTTATGTTAACTTCCAACATCAACTGTATCAAAAGCTGTTATTCCCAAGTAAGTGCAATGCCGTCGGTGGTACGCCAAATAAAAGAAATTCACATTTAAAAAAAATATATATATAATATTTCTTCACACTTTCAAACAGTCCATTTATATTTTACAATGGGGCTATACATTTGGGTGAGGTTTTTTCCCGCGCGCGAGTAGCCTCGGTTTAATTTTATTTTTGGCAGTAAAACATCTGTGTTGTTATTTCGCTGAACACTAATGTCAAATATAGGTACATCCAATCACATTAACCGTTACTCTCTCGCGGGAAATCCACTAACAGTCCGTATGGAGCCAAACGTAGCTGCTGCTCATTCCGTTTACTCGAAAATGGATAAATGGTTAAAGAAATGTAAGGCCCATTTCCATAGAGACTAGTAGTACTTCTACTACCAGCAGTACTACACCTGCACCTGTCGACGACACAAGTTGTTCTGCTTCCATGAGCACATCCAATGCTAACATCCGTAATTCGACTCAGGCCCAGAAGATAGGATATGCATATAACTAGTAGATTTGGATAGATAGAAAACACTATAAAGTTTCGAAAACTGTTAAAATAATGTCTGAGTATAACAGAACTGATTTGGCAGGTGAAAACCTGAGAAAAATCCATTCAGGAAGTTGGATTTATTGTTATTGTTGTAGTTTTCTATTCAATGGCATTATAGGACTTATGGCATTGACTTAGGACTTAAATTGCAGTTCCTATGCCTTCCACTAGATGTCAGTCTTTAGAAATTGTTTCAGGATTGTATTCTGAAAAATGAGGGAGTAAGAGCAGTCTGAATGAGTGGACCCTTCCGTGTCACAGAGCTTTTTCATGCGCGCGACCGAGAGAGTGCCTTTCTTGTTGACCTTTTATATTGACGACGTTATTGTCCGGTTGAAGTATTATCAATTATTTAGGCTAAAAACAACCCGAGGATTGAATATAAACATCGTTTGACATGTTTCTATGAACTTTATGGATACAATTTGGATTATTTGTCTGCCTGTTGTGACTGCGTTTGAGCCTGTGGATTACTGAAGAAAACAGGCAAACAAAACTGAGGTTTTCAGATATTAAGAGAGACTTTATCGAACAAAAGGAACATTTATTGAATGTCTTCTGAGTGCAATCATATGAAGATCATCAACGGTAAGTGATTAATTGTATCTCTATTTCTGACTTGTGTAACTCTTCTACTTGGCTGGTTACTGGTTTGTAATGATTTGTCTGCTGGGCTATGTTCTCAAATAACCGTAAGGTATGCTTTCGCCGTAAAGCATTTTTGAAATCTGACACCGTGGTTGGTTTCAAACTTTAAACCTATGTAAAACGGTTGTATATTTTTGAATTTTTATAATGAGTATTTCTGTATTTGAATTTGGCGCTCTGCAATCTCACTGGATGTTGGCCAGGTGGGACGCTAGCCCACATACCCTAGAGAGGTTAATAAATGTATCGTATAGTGTGTGTGTGGCAGGCTTACAATGATGGCAAAAAAAAACATTTGAGTGTGCGCTGACCCTGGTGCCTAGAGGGGGTACGCAGCTGGAAGTTGAATGTTTGAATGGTACGGGACTATAAAAAGTTTGGGAACCACTGATCTCGGACTACCCTTTGGCTTACACGGAACCCAAATCGTGCGTGCGTGCGCCATCGTTGCATAAATGTATTTTGTCCACCCCACAACAAACGTGATCACAACAAGCAGGTTAACACATCAAAACAAACTCTGAACCAATTATATTAATTTGGGGACAGGTCAAAAAGCATTAAACATGTATGGCAATTTTATAGTTAGCTTGCACTTGCTAGCTAATTTGTCATATTTAGCTAGCTTGCTGTTGCTAGATAATTTGTCCTGGGATATAAACATTGAGTTGTTATTTTACCTGAAAAGGCACAAGGTGCTCTACTCCGACAATTAATCCACACACAAAACGGTCAACCGAATCGTTTCTAGTCATCTCTCCTCCTTCCAGGCCTTTTCTTCTCGACTTTATAGTTTGCTGCACTGAGTTTGCTGCACTGAAAGTAAAGGGGCTGAATAATTTTGCACGCCCAATTTTTCAGTTTTTGATTTGTTAAAAAAGTTTGAAATATCCAATAAATGTCGTTCCACTTCATGATTGTGTTCCACTTGTTGATTCTTCCCCAAAAAATACAGTTTTATATCTTTATGTTTGAAGCCTGAAATGTGGCAAAAGGTCGCAAAGATCAAGGGGGCCGAATACTTTCGCAAGGCACTGTACAGACCTGCAGCAATTGATATCTTCACAATTGCTGCAATCACTTGCGCAGAATCTTGAACGGCATTGATCACTTGCACCATGTACTTTTAATGCAATCTCAACTACAATCCAGGTGATTTGGTTCTGCTATCTGTTGTATACAGTAAATAAACAAAATATCATATTTGACATTGGAATTTGGTTGTCATTTTAGATTGTTGAAAATATAGTGATAACACATTGGAAATTCAACAAACTTTTGGCTGAGTGGGTAAATATAAGTTGTAATCTCATTGAGCAACGTCTCAACCAAATATTGCCCAATTATCCATGTTGAAATTACGTTGTGTGCCCAGTGGGTTCTGTCAGATCGTGTACAGAACGCTGAGTACACATCCATCACAGCGAGAGAGGGGGAGAGAGACAGAGGCGGGAGAGAGGGAGAGCAAGAGAGTGAGGGAGAGAAGAGCAAGTAAGAAAGTAAGAGATGAAAATGAGGGGAGAAAAGTGATGAGGGGGAGTCAGGGTCAGAGAAAGGGTAAAAGAAGGAGAAGGGCCACAGACAAAAGGAGAGACAGAAAAGAGGTAGAGTGAGTAAATAGAGAGCGCCACCACAGGGAGAAGTCAGTAAGTCAGCTAGCACCACCACAACATAACAGACATGTCCAAAATCTATAAAGTAATCTTTTCTAGGTACAGCTCTTTCTGTCCCACTCTCTGCTTCTCATTCTGTCTCTTACAATGGTCAGGCTCCCCCCTAGATGGAGGAGAGGACAACAGAAAATGACTGGAATGATTAAATGATGATACCTTTGTGTTCAGTCACTAGTACCTATACCCAGTCTCCCTCTCCGCCTCCCTCTCGATCTGCATGCCTCTGAGCTTATTGCACTGCTCCCACTCACAAGGATTAATAAGGATATGACACTTTAGTCTTCTTTCTCTTTTTTCTTCCTATATGGCGTGTACCGCTCCCTCTACCTATCCCGGGGGTGGAAAGCAATGCAAGTAATAGCTGTGTTAATTTATGGAATGAATGGTGGAGCATTGCTTTAATAGCAGGACTGGCGTGGGACTGATGCATTTCTCACAATATGATTCACTGTCACACACACCGCTATTACCGCACGTTAGCTGGGCCTGACGATGAGCTCTGAGGGGAGAAAGTGGCTCTGGCCCTGCCCTGAGAGAGATGCATTGTAGGTGCCTGCTGTCTAGAGACAGCAGGCAGAAGGAATAATGTAATAGCTGAAAATGTAGAGAGGGACTATATCATTCCAGAAAAAGTAGTGAGTGAGAGAAAAGAAAGGAAAAAGGGAGGAAATGAGGAGAGCGGTAGAGAGAACTGGGCCAGGCATTGGATGTGTGTGTGTGTACAGAAGTGTTGGGGCAGAGCAGGCTTGAGAGTGTGTGTTTGTGAGTGTGCATGAACACAAGTGTGTGGAAATGCTTGGTTGGGGCGATGGGGCCCACCCCTTGGCTGAACCTCCATTCACTCCTAGCTCTGTGCTGCTCTGTGGTCGGGGCTGGAGCTGGCTGAGGGTAATTACAGTCCTGCTCTGAAAGCCACAGCACTGCAGCAAGTATGGTCCAGTATGCACATATGGTCCAGCATAGAGCAATAGAACTGCTATATTTTTTATTATTTACTCTCTGAAACTTCTAAATGTAAACATAGCCATTGGTTGTCATACTCCAACCCATACAACCATGCAATTGCAGTACCTTACTGACATAAAAGGCAAACCACACAAGAAACTGATCCTTCCCCCTGTAGCCAGAGGCAACATTATTTTCTCTCAGTAAATATTAACAATACAAAAACACAGCCAGCCCGGCAGCCAGCCAGGCAGGCAGGCAGGGCCCCAAGTCAAAGCCATTACCTGTGATATCTTCCAGCCAGTTTCTCTGTAGTATATACTAGTATACCGTGATCTGGCCTCAGCAATATTATAATCGAACCACAGCTATTTAACCACACAATCACTGTGAATCAATTATCTACCACTGGTTTTAAAATAGTATAAAGAAAGAGAGGAATAAATAGAAGAGAATATAAGTTAACATAAGTTAACATTTCACTCTCTGGCTCAACTCCTTTCAGTCAGAGACGCAAATATTTTCTTTCTCAGTTGTTTCTTAGCAACCGGGGAGAACTTTCCAATGACGTCATGCGGAAACATTTTCAGAAGATTAAACTACGATTAAACTAATTTCATTGAGTTAAGGAACGTTGAACGCTGCAGTGAGCAAAAGAACTGAGAGACAGAGGTTCATATCAACAGTCAAGTGTGATTGGAGATGACAGTGTCTGCATCCCAAATGGCACCCTATTCCCTATAGTGGGCCTATAGGGCTCTGAGTCAAAAGAGTGCACTATAAAAAGGAAATAGGGATCCTTTAGGAAACACTCCAGTATCATTACACAGACCAGATACGTGAAGAAATTTGTAAAAAAATATTAATAATAATCTGCCTTTTCTGTCTGTGTGTGAGTCTGGGGCCAGGAGCATTCCTGCTTTGACTGGAGAGAAGAGTTAAGGGTTCTTGCCTGGCCTAGTGTTTCATCAGCGTTGCAACAACGTTCCAGGAGGGGAGAAAGTGTGTGTGTGTGTGGTTGTGAAAACACTCTGGTCGTTCCTCCTGCAAAACTGGAAAAGATTTTGGTTTGGGTGATCTCAGAACTGATGTTAGGCAGGGGCGGGAAACCCTGCAGAGCGAGAGAGAGGGAGAGACATAGCAAACACTTTCATCTAAAGCGAGTTACTGTGTGTGCGTAGATTATATGGTCATTGTATGCACAAACTGAATTCCTGAGTGATCTTTTCTTTTCTAGCCCACATGCATACTGTACATAAAGGGTTGTCGTTAGATGGTATTACAGCTACGGATGGAAGTGACGCACAAATCGTCGTCAATTTTGTGCCTTTTCTCCCAAGAGAGAGGAATCCAGCACCCCTCCCTCCCCCATGTCTAGTTACCGCCTTCCCCTCCAACAGTTCAGTCTATGCCCATGTAGGCATTGAGCGACGCATGGAACCCACCGCAAATTATAGGTCCACCTCACAACCTCCAATAAGGAAGGAAGGAAGGCAGAGCCACACAGCCAATGCTATAGCTCCTCTCCTCATAGGATCCCGGACGGGATTCTCACAGGAATGTTGGCAGCCTACAATTTCCCCAGACAAACTCTGAAAGAGGGGAGAAGGTGTGGGGGGGCCTTAGAATTCAGCGGGGAACATTTTCCAAGTCAAGACAGCTATATTCCATATCATTTGCGTTCGGTGGATGTGTGTGTTGGAGTGTTTTCAATAATAATAATAATAATTTGTTCAATTTTTCAAAACCTATTATTTGTACAATTTGGAATTGGTAGTGTGTTTTTTGTTGTTGTTGTTGCAAAAACTGTATCCCCAGTTCACCCTCGGGGAGTCATTAGCAGGTGTCAGCCATTATCAACAGTGAAAATCGCAAATGGAAATGCACTTTGCTTAAGGGCACAGACAGATTTTCACATTGTCATCTGGGGACTCAAACTATGACTTTTCAGTCACTGGCCCAAAACACCCCGCATTTGTGTAAAGGCACAACCTCATCACTTAAATATAGTGGTTTGGTTGTTTTCAGTCAAAACATTTTCTCAAAAATGGAAACAGTGTCTGGTGTTGTCATGGTTACAGATGGTCAACTACAAGTTTGAGGAGGATGATGACTGGGGAAGGTGTTCAAATGTGTTTGTGTTTTTGAAAGATTCTTTGTGTTGATAATGTTTGTGCAGTTTTGTGCGTAATTTGTGTAACAAGATGTGTTGTAAATTTCTGGGTGGGGTGGGTTCGAATTTTTTTTGACATGACAAATTCTCTCTATTCTGCCCCTCTGTGAAACATGGTATGGCAGTGTGTGAATCAGTCCAGTTTATCCAACCCTGTTATCTCCCGATCAGCAGTGTCTGCACAGGAATTAAATGGAAAAATACTTGGGCAGACAGGTTCACTCTAAACCCAATTTCGACGCAGGACACCGGGCGGACACCTGGTAAATGTGGTCTCTTATGGTCAATCTTCCAATGATATGCCTACAAATACCTCACAATGCTGCAGACACCTTGGGGAAACGGCAGAAATTGTGGGCTCTCTCCTTGCGCATTCACAGCCATATAAGGAGACATTGGAAAACAGCGCTTCAAAAATGTTGCTCATTTCCTGTTTGAAGTTTCATCTTGGTTTCGCCTGTAGCATCAGTTCTGTGGCACTCACTGATAATAACTTTGCAGTTTTGGAAACGTGAGTGTTGTCTTTCCAAAGCTGTCAATTACATGCATAGTCGAGCATCTTTTCGTGACAAAATATCTTGTTTAAAACGGGAACGTTTTTTTTTAATCCAAAAATGAAATACTACCCCTAGAGGTCAAAGAGGTTAAGGAGGCGCTCCGGTACCGCTTGCCGTGGGGTAGCAGAGAAAACAGTCCATGACTTGGGGGACTGGAGTCTTAGGGAATTTTTTAGGCCTTCCTCTGACACACCTAGTATATAGAGGTCCTGGACGGCAGGACGCTTGGCCCCCATGATATACTGGGACGTACGCACTACCCTCTGTAGCGCCTTACAGTCAGATGTCGAGAAGTTGCCATACCAGGCGGTGATGCACCCGGTCAGGATGCTCTCGATGGTGCAGCTGTAGAACCTTTTGAGGATCTTTTCAGTCACCTGAGAGGGAAAAGGTGTTCTTGTGGCCTCTTCACAACTGTCTTGGTGTGTTTGGACCATGATAGTTCATTGGTGATGTGGACACCAAGGAACTTGAAACTCTTGAACCCGCTCCACTACAGCCCTGTCGATGATAATGGGGGCTTGTTCGGCCCGCCTTTTCCTCTCGTCCATGATCAGCTTCATTGTCTTGCTCACATTGAGGGAGAGGTTGTTGTCCTGGCACCTCACTATATGCTGTCTCATTGTTGTCGTTAATCAGGCCTACCACTGTTGTGTCGTCAGCAAACTCAATGATGGTGTTGGAGTCGTGTTTGGCCATGCAGTCTTGGGTGAACAGAGCACAGGAGGGGACTAAGCACACACCCATAAGGGCCCCAGTGTTGAGGATCAGCGTGGCAGACGTGTTGTTACCTACCCTTACCACCTGGGGGCGGCCAGTCAGGAAGTCCAGGATCCAGTTGCAGAGGGAGGTGTTTAGTCCCAGGGTACTTAGCTTAGTGGGCACAATGGTGTTGAACGCTGAGTCAATGAACAGCATTCTCACATAAGTGTTCCTTTTGTCCAGGTGGGAAAGAGCAGTCTGGAGTGCAATTGAGATTGTGCAATCTGTGGATCTGTTGGGGCGGTATGCAAATTGGAGTGGGTCTAGGGTATCTGGGATAATGCTGTTGATGTGAGCCATGACCAGCCTTTCAAAGCACTTCATGGCTCCCGACGTGAGTGTTACGGGGCAGGACTCATTTAGGCAGTTTTCCTTCGCTTCCTTGAGCATAGGGACTATAGTGGTCAGCTTGAAACATGTAGGTATTACAGACTCTGCTCAGTTGTGCACCGGGGTCTCCCACTCCCTTTCTATTCTGGATAGAGCCAGGTTGAGCTGTTCTGTGAAGGGAGTAGTACACAGTTTTGTACCAGACCTTCAGTTTCCTGGCAATTTCTCGCATGGAATAGCCCTCATTTCTCAGAACAAGAATAGACTGCCGAGTTTCAGAAGAAAGTACTTTGTTTCTGGCCATGTTGAGCCTGTAATCAAATCCACAAATGTTGATGCTCCAGATACGCAACTAGTCTAAAGGCCAGTTGTATTGCTTCTTTAATCAGAACAACAGTTTTCAGCTATGCTAACATAATTGCAAAAGGGGTTTCTAATGATCAATTAGCCTTTCAAATTATCAACTTGGATTAGCTAACACAACGTGCCATTGGAACACAGGAGTGATGGTTGCTGATCATGGGCCTCTGTACGCTGATGTAGATATTCTATTTTTTTTAATCTGCCGTTTCTTGCTACAATAGTCATTTACAACATAACTAATGTCTACATTGTATTTCTGATCAATGTTATGTTATTTTAATGGACAAAAAAATGCTTTTCTATCAAAAACAATGACATTTCTTAGTGAACCCAAACTTTTGAACGGTAGTCTGTTCAAATATTAGTGTTTGCTTCAGCCTGCCTGAAGTACCTGATGGGCCAGGTTTTCATACTATTCTGAGACTATTCTATTGGATCCATTGCACCAGGCAAGCTCGATCAAACCCAGTTAAATTGTCTGAAATTATTTCAAATAGTATTTGAACACTGGTCTGTTCAGACGTAGCTCATTCAGAAGAAGTGAAACTTTCCAGAGCCCAGACCGCAGGAGGGTGGGGTTCCTTCCCAGTCAGTCTCCTACCCAGAGTCCCCAAGCCAGGCCAGCATTATGAATCCCCAGAGCAATAAGAGGATCATACCTGGCTTAACAGAGACACGCACACAGCACTGAGCCATTCACTTACACTGCAACACCTTCATAACTCGACTTTAGGTTACACATTTCAGACATAGTCTGGAAGAACCAAAGAAATTAATGTTGCTGTTCTTTTGAATTTACTTTTTTTCCCCCTCTATCAAGTTTTCTTCCTCTGTCTAACTAAGCTGCTGTGGTGGTGCTGGACTCTGATTGGAGGCTGATTGGATACAGATGTGTGCGGAGGCTGGAGGCAGGGGAAGGCCTTTGTAGTGTGGCATGGTGGTAATACGAGCCTGAGACACGCAGCGGAGAACCACAGGAACAGAGGCCCAGCCCCAAGCAGCTAGCCCCGGCCAGAGAGTCTTGCCCCGGGGAGTAAGGCAGGAGGAGAGGGGATTCAGAAGGAAAGAGCGCCACCACACTGGGGTGGTCAAGATGAAGGGACACACTCTTGCTAGCCCACACTCCTGAGTCTACACAGAACCGGTTTTGCAACAATACCAGACAGCCAACACAACCACCTAGTTTAAAAAAGTATCCCTGATCCCAGGTCAGTTAGAGGTGTACACAAGTTCATTCTGGTGGGTAAGCAGAGGAGATACCAGTGTAGTTATCCTTCTACGGAAAATAAACACTGATTAGTGCCAGTAATATTAATTCATAATAAGTCTGCTTCATTCAGCATTTAACTGGTTAACTTCAGAGAACGCTCTGAGCCAGGGGGACAGTTAAAAGATGGGGAAAGGCCTCGGAGGAGAAAAAGTGGGAGGGAGAGAAGCAGAGTTGCATGTTTAGCTACTGTTGTTTTCCTGTAGGATATCATTAGCTGTAATCCTGCTTCCAAATGGTTACCAGATGACTATCTGAACTCCAGTATACTTACACAGTCATCAAAGCCTAAGAAAAAATGCAAATATTTAGAGAAACGTTAGCAAGGGAGATTTGGGGTTTGCATGGGAATCTGCTGTGAATCATTCCATCATAACTTAGATTTTTAAGTGCTGTAAACAAATAAAAAGCCCATTTTAAATATGCAAACTCAGACATGGACATCAAGACTATTGTCTTCAGACCGTGTCCTGTCTGTACTCCTTAAGCGTCTTTTAGACTATGCCGATTGCATTTGGGTGTCTTTCATCAGTGCAGACAGAGGACCAGACTGATCAAAGAGGAGGTGTGTGCTCAGCACGTCCCCTTCCCCAGCCAGGCAGTATGACCTTTGACCTAGCAGCAGACATAGGGAAGGAGCCTTGGAGGGCTCTGTGGACGTGACGACGGGCCATGGGCTTGTGTGTGTGTGTGTAGTATAGAAACATCACCAGGTAGCGCACGTACAGCACCACATTCCAGGGGCTGGGGTTCAGAGGTCAAGAGGGGCTCCAACCTCAGACAGTAACAAACATTCAGAACATTGAATGTATAACCTCATGATTATCCATGACCATGACGACTGTTGTGGAAGAGAAGCCATAACAAGTCATATGCCACAGAGAGCAAGAAAGTCTGTTATAACACAGTTGATGGAATGGAAGTCAGTCTGGTTGAGGGGACTTCCTCTAACCCCTTACTGTGTAATTATCCTGCTAGATTAAGCTTCATTCACAAAGCCTACACTCCGTTGTTCAATTTCTGCTTATTTCTGCTTGTTTGGCCTCCCTACAAAAGCAATAAATTAAGGAGAAAAAGAAATGACTCTCAATGTCATTACAGCATGTATTATTTCTAGACTATGGGTTATACCAATTCACTTTCTTTCTGCCACCTCGCGGTGAAAAATGTGATACGGATATGCCTTCCTCTCTGGACAGGAAGGAAAAAAACATTAAAAGCATTTTTTTTAAAACCCATGTTGCTTCTTAAAGCTGAGATCCGCGATAGGCTCAACAGCCATGTTTTGGGCCATGTTTTCCTCAGCACAAACAGTGTCTTTAATTGTTATTGGGGACAACTGGAACTGATTGACGACCATGTCTGACACATGGGAATTTGTCCATAGAGTGCAGAGAGCAAGGAGGGAGAGGGGGAGAAAAGAAGAGAGCAAAAGAGGGGGGAGAGAAAGAGCGAGAGTGACAGAGCGAGATAGAGATTCTTAGCCACAGCCACTGGAAAGGAGGAAGGAAGGAGTCAGGGCCGTCTGATAACAGACCTTCTGAAAATATTTTTTTTTACTGTGTGTGAGAGAGAGTGTTGCAGCAGCCGGCCAAGGAGCTATATTCCATGTGCTGCTGCATTTTGTACCTCAGGCGGCAGCCATTTTGTAATCTATCTTTGCAGACTTTCCTCTTCAGGGGACCTATATTCAATTACAAAGGAGACAGAGGAATATGTGAATTATAAAACATTATCTTGCAATTACTGCCCTGTCCTTTATGTCTGCATTAAATTACTGTTGTTCAATGAGAAATAATGACATATACTAACACTGTAAATACAATGTATGATATCCTAACAAAAATGAAGTCATACATTACCGGTCAAAAGTTTTAGAAAACCTACTCATTTCAAGGATTTTTCTTATTTGATTTTTTTTACTATTTTCTACATTATAGAATAATAGTGAAGACATCAAAACAAAACTCAGCAAAAAAAAGAAACCTCTCACTGTCAACTGCGTTTATTTTCAACAAACTTAATATATGTATGAACGTAACAAGATTCAACAACTAAGACATAAACTGAACAAGTTCCACATACATGTGACTAACAGAAATGGAATAATGTGTCCCTGAACCAAGGGGGGGTCAAAATAAAAAGTCAGTATCTGGTGTGGCCACCAGCTGCATTAAGTACTGCAGTGCATATCCTCCTCACGGATGTTACCCCACTCTTCCTCCAAGGCATCCTCCGATCCAACAGGTCCAAAAGGTGCTCAATGGGATTGAGAGCCGGGCTCTTCGCTTGCCAAGGTAGAACATTGACATTCCTGTCAGATGTGTCTGTTACTTGAACTCCGAAGCATTTATTTGGGCTGCAATTTCTGAGGCTGGTAACTAATGAACTTATCCTCTGCAGCAGAGGTAACTCTCGGTCTTCCATTCCTGTGGCGGTCCTCATGAGAGCCAGTTTCAACATAGCGCTTGATGGTTTTTGCGACTGCAAAAATGTTCTGTATTAACTGATCTTCATGTCTTAAAGTAATGATGGACTGTCGTTTCTCTGATTATTTGAGCTGTTCTTGCCATAATATGGACTTGGTCAATTACCAAACAGGGTTATCTTCTGTAAACCCCCCTACCTTGTCAGAACACAACTGATTGGCTCAAACGCATTAATGAAAGAAATTCCACAAATGAACTTTTAACAAGGCACACCTGTTAATTGAAACGCATTCCAGGTGACTACCTCATGAAGCTGGTTGAGAGAATGCCAAGAGTGTGCAAAGCTGTCATCAAGGCAAAGGGAGGCTACTTTGAAGAATCAAAAATATATTTTGATTTGTTTAACATTTTCTTTGGTTACTACATGATTCCATATGTGTTAGTTCATAGTTTTGATGTCTTCACTATTATTCTACAATGTAGAAAATAGTAAAAATACAGAAAAACCCTTGAATGAGTAGGTTTCCAAAAACATTTTCACCAGAAGCGTAAATAAATGATTGTTCAAACGACTGACACATGTAATGAAAATATGCATAGGGGTTGTCAACACAAAAGGGAAAGTGAAAGAAACCATCTCTAACTCTTTTTCTTCCGGGCTTTGGGCTAAAAAGGCATAGAGGCAAACAAGCTTTGTTACTACAGCACAGTGACTATTCTTTTTTTATGCGTTTTGAGATTAGGTCTGCGATCCAAATGGCACCTTTTCCTTTATAGTGCACTACTTTTGACCTGGGCTCTGGCCAAAAGTAGTGCACTATATAGGGAATAGGGTGACATCCCTCCCAGTTTGGTCATCTTATTCTATGACTCATATCTCACTGCCTCAACACTACCCCCTCCCTGGTCCTGAACTCCACACATGGCATGTGTACAGTTGGACCATGTTGCTTGTAACCAGTGCTGACGCTAACAGAACTACTTTTCATCACTGCCTGCCACGGTGAGTTCCTCAGCTCTGAGGGCATCGCTTGTTTACATATCTCTCCTCTCTACCCAGGCCAGGCCCAAGTCTTACACATTCCCCGCTCATCTTTCCCAAGCCATTGTAAGGCCAAAGTATTGAAATGCAAAACTGCCAAGAAGTCATTCATATTGGCAAAAAATAGGTCACAGATCCTTTAAACTTCTCTAGGATAGGGGGTAGCATTTGGAATTTTGGATGAAAGGCATGCCCAAATTCAACTGCCTGCTACATCCCCAGAAGATAAAGATATTAATATTATTAGTAGATTTGGATAGAAAACACTGACGTTTCTAAAACTGTTTGAATCATGTCTGTGAGTATAACAGAACTTATGTAGCAGGTGAAACCCAGAAGACAAACCATTCAGATGTGGGGTTTTTTAGGTCACTCTTTTCAATGGGTTTTCATTGGGAATTCATTGGCAGTTCCTACCACTTCCACTGGATGTCACCAGTCATTAGAAATTGGTTGAGGTTTTTCCTTTGTGTAATGAAGAAGTCGCCCTGTTCAAAACGAGGGTCACTTCATGTGTACTGTTTGATATAGGCGCTTGACCAGAAAGCTAGCATCAGTTTGTTTTCTTCCTGTATTGAACACAGATCATCCCGTCTTCAATTTTATTGATTATTTACTTTTAAAAAATACCTAAAGTTGGATTACAAAAGTAGTTTGAAATGTTTTGTCAAAGTTTACAGGTAACTTTTGATATATTTTGTAGTCACTTTGCGCAAGTTGGAACCGGTGTTTTTCTGGATCAAACGCACCAAATAAATGGACATTTTGGATATATATGGACAGAATTAATTAGATGTTTATGGGACATATTGGAGTGCCAACAAAAGAAGCTAGTCAAAGGTAAGGAATGATTTATATTTTTATTTCTGAGTTTTGTGTCACGCCTGCAGGGTTGAAATATGCTTTCTCTCTTTGTATACGGAGGTGCTACCCTCAGATAATAGCATCGTTTGCTTTCGCCGAAAAGCCTTTTTGAAATCTGACATGCTGGCTGGATTCACAACACGTGTAGCTTTAATTTGGTATCTTACATGTGTGATTTCATGAAAGTTAATAATTTATTAGAATTTGGCGCTCTGCATTTTCACTGGCTATTGGCCAGCTAGCGTCCCACATATCCCAGAGAGGTTAATTTCTTTTGTCACATAAAGTGTACACTACACTATTACAGATACTTTTATGCTTGTCTTGCCCATTTCAAACCCACGCTAGTCTTTCATGTGTAATGCATGTGGAACTAGCACTGTAACTTGACACATCACTAAAGTGAATGGCCCATGTTATCCAACTGCTGCTATCCAACTGGAATCCTCCACACAGGCAGCACAGAGCTACACAGGGTCCTGTACTCTACGGACGTTCCTTCTCCGAGTCCGACATTGGTCCAAGTTTCCTCTCTGACCTCACATTATTTCATTAAGCGAGGTATTCCGGAACTGAGAAAGCAGGCAGGCGAATGGAGGCGTACAAGGGAAAGAGAAGCGTCGTCGCTCAAACCAAACAGGAAGCGCTGTGGAATGTCTTTCCACCACAGGCCAGGCAAGTCCTCCAATAGGCTACCTGCTCTCTGTGTCACACTCCAAACCCTGGATCAACTGGGGGAGTGGGTGGACACATACAGACGCACAGACACACAGGGATGCACACACACAGATGCAGACACACGCAAACATTATACCCGTACAACCTCAATGTGTGCGTGATTGTGTGTGGGCAGTGAAGGGATTACAATGCCTCAGGTATAAAAACCAGACTCTGGCCACCTCAAAGACCCCCCAAAATATGACAGTTTTGCAAAACAGCCACCACCTAGCAACACCAGCTAAGTTCTACTTTTACTCATGATCCCGCAAATAACAACTGACCACAGAACTTGAGATGGGTGAGAAAATGAGGTATGCTTAGAACTTGTGGAATAATCAAGCATTACAACACACCAGTAAGAGTCATTATTTTCTGAAAGCATGGATCCAAAGCCCTGCAACACAGCCAGCCAATCACCTCTCCAATCAGCACTAGTATGTCTCATCAGATAGGCCTGCTGGATGAGTCAGAAATAAGGATAACATAAAAATGTGAAATCTAAAAATCCACTGCCTCATCTCTCCTAGAGGGATATTACATTTCTATACATAACATTGTCTGTCCTGATTCCTTTCCAAAAGGGCTGTTATAAAAACTCAACTCTGGAGTCAGGACTGAGAAACGTCTAATGGCTTATTATTCTCAGGCTCTAGTCTAATTGCTTATTATTCTGTCTTCAGGCTCTAGTCTAGTCTAATGGCTTATTATTCCCAGGTTTGAGTGTTCAGTATCTAGTCTAGTAGTCTAAAGGCTTATTATTCAGGATCTAGTTTAGTCGAATGGCTTATTATTCAGAGGCAGGGAATCTATGTTCTCTATCTTTGTTCTCTGGCCAATGGTCACTGGATGCATAAGAAGCCAATATGAGTGGAGCAGCCAGACTAGTGTCAGGCAGCGATCCGTGGATTAAAGACAATGGGGAGAGAGAGACTTGCTGGAGGATTGATACTTTTGTAGAGGGAGTCGAGCAGTGCTTTGTTTTGCTGTTCTTCAGTTCAGTCAGTCAGGCAGGGATCAGGCTGTCGTCACAATGAGAGGCTGTAAGATAACCCCCACCATACCCCAGTCCCCGCAACATGCAAAGTGTTGGTCCCATGTTTCATGAGCTGAAATAAAATATCACAGAACTGTTCCATACACACAAAACCCTTATTTCTCTCAAATGTTGTGCACACATGTCTCCATCTCTGTTAGTGAGAATTTCTCCTTGCCAAGATAATCCATTCACATGACAGGTGTGGCATATCAAAAAGCTGATTAAACAGCATGATTATTACACTAGTGCACCTTGTGCTGGGGCAAAAGGCCACACTAAAATATGCAGATTTGTCACACAATGCCACAGATGACTCAAGTTTTGACGGAGCATGCAATTGACATGTTGACTGCATGAAAGGCCACCGGAACTGTTGCCAAATAGAAAAATGAACATTAAACTAAACTACCATAAGCCACCACCAATGTCATTTTCCGGCTTCTTTACCTGTGGGATTGTCTGAGTCCAACCACCCGGACAGCTGATGAAACTGAGGAGTATTTCTGTCTGTAATAAAGCTCTTTGTGGGGAAAAACTCATTCTGATTGGCTGGGCCTGGCTCCCAAGTAGGTAAGCATATGCCCTCCCAGGCTGCACCAGATTAGGGCCTAATTTATTTATTTAAATTGACTGAATTCCTTATATGAACTGTAACTCAGTAAAATTGTTACATTTATATTTCTGTTCAGTATACATTAACAAATACTTATGGTTAACAATGTATACACATGAATTATTTTGTGGTATCCAGTTGGTAGTTACAGTCTTGTAAGTTGGTAGTTACTGCAACTCCCATACGGACTCGGGAGAGGCAAAAGTCACAACCCAACCAAGCCACACTGCCTCTTAACACAATGCCCGCTTAACCCGGAAGCCAGCCACACCAATGAGTCGGAGGAAATACCGCAGAACTGGTGACCGTGTCAGCGTGCATGCGCTAGAGCGCGATGGGACAAGGGCATCTCGCCGGCCAAGCCCTCCGGTCTACGTGGACGACGCTTGGCCAATTGTGCCCCATGGGACTCCCGGTCGCAGCCGGCTGCGACAGAGCTTGGACTCGAACCAGGACCTCTAGTGGCACAGCTAGCAACTTCGATGCAGTGCCTTAGACCACTGCACCACTTGGGAGGCCCCATATAAATCAGTTTTAACTAATGGTTATAACTAATACACTTGAATTCTATTAATGGACGATGTTTAATGATTGATTAAATTGTATTGTGTTTGTTGGATATCTTATTGATCAGCCTGGGAGGCAGAGAGAGAGAACAAGACACTGCCTAATGGGCCCATATCTGACTGACATATAATCACAGAGACACACCGTATAGTCTGGTCGTCTGGTTTGGCAGGGGCACAGAGGGGCCTCTAGCGGGTGGTCGGGTGTGGCCCACACAGACACTATGTTTACCTCTACCATCCACCCGTCAAGTCCTTCTCTCCTCCTCTCTCTTTCTTTCTTTCCACTCCGTGTCCCATCCCATCCACGCAGCTCCTCTAGTCTCCCTCCATTCCTCCCATCTCCTCTCTCTCATCTCAAATCAGGCCAGTGTGGTTTGTCTGGTTTCCAGTCTCATAAATACAGGGGAAGGAGGATGACCCAAAATGGGGATCGGGGAGTCATGACATGCAGGATATCCAGTGTGCGTCCCAAATGGCAAACTATTCCCTTTAGTGCACTACTTCTGACCAGGCTCCATAGGGCTCGGGTCAAATGTAGTGCAGTATAAAGGGAAGAGGGTGCCCTTTGGGACACAGCCCAGGCCTAGCTCCCACTCCCACAGGGGAGGTACCTCCAACAGCCACTGACTGACTGACTATTATGATGCAATTGTCCTCGGTCTGGCCAACCAATAAGATGCTCAGGATCAGACCACCAGAGGTGATGATTATGGAGTGGAAAGTGTTGATACTCAAAGTCCCAGATGTCTTACATTCATTCATGAACTTGTATGCATTGTTAAATGTCAAAGAATATTGATGTATATATTATTGAGGTTTGGAGTATAAAGACATAATAAATAAAGGACTAATAAATTAATCCATTCACACACAAGAATGGCAGCGGGGAAAACAACAGTGATTGAGTTTGAGTGCCAAATACATTGTGTGTGTGTGTGTCTGTATACACATCTCCTCCAGAGCCATTTCCCTGATCCCCAAAAGCAGTTCTTCTGTGGTCTGTCACTGGGAGCAGAGCGGAGGCTCTCTGCTCTCCCTCTCTGACAGACAATGGCAGGAAAAGGGAGTAGGACGGGGCTGCTCGCCGCACTGACCTCCACATTGTTCTACTGTGGACGTGAAGGAGGACAAGAATGGAGGAGGGAGCAGACCCAGGCAGGCCTGTGTTACATGCCGACCCCAGTTAGAGTCATGAGTGCTAGCTGGCTGGCTGCACCGAAGACTCCTGCTCCGGTGCACGTAGACCGGGGGGGCCAGCCAGTCTGAAGAGACGTCTTTGGTCTGGCCCTCTGGTCGCTTTGTTCAGCAGGAAGGGGACGGAGCGGATGTGTCCTCAGTAACTCTGTGAGCCCAGCTCGGCCACCCCCGGTCAGCCCGCCAGGCCCCTACTGACTGGCTCAGTACCAAAGCACCACCAGAAAGAGAATGTGCAGGAGGGTAAGCCTCAGCCTGGTCCCAGATTAGTTTGTGTGGTCTTGTCAACTCCTATGGTCATTGACATGACAATGACCATAGGAAGTGGCAAAACAGGAAAAAAGTGATCTGGGACAAGGCGATCAGCCTTCCTCCCTCCTGGGAAAACAACCAGCTCCACTGAGACAGAGGCAGAAGACAGGGGAGGAAACCTACAGTTAATCTACTATAATCTACTATAAACTCCCACTGCATCTCAGTGCAAGAGGCGTCACTGTAGTCCCTGGTTCGAATCCAGGCTGCATCACATCCGGCCGTGATTGGGAGTCTCATAGGGCGGCGCACAATTGGGCCAGCGCCGTCCAGGTTTGGCCGGGGTAGGCCGCCATTGTAAATAAGAATTTGTTCTTAATGTGACCTGCCTAGTTAAATAAAGGTTAAATAAAAAATAAATAAAAAAATCACCCTGATGTTGACCAACATTAGTTTAGTCTTCTTCAGGGGTCAGCCAATTTCCATCAGGCTTGGGTTGATAAGACCATTGAGAGTTAATGGATGAGAACAAATGGAGCGACGGACATGAGCGCACACAGGACATAAGCACAAGCACGCTTCCACGCAAGTACACGGAAACAGACAAGCCGGCTCTAATGTCAATGCAAAAACAGAGCCCTTTAAGCCATATGAAAAGAGAGAATATGATCAAATGCGAGTAATACCCATTGAAATCAAAATTGTGCCGGAGGACTTCTGCACACAAGTCGCAGTCGCACAAACAAGCAGGGTTCTTACACTGACAAATTTCCATGACTTTTAACCAAATTTCCATGACCAATAATTTGTTGCGTCTATGCGTACACGAAAAAGCAAGCATAAATGTGGTCTCTGATCCCACGTATCATCTCCTGGCGTTGTGCCCTTCAGAAAGTCACTTAACGACCCACAAAGTTGAACAGCAGCATTGTTAGGGTACCGTACAAAACACATGGTCAACACGCTAATTGGTGTGCAGTGCAGGCTTTTGCTCAAACACACCCGAGTCAGCTGATCAAGATCCTGCTGATCAGATGAGTTTTTTTAGAATGTGGTGTGTTGTATTTCTCATCTCCTAATATTCAGTGCTTGAGACATTGTTTACACCCGAAATATGTAGCACCTGTCCCGTTCACCTTCTGCACGTCGGCCATTTGAGTTTATTTTATCGAGTGCCAGCGGAAAGTTTTTAGGACATACCGATGACATTAACACATGCTAATAATAGCTAAATAGTCAGAGAGTGAAATATCTAGCCAGGATACAAGCTATCTAGTTAAGAGTCGGTTGTCTATCATTATTTTATAGGCTACCTGTTGCTGTAATGTCTCGCCTTGCTCTCCGTCACCAACTGCCCATTCGCATTGGCACACATACTATGTGCAGGTGATGCACATTCAGTACACACGGAGACATGCTCTGAAGGATCATTCTGATCATGGCTGATATGTAGGTTTTTTACATTATTGCATGAACCAATTTTACATGAACCAATTTTTAAAGGCATTTCCATGACTTTTCTGATTGTATAATTTTTTCGAGGCCTGGAATACACAATTTCCAAATTGCCAGGATTTATGACCGAACGAATCCTGAACAGGGCAACTAGATGTTGTTAGGGTACTAAAAAATGTACATATTTACAGACACAATCATCTGTCCTACCCAGTACCACACACACACACACACAGACACACACAGTTTCATTTCACAGACAGACCCATGCATGACAACACATCACACCAAATTCAGTTGTGTGGATGGGTTGTGTTGTTGGCATGCATGCTCAGAATGCCCCAGAGCACCCAGATGTATAGGCCTGTCACAATAACACATATCCTGTTGACATCAGCCGCCAAAAGCACACATAGTTGTGTATGTCACAACAGCACGTCTTCTGTTGACATCATCTGCCCCCCCCAAAAAAAATAATAATAAAAAAAATGACTGGGCTGTCCATCTGTCTGTCACTATAAACTATGGGAACATGAGAGGGGTCTCTGCCATGTCCTGCTCTTAAAGCTGACCTGATGTAAACCATCTCTGCTAGGGTAAGGGTGGGTGGGACCACATGACACACACCCACTCCCAGTGTAAACTATGTCAGGAGCGGGAATGAGGAGCGGGAAAGGGCTTGACTCATCTTTAATGAAGCATGTCTCACTCCAGCCCCAGGGATTCATCCAGCAAGAATCTAACCTGTCTACACTGTCATCGTAACACAGGCGCTAGGGTCGGGAGGGGTGTGTGTGTGTGGAGCAATCTGCTGCATTCCAGGGAAGCTAGCAGGGCTCCCGAGGGACATGTCTTGCAGAGATGTTCTCCCTCTCACCCCTCTTCTCTCGGAAGTGACTGAGGAAGTGGTGGAGGAGAGGGGGGTTGTGGGTTACGTATTCTCTTGGCCCAGACTACCCCCCTAGAGTCTAAAGGGTGAAGACTGTGGAAGTGGTAGGTCACTGTTGACTAACTGGTCTAGTCAGTGTTACATTAACACACAGAGTTCTGTCTGCACAGAGTGTCCCTGTTCCCCATTGCATTGCACTCAGGGCCAGTTTCAGACATTATGCCTACATCAGGGTTGTGTTTAGTAGGGCACTCGGAAGCAAAACCGTTTCGCAACAGACCAAAATCTGTGTTGCTATTGGATGATGTCAGGTAGTACCTCACTGTTCCAAAACATTTAACAGTTTATCCCTACTGAACACTGCCCAAAGCTGCACATATGACTAGCCCTACTCCTATTCATGATTCTGATTCGCAGGACGTACACAAACATGACACAGACTACCCTTCACCATCAGGGAGACAAAGTGGAACAAACATAGAGTAAGCTTCCTTCCCACGCCAGCAGCACGTCAGTCTCATTCCAAAACATTAGATTTGTTGCTTTTCAGCCATTCTGATTTAGACCTGTGTGTTTTGGATCATTGTCTTACTGCATGACCCAGCTGCGCTTCAGCTACCACCACCATGCTTGACCGTTGGTATGAGGTTCTTACTGTGGAATGCAGTGTTTGGTTTTCGCCAGAAATAACAGCATCCATATTGTCCAAAAAGTCAACTCTAGTTTGCCAAAACTAGCACCTGAATGATCGCCAAGACTCCTGGAAGAATGTTCTATGGACAGGCAAGTCAAAAGTGGAACTTTTTGGATGACACGGGTCCCATTATTCCTGTCGAAAACCAAACACTACATTCCACATTTAGAACGTCATACCAACAGTCAAGCATGGTGGTGGTATTGTGAGGGTATGGGGAAGCGTTGCTGCCTGGACGACTTGCCATCATCAAAGAAACCATGAATTCTGCTCTGCATGAGATCATTCTAAAGGAGAATGTCAGGCCATCCGTCCGTAAGCTGAAGCGCAGCTGGGTCATGCACCAAGACAATGATCCAAAACACATATGAAAGTACATCAGAATGTCTGAAAAGAAGCACATTCAAAGTTTTGGAATGGCCTACTCAATGTCCAGACCTAAACCCGATTGAGATGTGACAGGACCTGAAACGAGCAGTTCATGCTCGAAAACCCACAAATGTTACATAGTTAAAGTGGTTCTGCATGGAAGAGTGGGCAAAAATTCTTCCATACAGGAAGTGTTCGGTTGCAGGCATTACAGCGAAAGGTGGCACAACCAGTTATTGAGTGTAAAGGAGCAATTACTTGTACACAAAGGGGCATTTGATGTTGAATAACTTTGTTAATAAAATTAAAAGAATCATCTAAATGTTATTTGTTCACTCAGGTTCCTTTGATCTAATATTAGGTATTGATTGAACAAAAAATATGCAGAGAAAAATCTTTTCACGGCATTGTACACACATAGCTCCAGTCAATCACAGAGGCTTAGAGGCCTGGCGTGGTCTGCTGCTATATTTAGTCAGGTTATCAGTGAGGTAAACCCAGGGACTGACTGGCTGGTCCTGGTCACAGGATCCTAGCAGGGGACAATAGAGAGCTCTATGTGGCTGAGTTACTAAGACCAACAGAGGGCAATTGGCATCAGACCCACTGAATGTCACTATTGACAAATACTGTGAGGGAAACAGGACTGGCATTGCCAGGTCTCATGATAAATAGTATCAGGCACTGCAGAGTAGAGGAAGCATGATCATAAACACTTATATTCAGTCATCTTGAGGAGGTACTGTCTTTGGTCTATTTTCTACTTTTTTGGCTATGACTTGAGTTTTACTTTCAGGGTCATCTGCATCCTTGCAGTCACAGTTCCTTCCCTTATGTTGTTTTGGGGAATCTGTGTATTTTAGAATGCAGCCGGGCAAAGGAGACGGTGGTCACGATGAAACGATAACAATAGCCTGGAGACTTGCTTGGCCTGGCGTCATGGCTGGCTGGCTGGCAGGGCTGTGACGTGGTCAGCGGTGGGGGGGATGTGTGTGTGTTTGTGTGTGTGTCCTGCCCTGTCCTCATGACCCTCCAGTGACCCTGTGCCAACATCCTGCCTGTCAGCAGACCACTGCAGAGCAGAAAAACCTGACTGGCACACAGTGACGCAGTACTGTAGACATGCAAGACCCAACCTAGTTGTATCTGTATCCTATTCCTGCCAGCAATAACTGCCCCTTGGGATGATTCAAGTTTACTGAATTGCATTGTTTTACAGTTATATTGGCTACAGAGCTAAAGAAAATTACACACCCACCTTGGTCTTTAGGGATGTTTTCTATTTAAGGTTTTCAAGCATTAGTAAGATAGATCCAGAGATCCAGGAAAGGTTAAGTTTCATCAGCACTACAGTGCATTATGATGAGGATGGATGGAATTTACCTTGAAACTACCACAGGGTGGCAGTAAAGGGACAATATTTCACCACTAGTAGTCACTCCACTCACACAAGAATACTCAATACCTTTCTTTCACTAAAGTACAGTTGTTCAATCTTCTAACCATCAGGTGGAGCTCCATACCAACAAGTAGGTTTATGGTCTTGATAGAAAGCAGAAAGAGGATTTTTATTTATTTATAAAAATGTTAACCTTTATTTAACTAGGCAAGCCAGTTATTAAGAACAAATGCTTATTACAATGACGGCCTACTGGGGAACAGTGGGTTAACCGCCTTGTTCAGGGGAGGAATGACAGATTTTTACTTTGTCAGCTCGGTGATTCGATCCATCAACCTTTCGGTTACCGGCCCAATGCTCTAACCTCTAAGAGAGAGAGATAAAGATTGAGTCTTCTATCTACAGAAGAGGATAGAGATAGAAGATCGGTAACTTACAGTAAGGCCTGGCAGGAACTGCTCCATGTCGTTCAAGTTGATCCCATCATCATATTCAAACTTGCCTTTCATCATCCTGAAAGACAGAAACAGACACACAGATGGAGACAGGGTGAACAGGTGTGGTAGATTGGGCTCTGATAGGGACTTCCTTATACAGTGGGCTGTGGCTCATTCTCAGTTCATCTTTCCTCCATTCCTCACATTCTCTTTTCTCGCCTCCTTCTCAAAACTCATTGGAGAAGAAGGTTTGAGGGGCAGGACCTTGGACCTTCTCCAATATGGTTGAGAAGGATGTGAGGATAGGTTGTGAGGAATCGTGGAAAGACTCATTGAGATTGAGCCTATATGATAACCCAGTACTGAGGCTGAGAGAACTGGGGAAGGAAGAGTCTAGCAGAGGCTACAGACACCTACAGTTCTAAGTAGTAATGGAATGGACCAGCATCATCATTGTCATGTTTATCCCATGGAAGAGGATCAATGGGAGGGATGTATGGGCTTTCAGATCTGCAAAGAGGAAACATTGAAGGGTTAGGGCCAAGGGAAAATGGTGCGAAAGTAGCGAGTGAATTAGGAGTGACCATGAGTGACCATGTTCCTCTATATTCAAGTCAAGGAGCCTTTGGACAGGAGCCTTTTATTTAATTTTTTTAATTGAGGCTGAAGATGCACTGACCCCTCTCTGTCGATGTGTGGAAGGTGCTTTGGTGTTCCCCGGAAGGGTTTCCTGTGGAACTGGCTGAAGTCCAGCTTCTCAGGCTGGAGGTCCCATGTTGCCCCCCTACAAAAACAACACAACTTAGGTGAGGAAGATGACATGACAGTTAATACACTCAGGCTGGACGCCCAACTACAACACAGGACAGGACGAGGTCTGTTAATAGCAGGAAAGACACCCACTGTTCTTAGAGCATCCACTCAGAGCATAAACTGTGAAGTCTCCATTCCCTGTCTCCAGACCATCACTAACTCCATCTACTCTACCATCTGCCCACTTCTCTAAGCCCCCAAAACAAGGGGGCTTAGACATGTGATCATCATTTTAAATCACCCAAAACACCACTGAAGCCTAGCTGCCCCCTAATGATGCATATAGGCAGCCTAGCTACTTTAGGAACACCCCCTGAAGATGCCCGGTCATCCTAACTACTTTAAATTACCCCCTGATGATGCCCGGCTAATAGCTCCTTTAAAAATCAGACGATGTTACCATATGTTTCACAGTGTGCTGATTAAAACATAAATCACAAAATTGAAAAAGTGGCAGTTTTAATCCAGCCATTACATGAATCTATCATGAATCTGATACAGAATATAAAAACTTGTTTGTAAGCAAATACAGCCCCTGGTCCTGGAGAAGGGGTTCTGACTAATCCAATTACAGTTTGTCGTAGTAACAGGGCGGGCTTCCATGTTGTGTACGTGGCTTCCTCCTTCCTTCTATACCAACGTGATTTAATAACAACCTCTTTGAGGAAAAGTTAATATGGCATTACCATGGCAGCCTCCAACTACACTGGCGACACCCAACACCCACCCCCACTATGTCATCATCACATAACACCGCTCTCCTTTTATTCAACACACCTACCTAGCTACTGGGTCACGCAAGAGATTCAAGCCTTTGTTTTTCAGTGCTGGTTCGGCTTCTTTTTTAAAACCTCCCAAAAACAGTTGGCCATCTCATCCCAGAAGAGTTTGTTTTGTATACGTGTTCATCTTCGTAGCATGCATGTGTGATTACAGAGTGAGTCTACCCCTCTAAATGGCATCACAAACAGGCCAAGAGCTGAATCTCAGGCTGCATCCCAAATGGTACCATTTTGGGTGCATACTCAGAAAGGTGAAATTGTCGTTATGTCTTCAATAAATAGAGAAACTCAGCTAATTAAGCTTGTAGCAAAAAAAAAAAAAAAATAACTCTGGGATTCATAACAAAACAAATGCTGTTATGAATTGTTAAATCAGAACAAACCACATTTTCCCTTGTTTAAACTGCTAGGGGGCAGATATCATCAGCAATTAAAAAACAGCTTGCTGATGCTGAAAGAAGGTGTGGCTGTAAATGTATTTCATTTAGCCTGAGGCTAAGCCGTTGCTAATGTAGTTATTTTGTTAGAACAGTCTGACCCCTGTGGCTTTTTTTCTCTCTTCTATCTCTAGTCTGACAACACCAAAGCAGGTAATGTTTTCCTAGCATCAGCTTGCCTGGTCTGGAGAGGGTAGCCACCACTATATGAGGACAAGAGACCGTACAGTTTCAAAAGCTGAAGACACCAGCCCACTTGCCTGACGACTCGTCCTGAAGTTAATTCCGCTGCTCTATCAATCAGTCTATACATTCATTCTGAAACTGCCATCCTAGAAGTCATTTGTGCCGATGTCAAAATGAGGGGGTTATAAAACTAATTATTCAGCGATTGGATAGTCTCCAACCAATCAGAGTATCAAAGCCATTGACTTGATTAGTGTTGGCCTGCTCTTGCCCAACCCATCAGTTTCTGGGACCAATCAGAACGTGTTTGCATTTTACAAGACGTCGGGGAGGAATCCAAATCCACACTCAGTGAGCGTGGTGTTTGGCAGGAGCGATATGGACGTGTAGTCAGGCTAACCTGGACTATCACCATCCAACCACCCATAAAGACAATGAAGCCTGTGAATGTAAACAGACTACAAGCTATACATCTGTGGAAACTTGTAATACTGCATATTTTTCCTCTCCATTGATGGGTAGGAAACGTGTTTGTCAATACATGACATACCCATGAGTCCATGGTGTTACTGTGGTGTGTGTGGTGAAGGAGAGCTGTGGGGTGGTGGTGAGTAATGAATGAGTAAATAGTTACATACATGACATACCCATGAGAGTCCATGGTGTTAGCAGCCCAGATGTCAGTACCCAGGATGTCAAAGGACCCTTCTCTGTTCCCGTTCTGAAAGACAACACATTACAACAGTGTATTATCTATATATCACTTTACAGAACACGTCTACTACTACAGCTAATATTGATCAAAAGGGGGCATCTTGGTGTCCATTGTCACGTTGCTTCATTGAACTAATCCTGTTAAGACTCGGGACAATTACTGCCCCCTTTGGATGAATTGCGTGCCCATAGTAAACTGAAAAAAAATCTGTCCAAAATTGCAAATATATGCATATAATAATAATTATTGAATAGAAAACACTTGAAAGCTTCTAAAACCGTTTGAATTATGTCTGTATGTATAGCAGAACAGGGCAGCCAATCTCCCAAACTATTTTTCTCATCAGGAAAGTTGGGCCAACTTTGACGTCATCGACCCCACCCTTCCCAACCAGCTATGGATATGGGATCAGTTTCTGTGTCTTCCGTGAGATGTCTTCTTCCAACAGAGCATTTCATTGTGCAAATCCCACAAGCTTTGACCCTTTGGCAGGCAAAATACTGGATGTCGCGAGAAAATAGATGCGCGTTCTGGCGCGAATCGTACACAGTCATTCCTCCGTTCCAGATTGTCTGAGAGGAGTTGCTTTTGTCCGGTCTAATCGCCAATTGTTTTGTACGTTAATAACATCCTAAAGGTTGATTCTGCACTTAGTTTGACCAGTTTAGTCGACATATAATATGTAATTTTGAAGTTTTGATGCGCAACTGTGCGGGACCAGAAGTCATTTTGGATGCATTTCAGCTGAAGCTGTTAGCATATGCTAATACAAAGACACACGACTTGAAACCAAACGATGTATTGGGTAAGTATGACTCCTTCCACTACATTCTGATCGAAGACCATCAAAGGTAAGGGAATATTTATGTTGTAATTTTATGTTGTAATTTTGTATTTCTGACTCCAACATAGCTGAGAAATATTGCTTACGTCTGAGCGCCGCCTCAGATTATTGCCTAGTGAACGAATTCTGTAACGTTAAAAATAAATGTAACACAGCGGTTGCATTAAGAAGCAGTGTATCTTTCTAACTATATGTAGAACATGTATATTTAGTCAAAGTTTATGATGTGTATTTCTGTTATCTGGCGGAGCTTTCTATAATTTCTCCGGACGTTTTTTTTAGCATTTTTTGAACATGGCGTCAATGTAAATGGAGATTTATGGATATAAATTGCATATTATTGAAAAAAACATAAATGTACTGTAAATAAATGTCATATTACTGTCATCTGATGAAGATTTTCAAAAGGTTAGTGAATTATTTTAATTTTAATCCTGCGTTTGTGATTGCATCTTTTGTTCGACAAAATGGCTGCATATCGTCTGTGTCTTTGTGGTGGTTTGAAATAAATATGTGCTATGTTTTCGCCGTAAAACATTTTAGAAATCTGACTCGCTGGGTAGATGAACAAGGTGTTTATCTTTCATTTGAGCTATTGGACTTGTTAATGTGTAGAGGTTAAATATTTCTAAGAATATTTTTGCATTCCATGCGCCACCGTTCCCCTGAACGGGGGGGGGGTGGCGTTCCCCTCGGGGAACGCCTCGCGTCAACTGGTTTGAATGCTAACAGTCATTGACATGTTAAAGGGTGTATAAGGAAACATTTTAACAGGGCAAACAACTTTTACAAAACTGTTACAAAAAAAATTAAGGCAAGTCCATCTTAATTCTGGTATTAGGCAATGGCCTATCGATTTCAACAAAAATATTCATCCTTTTCCAGGTTACATCCATGGCCACTGCTATAGTAATTTGCTGCAGTTGATTGACTGGTTCCTTGAGTGATGTCAAAGTCCATTATTTCAGAACGTTCAAAATACTTTGCAAACTGTTGGTTTAAATTTCATATTGTTTATTTTTTAGGGATGAAATGTTAATATACTCAACAAAAATATAAATATGCAAAATATTGGTCCCATGTTTCATGAGCTGAAATAAAAGATCCCAGAAATGTTCCATACAACACAAAAAAACTTATTTGTCTCAAATGTTGGGCAAACATTTGTTTACATCTCTGTAAGTGAGCATCTCTCCTTTGCTAAGATAATCCATCCACCTGACAGGTGTGGCAAATTAAGAAGCTGTTTAAATAGCATGCACATTACACATGTGCACCTTGTGCTGGGGACAATAAGGCCACTAAAATGTGTAGTTTGGTCACTCAACACAATGCCACAAATGTCAAGTTGAGGGAATGTGCAATTAGCATGCTGACTACCAGAGAATTTAATGTTAATTTCTCCAACGTCGTTTTAGAGAATTTGGCAGTACGTCCAACAAGCCTCAAAGGCAGACCACGTGTCATCACGCCAGCTCAGGACCTCCACATCCGACTTCTTCACCTGCAGGGGGCTGTAGAGTGCTGAGGAGTATATAAGCCTTGTTGTGGGGAAAACTAATTCTGATTGGCTGGGCTGGCCAGTCATGTGAAATCCACAGATTAGGCCCTAATGAATTTATTTGGATTGAATGATTATCTTCTACGAAACGTCACTCAGGAAAATCTTTGAAATTGTTGCATGTTATGTTTATATTTTTGTTCAGTATACAGTGCATTCGGGAAAGTATTCAGACCCCTTGACTTTTTCCACATTTTGTTACTTTGACAGAGCTCTTCTGTGGAAATAGGAAAACCTTCCAGAAGGACAACCATCTCTGCAGCACCACCAATCAGGCCTATATGTTAGAGTGGCCAGAAGGAAGCCATTCTTCAGAAAAAGGCACGACAGCTCACTTGGAGTTGGCCTATAGGCACCTAAAGATTCCCAGACCATGAAAGACAAGATTCTCTGGTCTGATGAAACCAAGATTGAACTCTTTGGCCTGAATGCCAAATGTCACATCTGGAGGAATCCTGGCACCAATCCTACGTGAAGCATGGTGGTGGCAGCATCATGCCGTGGGAATGTTTTTTTCAGCGGCAGGGACTTGGAGACTAGTCAGGATCGAGGGAAAGATGAATGGAGCAAAGTACAGAGAGGTCCTTGATGAAAACCTGCTCCAGAGCGCTCAGAACCTCAGACTGGGGCGAAGGTTCACCTTCCAGTAGAACAACGACCCTTAGCAGAGCCAAGACTATGCAGGAGTCTCTGTTTGTCGTTGAGTGGCCCAGCCAGAGCCCGGGCTTGAACCCGATCTAACATCTCTGGAGAGACCTGAAAATAGCTGTGCAGCAACGATCCCCATCCGACCCGACAGAGCGGAATGGGAGAAACTCCCCAGATACAGGTGTGCCAAGCTTGTAGCGTCATACCCAAGACTCAAGGCTGTAATCGCTGCTAAAGATCCTTCAACAAAGTACTGAGTAAAAGATGTGAATACTTATGTAAATGTGATAGTGATATTTTTTGCAACATTTTCTAATAATCTGTTTTTGCCATTTGTCATTAACCTCTTGAAACTCTGGGGGCGCAATTTCATTTTTGGATGAAAAACGTTCCCGTTTTAAACAAGATATTTTGTCACAAAAAGATGCTCGACTATGCATATAATTGATAGCTTTGGAAAGAAAACACTCTGAATTTTCCAGAACTGCAAAGATATTGTCTGTGGGTGCCCTAGAACGGGAGCTACAGGCAAAACCAAGATGAAACGGCAACCAGGAAATCAGCACGATTTTTGAGGCTCCGTTTTCCATTGTCTCCTTATATGGCTGTGAATGCGAGAGGAATGAGCCTGCCCTTTCTGTCGTTTCCCCAAGGTGTCTGCAGCATTGTGACGTATTTGTAGGCATATCATTGGAAGATTGACCATAAGAGACTACATTTTCCAGGTGTCCGCCCGGTGTCCTCCGTCGAAATTGGTGCGTCATTTTCAGCTGCTTGTATTTTTCCAAGCGAACTGCATATCAATGAAGAGATATGTGAAAAAACACCTTGAGGATTGATTCTAAACAACGTTTGCCATGTTTCGGTCGATATTATGGAGTTAAGTCGGAAAAAGTTTGACGTTTTGGTGACTGAATTTTCGGTTCGTTTCAGTTGCCAAATGTGATGTACAAAACGGAGCGATTTCTCCTACACAAAGATTCTTTCAGGAAAAACTGAACATTTGCTATGTAACTGAGAGTCTCCTCATTGAAAACATCCGAAGCTCTTCAAAGGTAAATGATTTTATTTGAAAATGTTGCGTGCTAAATGCTACGCAAAATGCTAAGCTAGCTTGCCATACTCTTTGCTATGGTTCAAAAGCATATTTTGAAAATCTGAGATGACAGTGTTGTTAAGAAAAGGCTAAGCTTGAGAGCAGGCGCATTATTTTCATTTTATTTGCGATTTTCAGAAATCGTTAACGTTGCGTTATGCTAATGAGCCTGAGGCTTTATTCACGATCCCGGATCCGGGATGGGGAGTATCAAGAGGTTTAAGGAGTATTGTGTGTAGATTGATGAGGGGGAAAAAAAACAATTTAATCAATTTTAGAATAAGACCAACGTAAGAAAATGTGGAAAAGGTCAAGGGGTCGGAATACATTCCAAATGCACTCTATATAGAATGACAAATAATACTACGGTGCTTGTGTGTTTCCTTCTCCATGACCCCTTGTTTCATATACATCCTTTAAAGTACCATTCAGTGGAAAGATGATCATCCCATCACAATGTATGTAAGGGACTTTTTTCCCCATATTTACTTTGCAGTTAACATTAAATTGAGAAGTTTTGGGGGAAAGTTTGTCTACCCGGAAGACAGTTATCATCATCATCGCTAACTGACTACATGAAGTAAATGATAGACAAACATACGCACCATACAGGCAATATTGCTGGAAATGAATTGGTAGATATTCTTACCTTTGGCTTTTTAAGCCAATTGTGACAAACTAGTCAATGTGGATTAGATAGTAGTCGGGAGCTTGAGGTGTCTGATACGTGTGAGATTTGTTCATGAGCTACTCATAGGTGGGCTCCGAGCTACTGGTATCCCTCGATGGACCTGTAGGAGACCCTTGGGCTACAAGATGAATTGATGGACCATGTCAAATTGACTAGTTAGTTACAGTAGCTAACGACAGAGCACACCAATTTGGCTAGTTAACGAGCTAACTGTCAGGGGATAAACTGGAAGGTTATTTCCAAATATTGCTTGATTTGGTAACAGATAACTTTACCAGGACGAGTTCAACGCAAATACTTGCAAATGTCAAGCTCTTTCTAAAAAAAGCCTAATCTCTCAACAAGCAAGATAAATGACAAGTTGTTTGCTTAGCTAGCTACATGCCAAATAGATAGGCTACCCTCCCTCAAGTATCTGAAAATACAGGAATGGATGTTTCCTGATCATGAAAGGCACACAGTTTTTTGCTGTAACTGATGATAGAGCTAAATGTCTGGGGACGTGGTGGTCTAATGTAAAAGCAGTAGGATGGTTAGTTACCTGTACCTTGGCTGGCCCTCTGAATTGGTTGTTCCTCCCCCTGCTACCAGACCTGGAGCCTGAACCAGGTCTAGAGCCAGAGCTGGGCCTGGACCCTGTACTGCCATTACTACTGTGATCCCACTCATCCTGCAGGGAGGAGGGGGGGGGGGTAGAGACAGACAGAGATAGAAAGTGGGTGGATGAGAGGGATTAAGATCAATACCATATCAAATCCTCCTTTGCAAAAAACACAGAACATGTGATATGCAATGCTGATTGTATTGTCAATAAGACACATTTCTATTATCTATGAGGGAGGAGTGGAGAGTAAGGATCCAATATATTCCCATCCACAGTTTGTGGTTAGCAGCGGTGTGGGGTAATAAATTGAGATAGGTCTGTAATTGTCTATCAGGCAGGTCTGTGTCTGCTGCTGAGTCTGAAGACCATTTACATGATGAATGTTACCATGAGCACTGAGTGAGGGAGGAAGAGAAAAAAGCGAGGGAGAGAGAGGTGTGGGTGGAGGGAGGGGAGTTGGTCATGTTGGTTAGCAAGGGAGAAGGAGAATGCTGACAGGGCTGGTAACACCGAGTAACCACAGCTCCCCATGGCCATTCTGACTCAGTGCTGCTAAGCACAACTGACTGCTGCTGGCTGAATAAAGGTTGCAGCAGCCAGTGACTGTTTTGTCCCAATGGTCACAGTCTGGCCATGGGGCCAGACTGTGACCAGTACAGGCTGGCTGGCTGCATGCATAGGCTGGCTGGCTGGCTGCATGCATACATACAGGTTGACAAATAGAGCAGCCAAAGTCAGTGCCTTGGTTCAGTGGATGGACGGACACACACACACACACACACACACCTCTTAACCCTACTACAGACTGCCTGCCTGACTGGCTGTCTGGGGTGTTCCGCTAACCCCTGGTGAGCCGTTCCCCCTCATCCAGTCCTTCCCTAGTGGTTTATGTCTGTGTGTGTACATTCCTCAGAGCAGTTTTAGACAACCTGTTTCACAAAAAAAATGTAACGTTTTCTCCCTGATGCACACAACCCAGACCCACAACACTGTACGCAGATACCACACAGAGAGACTCAACAGGCCAGGCCAGAAAGTCATGTTCTCTGTTCATTCAATGTCATGTCATTTGATTATTTCATCAGTGCCTCTCACAAAGTCATTTGTCAGACGTCACGCAGCCGCCTTATCCCACCAAATGACAGCCTAGTGCTTGGGAAAGGAAAAAATATATATCAGGCGATGATACAAAGAATAATATGTCTCCCCTTTTCCTCCCTCTCCTTTATCATTTTCCTTAGCCCACAGTAACAGCTGAGATGGAGAAAGACTAAAGCTGCGTCACCCTATCGGCCCTGGTCAAAAGTAGTGCATTTCTCGGGATTAGGGTGCCATTGGGACTGCAGCCTAGGTTAAAATTAATACATCCTCACAAGGGCCTGATCAGCATCTGAATAGCTCTCTGTTTCTGGAATAGATATGGGAGCAACATGAGTCATGACTGTGCAGATTGAGATGGAAGTGAAAACTAGGTCCTCTGTGATCCTAGAGAAGTCAAGTTACACTGCTATCCTGAAAATGCTGTCCTCAAATCTCTTCCTCAGAAACCGAGACACCTCAGACACTCTAACCCTCAGTTTTTACCTGACTACAACCAACCCAACTGTCCACAAGACAGCCTCAAGTCACTGTGTACAAACAAGGGCTTAGAAAGGGCTCCAACTGCTTAGTTCAAATGCAAGTGAAGCAAAGAAGCAGATGACTGAATCAGTGCCCAGAAGACCAGAGGGCAGGCTGCAGAAGCAGCCCAGTGTCTGCTTCACTCTCTCTCCAGCAACACAAACACCTCACATACCTAACCATACTATCTATCTATGCCTTTATGACCTAAGGTACATACTGACCCAAATATAAAATCTTTCTTTCAACCTCAGGTCACCTCGCCATACAGTATCAATGTATTGTTACCATACACAACCGATAGGCCGAACTATAGAATAATTTTTACATGCACATTCTAACCATGTTAGGTCATCGACTGGAGCAAAATCAAAACCTTACCTTACTCAAAGCCATCGCAGTTTATGTAAGTATCAGAGCCTGAGGAAGATTGTATGTAGCCGAAACAGCATTCCTGGTTATGGGGAGCCCCTAAGGCAAGGGTCTCCAACCTTTTCTAGCATGAGAGCTACTTTTAAATAATCAAATAGGCACAATCTTCTCCTCTACCCTGCAATGTGTCCCCGGGCCCTTGGTGTAAAATAAATGTGTTTTCTGTCAATATACCCAGTAAAATAATGGTTAATAAACTGTATTTGGAATGGCAGGCCCCATAAAATGCTCTATTGTATTTTTCTTAATTCTGTTCTGGGTTTCCCCCCCCCCAACTCTCAATATAATTATTATTATTATTATTATTATTATTATTATTATTCACAAAGAAACAAGGTAAACATTTGTGTCATGTAAATAAAGATTTGCATTGCAAATCCCATTTAATTGTGTGTCTAGTAAGAGGAATGTGTCAGTCGAGTGAGGTTTCTCCTGTTAGGCCTACTGCTGTGGCACATCATGGGAGAGTTTGCAAATCAATTGATACAAATAATGATGATATAGTTCTGTCAGGTAAGCCTATTTTCTATTTAGTTGAGAAGGTTTTTGTGGAAAACATCTCTGTCTACCCCATTGAGCTACCCACAAGATGGTTATCATTAGCATCGATACACACGAAGTGATAAACGCACGCACCAGATAGGGGCAATATTGTGTTACTTTTGGCTTTTTACGCCCATAGTGGCTAACCAGGGTTGGGTTTATGTCAATGTGGCTTTGATTGGATAGCAGCCATAAGCTTATGAGGGTTTGCAATGAAAAAAAATGAAAAAAAGAAATGCATGTACTTTCAGAATTGCTTGGCGAGCTCCTCATAGGTGGGCTAAGAGCTACTTGAAGACCCCTGCCCTACTAAGGTAAGGTGTGTGTGTGTGTGTGCGCCTTAGGGAGGAGGACTTTAGGATGAGCTGCCTTGGGTTTGCCTCCTCTCAAACGCATGCACGCATACTTCTCACAAATATTTGATTTTTGCTAGGTAGCGTTAGCACTAGTCGTCTGTACTTGTGCCAAAACGCCGGTATTTTATCCTATAGCTTGTTTTCCACCTTTTTAAAATAGTGAGTGAACATACTTTCAGCACTTATTTCCATGACTGATCAAAACTCATTTTCTCACCCTCTCTCTCGTGTCTCTGCATTAAAACATATACAGAGCAATATGTTTGGAACATCTAAACACAAAACAAATAGAATAGTGAGAATCACTTCCCATATCATAAACAAACAAAACATTTTTTAAAGGGCTTACCCTGGGCAAGCAGTGGTCGGTCCGACACTAACAATGGAACACTACCACACACAGGTCGACCGGTTAATCGGAATGGCCGATTAATTAGGGGCGATTTCAAGTTTTCATAACAAAATCGGTAATCTGCATTTTGGACATCGATTATGGCCGATTACATTGCACTCCACGAGGAGACTGCGTGGCAGGCTGACTACCTGTTATGCGAGTGCATTAACCTCTTACACTTATGGTGGCGCTATTTCATTTTTGGAAGAAAAACGTTCCCGTTTTAAACAAGATATTTTGTCACAAAAAGATGCTCGACTATGCATATAATTGCTACTGTTCGAAAGAAAACACTCTGACGTGTCCAGAAATACAAATATCTTCTCTGTGCGTGCCCTTTAACGTGAGCTTCAGGCAAAACCAAGATGACTTGGCATCCAGGAAATGACAAGGATTTTTGAGGCTCTGTCTTTCATGATCTCCTTATATGGCTGTGAACGCAAGAGGAATGAGTCTGCCCTTTCTGTCGTTTCCCCAAGGTGTCTGCAGCATTGTGACGTATTTGTAGGCAGATCGTTGGAAGATTGACCATAAGAGACCACATTTACCACGTGTCCGCCCGGTGACCTGCGCCGAAATTGGTGCGCAAAAGTCACCTGCCAGTATTTTTCCATGGGGCACAGAGAGAGAAGCAAGCTTCCACGAACTGCATGTCAATGAAGAGATATGTGAAAAAACACCTTGAGGATTGATTCCAAACAACGTTTGCCATGTTTCGGTCGATATTATGTAGTTAATCCGGAAAAAGTTTCACGTTGTAGGTGACTGCATTTTCGGTTCGTTTCGGTAGCCAGGCGCAATGTAGAAAACGGAACGATTTCTCCTACACACAGACGCTTTCAGGAAACACTGCGCATTTGGTATGTGGCTGGGAGTCTCCTCATTGAAAACATCAGAAGCTCTTCAAAGGTAAATGATTTTATTTATTTGGTTATCTGGCTTTTGTGAAAATGTTGCGGGCTACATGCTACACAAAATGCTATGCTAGCTTTGCATACTCTTACACAAATTAGTCAATTTCTATGGTTCAAAAGCATATTTTGAAAATCTGAGATGACAGTGTTGTTAAGAAAAGGCTAAGCTTGAGAGCAAACGCATTATTTTCATTTTATTTGCGATTTTCAGAAATCGTTAACGTTGCGTTATGCTAATGAGCCTGAGGCTTAGTCACAATCCCGGATCCGGGATGGGGAGTTTCAAGAGGTTAAGGAGCCATGGTAAGGTGCTAGCTAGCATTAAACTTATCTTTTAAAAAACAATCAATCTTCACATAATCACTAGTTAACTACACATGGTTGATGATATTACTAGGTTAACTAGCTTGTCCTGCGTTGCATATAATCGATGTGGGGCCTGTTAATTTATCATTGAATCACAGCCTACTTCGCCAAACTGGTGATTTAGCAAGCGCATTCGCGAAAAAAAGCACTGTCGTTGCACCAATGTGTACCTAACTATAAACATCAACACCTTTCTTAAAATCAATACACAAGCATATATTTTTAAACCTGCATATGTAGTTAATATTACCTGCTAACATGAATTTCTTTTAACTAGGGAAATTGTGTCACTTCCCTTGCGTTCTGTGCTACAGTCAGGGTATATGCAGCAGGTTGGGCCGCCTGGCTCATTGCGAACTGTGTGAAGACCATTTCTCCCTAACAAAGACGCAAAGAAACGGGGGATGATTTAACAAAAGCGCATTTGCGAAAAAAGCACAATCGTTGCACGATTCTACCTAACCATAAACATCAATGCCTTTCTTAAAATCAATACACAGAAGTATACATTTTTTAAACCTGCATATTAAGTTAAAATTAATGTTAGCAGGCAATATTAACTACGGAAATTGTGTCACTTCTCTTTGTTCATTGCACATTGAGTCAGGGTATATGCAACAGTTTGGGCCGCCTGGTTCGTTGCAAACTAATTTGCCAGAATATTACATAATTATGACATAACATTGAAGGTTGTGCAATGTAACAGCAATATTTAGACTTACGGATGCCACCCGTTATTATTAATGACCTAAGGCTCGTATTTCTGTGTTATTATATTATAATTAAGTCTATGATTGATAGAGCAGTCTGTCAACTCCCGAGATTTGGCTGGCAATACTAAAGTACCTATTAGAACATCCAATAGTCAAAGGTATATGAAATACAAATGGTATAGAGAGAAATAGTCCTATAAAAACTACAAACTAAAACTTCTTACCTGGGAATATTGAAGACTCATGGTAAAAAAGGTACCACCAGCTTTCATATGTTCTCATGTTCTGAGCAAAGAACTTAAACGTTAGCTTTTTAACATGACACATATTGCACTTTTACTTTCTTCTCCAACACTGTTTTTGCATTACTTAAACCAAATTGAACATGTTTCATTATTTATTTGAGACTAAATTGATTTTATTGATGGATTATATTAAGTTAAAATAAAAGTGTTAATTGATCATTCAGTATTGTTGTAATTGTCATTATCACAAAAATATAAAAATAACAAAAGGTCTGATTGATCGGTACCGGCTTTTTTTTGGTCCTCCAATAATCGGCATCAGCATTGAAAAAGAATCAGTCGACCTCTACCACACGTCATTGGTTGAAACAGGAGGAGACAGAGAGCCAGAGACGTGTGCGTCTCCCTGCGCCCTGTGCTAGCAGACACGGGCAAATACACTTTAAAAAAAAAAAAAAATTTTTTACCTTTATTTTACTAGGCAAGTCAGTTAAGAACAAATTCTTATTTTCAATGACGGCCTAGGAACAGTGGGTTAACTGCCTGTTCAGGGGCAGAACGACAGATTTTGTACTTTGTCAGCTCAGGGATTTGAACTTGCCACCTTTTGGTTACTTGTCCAATGCTCTAACCACTAGGCTACACTGCCGCCCCGCTCTGCCACGTCGTCGTTGCCAACAGGCACAGACAAACACAAAGCCGGAGGCGACACATGGGGGAAACCCCATCCACCGGACTAGAAGAACCCTGGCTATGACGTCAGCATTCAGAAACATAACTGAACACGCCTCTGTTCTCAGCTATACAACCGGGCTACAACCCCCTATATTCCACCACTGGCAGAACAACACGTACTGGTACTGCCTACATTTTGCAAGTGACGAACACATGTCTTCATCCATCCTACACTTCAGCGGAGCCTCGAACTGAGATACATCGTAGGCAAAGCTGCCATCAGAGATTAAATAAATTGAATTCAAAATGCATCTGGTCTCTTTCAGCATGGAGCTTGCTTATTTATGACGGTTGTGTCCAAAGGGCATTTGCTATATGACCAAAGAAGTAGACACCCAATGAAACAGCAGTAATGTGCAGTATTTATGCATGTCTGACTGGAGCCATATGTTAGTAACCTTGGCTATCATTGAGATCTTGTTACCCCTCATCAATGATCGTACATGGAGGTTCAGCACAGCTGTGTGTTGTGTGTAGACCTTCAGCCAGCCAGCCAGCATTTCCTCCAGAATTCAGACACATCATACACAGTCCAAACACTCACTGGTTTGGTGGAGCCCCTCCCCCACGAGGGTGACCAACTCCCGTCTTTCTTGTCATTGCAGTCCTCTGTCCACTAGGTCAGAGGGAGGGAGAGAGAGGGGAAAAATTGGAATGACAATTACTCAACACTATTTTGTGATGATGATGGAAAGAAAGACGTTTACAAATCTCTCCTTCTCCACCCTCTGCCAGCTGGTCAACGTTGTCCCCTAATTTTTGCTTGTCTATTTTGTGAATGCTGCTCAGCTGGCAATGCATCCCATGAGGTAAACTAGCCTTTTTTCTGTGCACATACAAGAGCCACCAAGTATTGGTTTTAGAGTTACAGTGCCTTCGGAAAGTATTCACACCCCTTGACTTTTTCCACAGTCACGTTACAGCCTTATTCCAACTTAATTACAACATAAATCAATCAAACTACACACAATACCCCATAATGACAAAGCAAAAACAGGTTTAGAACATTTTGCAAACGTATTAAAAATAAAAAACAGAAATATCTTATTTAGCTACTAACAATTGGATACCACGAAATTAGGGGGAAAAGGGGGAAAAATTCACACACACACACAAAAGAAAGAATAAAAGAACCCGATGGTCACTCTGACAGAGCTCTAAAGGTCCTCTGTGGACATGGGAGAACCTTCCAGAAGGACAACCATCTCTGCTGCACTCCACCAAATCAGGCCTTTTAGGGTAGAGTGGCCAGACGGAAGACACTCCTCAGTAAAAGGCACTTGACAGCCCACTTGGAGTTTGCCAAAAGGCACCTAAAGACCCTCAGACTATGAGAAATAAGATTCTCTGGTCTGATGAAACCAAGAGTGAACTCTCAGGTCTGAATGCCAAGTGGCACGTCTGGAGGAAATCTGGCATCATCACTACGGTGAAGCACGGTGGTGGCAGCATCATGCTGTGGGGATGTTCTTTTTTCTCCGTTCAAGGCAAAGATGAACGGAGCAAAGTACAGAGATCCTTGATGAAAACCTGTTCCAGAGCACTTAGCACACCTTCCAACAGGACAATACGCCTTAGCACACAACCAAGACAACTCAGGAGTGGCTTCTGGACAAGTCTCTGAATGTCCTTGAGCAGCACAGCCCGAGCCCAGATTTGAACACAATCTAACATCTCTGGAGAGACCTGAAAATAGCTGTGCAGCAATGCTCCCCATCCAACCTGACAGAGCTTGAGAGGATCTGCAGAGAGGAATGGGAGAAACTCCCCAAATACAGGTGTGCCAAGCTTGTAGCGTCACACCCAAGAAGACTCAAAGCTGTAATCACTGCCAAACGTGCTTCAACTAAGTACTGAGTAAAGGGTCTGAATACTGAGTAAATGTGATATTTCAGTTTTTTTATTTTTTATAAACGTGCAACATTTTAAAAAACATGTTTTTCTTTGTCATTATGGTGTATTGTGTGTAGATTGATTAAGGGGAATAAAAAACAATTGAATCAATTATTTTAAACTAATACTGCATTGCTAATTATTATTTCTGGTGCTTCTTAAATTGTTTGGTGCCTAACGTTTTACAAGTTGGGAGCAGTCTGTGTGTTTGTGGGAGAGCGAGAGAGTGGTGTGTGTTTATGAAAGTGAGGGAGAGAGAGTATGTGTGTCATGTATATCATGACATGTATATCACAGGAGGTCGTGGCACCTTAATTAGGGAGGACAGGCTCGTGGTAATGGCTGTAGCGTAATGGTATCAAACACATGGTTTCTATGTGTTTGATTCCATTCGCTCCATTATGAGCCATCCTCCCTTCAGCAGCCTACACTAGAGGCCGACCGATTAATCGGAATGGCCGATTAATTAGGGCCGATTTCAAGTTTTCATAACAATCGGAAATCGGTATTTTTGGACACCGATTTGGCCAATTTTCTTTTTTACCCCTTTATTTAACTAGGCAAGTCAGTTAAGAACACATTCTTATTTTCAATGACAGCCTAGGAACGGTGGGTTAACTACCTTGTTCAGGGGCAGAATTACAGATTTTTACCTTGTCAGCTCGGGGATTCAATCTTGCAACCTTACAGTTAACTAGTCCAACGCTCTAAACACCTGATTACATTGCACTCCACAAGGAGCCTGCCTGTTTCGTGAATGCAAGGTAAATTGCTAGCTAGCATTAAACTTATCTTATAAAAAACAATCAATCAATCATAATCACTAGTTAACTACACATGGTTGATGAAATTAGTAGTTATCTAGCGTGTCCTGCTTTGCATATAATCGATGCGGTGCGTTTTCGCAAAAAAGGACTGTCTTGCTCCAATGTGTATCTAACCATAAACATCAATGCCTTTCTTAAAATCAATACACAAGTATATATTTTTAAACCTGCATATTTAGTTCATATTGCCTGATAACCTGGCTCGTTGCGAACTCTGTGTAGACTATTTCCTCCTAACAAAGACAGCCAACCTAGCCAAACGTGGGATGATCTAACAAAAGCATATTTGCGAAAAAAACACAATCGTTGCACGACTGTACCTAACCATAAACATCAATGCCTTTCTTAAAATCAATACACAGAACTATATATATTTAAACATGCATATTTTGCTAAAAGAAATCCAGGTTAGCAGGCAATATTAACCAGGTGAAATTGTGTCACTTCTCCTGCGTTCATTGCACGCAGAGTCAGTGTATATGCGACAGTTTGGGCCGCATAATTTGCCAGAATTTTACGTAATTATGACATAACATCGAAGGTTGTGCAATGTAACAGGAAAATTTAAATTTATGGATGCCACCCGATAGATAAAATACGGAAAGGTTCCGTATTACACTGACAGAATAAACGTCTTGTTTTCGAGATGATAGTTTCCAGATTCGACCATATTAATGACCTAAGGCTCTTATTTCTGTGTGTTATTATGTTATAATTAAGTCTATGATTTGATAGAGCAGTCTGACTGAGCGATGGTAGGCACCAGCAGGCTCGTAAGCATTCATTCAAACAGCACTTTCGTGCGTTTTGCCAGCAGCTCGTTGCTGTGCTTCAAGCATTGAGCTGTTTATGATTTCAAGACTATGAACTCCGGAGATTAGGCTGGTGTAACCGATGTGAAATGGCTATATAGTTAGCGGGATGCTCGCTAATAGCGTTTCAAATATCACTCGCTCTGAGACTTGGGAGTAGTTGTTCCCCTTGCTCTGCAAGGGCCGCGGCTTTTGTGGAGCGATGGGTAACGCTGCTTCGAGGGTGGCTATTGTCGATGTGTTCCTGGTTCGAGCCCAGGTAGGGGCGAGGAGAGGGACAGAAGCTATACTGTTACACTGGCAATACTAAAGTGCCTATAAGAACATCCAATCGTCAAAGGTATATTAAATACAAATTGTATAGAGAGAAATTGTCCTATAATTCCTATAATAACTACAACCCAAAACTTCTTACCTGGGAATATTGAAGACTCCTGTTAAAAGGAACCACCAGCTTTCATATGTTCTCAAGTTCTGAGCAAGGAACTTAAACGTTAGCTTTCTTACATGGCAAATATTGCACTTTTACTTTCTCCTCCAACACCGTTTTTGCATTATTTAAACCAAATTGAACATGTTTCATTTTATTTGAGGCTAAATTGATTTTATTGATGTATTATATTAAGTTACAATAAGTGTTCATTCAGTATTGTTGTAATTGTCATTATTACAAATACATTTATTGATTTATAAAATCGGCCGATTAATCGGCATCGACTTTTTTGGTCCTCTAATAATCGGTATCGGCAACCAACCAATATGAGCAAATCAGCCGTTCTATGCAGTATTCTACTATACACTGAACAGTGTGAAGTTAAATGTAATGTGTTGTATTAAGTAGAAGTGTGAATTTCAGTGACAGGTTTTTGGAGAACGGGGGACGGAGCGAACAGGATGCTCGGCCACTGATTTGTTTTCCACCATGGTAACGCGATACTATTTGGTATCGTGCTACTTCGTCTGATATTGTATCGTTTGTCAAAATGTTGGTATCGTGACAAGCCTAGACTACTTGTATCAGCATCAATGTTGCCACTCTGGTCCGTTTAGCATTAGCCTTAGCTAACCTGTGAAATGTGGGACTGGGGTTTGTTGTCTCCGTCCAGGTACGTCTCGTTTTTGTCTCCCAGAAGGCCTTGCACCTGGTACTCCAGCACGTAGCTGTCGATGAAGCGCTCCAGCTCCTCAATCTCCTGTGAGCGCGTGCTGCCCGCCTCTGAGGACGCGGACGCCACCGACGAGTTTTCCATGGCAACCTGCTGCCTGCCCGCCGGCGGGGGAGGGAGGAGAGGACCTGCAGAGAGGTGCAGGAGAAATGGCTGGTTAGTAGAGAGATCAAAACAAAAACATGACTGCAGCATACCCACTTAAAACCACCATGTTGAGTCAAGAAGCTATAAGTGTGTCATTCAGACGGATAGGTCTATCATTTTCATTCAAGAAAAGCTCATTCAAAAACATCCATTAAGAAAATGTCAAATAGACACTGTCAGACCTCTCAGAAGACTGAACGCAAAATCCAAAACCACTCCCATTCAGGGCAGAGCAGTAATAACACCACTCCATCAGCAGGGGTGGCATAGTGTGTTTACATCCCAGACAGAATTGGCCTTCAGTCCTACTGCTACACCCAGGCCCAGCAGGCAGCAGAACCAGTCTAGTCACAGTCGGTCTGTCTCACCTCCTAACCTTGTCCCCAGACCAGAGCCAGACATAGTCAGTTATGAAACAGGACAGCTTTGTCTCTCTGCAGGGGATTTACCAGGCACTAACTCAGCCATGGCTCGTTGGCCAAAGCCTATGGGGATATCAAACACCCAAATGAAGTAAACACAGGCTTAGCAGATCTTACACATTTTGTTCTATGAAAATCTTCAACAGCTAACATCACATTTTGTGAATTGGGAAGCATTTATGTAATCCAAACAAGCACATAAAGACCTCATATTCATACAGGTTGTGTTAACACACATATTATCTCATAGAACAAAACGTTTAAAGATCTCCTATAAGCCTCAGACCTTATTTTCCCTATTCATTTCCCCCATAGGAATGGCTGAACGAACCAAAGGTAACTAATTTCCGTTTTTTAGGACTACAAGATAACGAGCTCTATGCCTTTCACCCTGCCTGTGTCGTCTCTCTTGTCGTGATCTGTGTTTTGTCCTATATTTAAATGTTATTTTTTTCTTTTTAATCTCAGCCCACGTCTTTCCCCCGTCTTTCGCCTTTTGGTATTATCGTCATTATAAAGAAGAATTTGTTATTAACCGACTTGCCTAATTAAATAAAAGGTTAAATAAGAATTCTAAAAAAAAATATTTAAAAAATCCATCTTTCCTTCACTTTCTCTCCCTCTTCCCAACTCTACCTCTCCTTCCCTGTGTTTTATCTGACAGTTAAGTGGCTGGTCACATGACTAAGGCCTTCTGCTAAGCTTCTTTACACCACTACCCTGCCTGAGCACTGGGCATGCCACGCAAGAGGATTTACTATGGCAGCAGAGCAGCCTGAATAGTGGTATAGTAGTAGGCCTGTGTATGTAGGCTACTCTCAACCAATTAAAGGGGGGTAAATGCAGACTCATTTTGTTCTTTACAACGGACATTAGCCTACTACACAGACTGATTAACGCTTCTTGTTCCTGTAATATGACGTACTAATGCTCCGATCCTCATTCTATTGCTGCTATACCTATAGGTTTTAATCTCGCTGTGTGTAGATATGATCCACTAATCTGGGGCCTGATTAGCCTAGCTAGTGAGGCTAATGCTAACTCCACTGATGGCTACACATTCATCAGTTGACCACATTAAAAGTAGACTGGCTGAAGCGACTCACGTGGTCCACAGCGAGGGAGAGCGGTTACACAATGGTCTGAACAGGAGTCCGTTAGCGCAGTATTCGCTAGTGATGGGAGAGGGGGTGTATAGCTAAATATAGGGATATTATTTTGGATGAAATATCTTATTGTATTGACAATAATCGCAATATAATTTTGGCGCTAGACAGCTGTACATGCACCAAAACGCCAGTATTTTTCCTTCATAGCTTGTTCTCCATCTTTTTAAATAGGGAGCCAATTTATTTTTCCGCACTTTTCTTTCCATGATTGATCAAAACATGTTTTGTCATGGCTCTGTCTTGTCCATCTGCAGTAGAAATATGGAGAGCATTGTTTTTTTTGGAACATTACAGTATCGAATCACAATGCATACAGGCAGAGGCATTCAACTCTTACCCTACGAGGTCCAGAGCCGGCTGGTTTTCTGTTATACCTGAATTAATTACACTCACCTGGTCACACAGGTCTAAATAGTGCCTGTTTAAGAAAAGAATGGGGGGGGAAAGCAGTGGAACTGGCTTCGAGGTCTAGAGTTGAGTTTGGAGGGCAATTAGAAGCTTAAGAATCGCAATACATATCGTATCGGCACCGAAGTATCGAGATAATATTGTATCGTGATAATATTGTATTGTGAGGTCCCTGGCAATTCCCAGCCCTCATAAGAACCAAAGCGTTGGTCAGTGTCCCGGTGACCCTAATTACACTTAAAAATATAAAAATGCAACATGCAACAAAGATTTTAGAGTTATATATAAGGAAATCAGTCAATATAAATAAATTCATTAGGCCCTAATCTATGGATTTCAAATGAATGGGAATACATAAATCTGTTGGTCACAGATACCTTAAAAAAAAGTAAGGGCATGAATCAGTGGTGTGACCAAAATTTGCCTCGTGCAGTGTGACACATCTTCGCATAGAGTTGATCAGGCTGTTGATTGCAGCCTGTGGAATGTTGTCCCACTCTTCAATAGCTTTGCAAAGTTGCTGGATATTGGCCAGTCCACTTGATATGCTGATAAAATTTAGGGAGCCTTGTTTTCAGATGTGTTGTTAAAATCCCCAGCTACAATAAATGCAGCCTTGGGATATGTGGTTTCCAGTTTACATAGAGTTCAATGAAGTTCTTTCAGGGACGTTGAGGTGTCTGCTTGGGGGGGGGGGATATACACCGCTGTGATTATAATCGAAGAGAATTCTCTTGGTAGATAATGTGGTCGGCTCCCTCATGTGGTACCCTTCCTGCAGGCTCATCCTGACATGACAATGCCAGCATGACAATGCCACCAGCCATACTGCTCGTTCTGTGCGTGATTTCCTGCAAGACAGGAATGTCAGTGTTCTGCCATGGCCAGCGAAGAGCCCAGATCTCAATCCCATTGAGCAGGTCTGGGACCTGTTGGATCGGAGGGTGAGGGATAGGGCTAGGGACATTCCCCTCAGAAATGTCCGGGAACTTGCTGGTGCTTGGTGGAAGAACTGGCAAATCTGGTGCAGTCCATGAGGAGGAGATGCACTGCAGTACTTAATGCAGCTGGTGGCCACACCAGATACTGACTGTTACTTTTGATTTTGACCCCCCTTTGTACAGGGACACATTATTCCATTTCTGTTAGTCCCATGTCTGTGGAACTTGTTCAGTTTAAATCTTATGTAAATACAAGTATTTACACATGTTAAGTTTGCTGAAAATGAACGCAGTTGTCAGTGAGAGCACGTTTCTTTTTTTGCTGAGTTTATAAACACATTTACCACTTCTTAGACTTGCTTTCAATAAGAATGAAAGATCAATAAATCACATATGTGAATTTGGTCAGGTCGCCCAAAAAGATACATATTGCATCTTTAAGAATGCTTCGTGGAAGCCCTCTATTCAGACACGCACGCACACCCTGCTGCTGCAGGTAGGATGAAATTATATTTCTTGTTTTCAACTAGTGCCGGCTGTCGGCTATGCAGCCGATTAGACTCATTTTCAGCCAGACACTTTCCCACTTAAATTAACTTGGCTACTTTTCAATTCGCTAGCCAGAAAAAAGTCTGTCAAGCCTTCTCCCTCTAGAATGAACATTATGCATCTTCTAGTGATCTATTGATAGGACAGGCTTGTGTCAGTCACAAAGGAAGAGAGCATGAATTTGTATGTCCCATAATGTGAGTGAATTTGCTTCCCACATATAATGTGGAAACAATAAGTCGAAATCCATTTAGGCCATTTTTTTCTGGCACATTCGTTTATTTTCTTTCACGTGCAGATTCCAACACTAGTGCTGGCCAGTAAAAAACGTGTCGGGCCAGTGGATCTCGACAGGGCCAGTTCAACATTTACCTACTCTGTTGCAGTGTTAATGTCATGCTATTTGAATTTGAGCATATGATTGGCAGTTCATTCAAGCGCCACATAAGAATAAATACTCACCGAAAGGCAAATGGACATTATGGCCGAAATTATTTAGGCCTATGACACAAGTAGGCTTGTAAACATAACAAAAATCATATATATATATATATATATATATATATATATATATATATATATATATATATATATATATATATATATATATATATAGTATTCGGCCCCCTTGAACTTTGCGACCTTTTGCCACATTTCAGGCTTCAAACAAAGATTTAAAACTGTATTTTTTTGTGAAGAATCAACAACAAGTGGGACACAATCATGAAGTGGAACGACATTTATTGGATATTTCAAACTTTTTTAACAAATCAAAAACTGAAAAATTGGGCGTGCAAAATTATTCAGCCCCTTTACTTTCAGTGCAGCAAACTCTCTCCAGAAGTTCAGTGAGGATCTCTGAATGATCCAATGTTGACCTAAATAACTAATGATGATAAATACAATCCACCTGTGTGTAATCAAGTCTCCGTATAAATGCACCTGCACTGTGATAGCCTCAGAGGTCCGTTAAAAGCGCAGAGAGCATCATGAAGAACAAGGAACACACCAGGCAGGTCCGAGATACTGTTGTGAAGAAGTTTAAAGCCGGATTTGGATACAAAAAGATTTCCCAAGCTTTAAACATCCCAAGGAGCACTGTGCAAGCGATAATATTGAAATGGAAGGAGTATCAGACCACTGCAAATCTACCAAGACTTGTCCGTCCCTCTAACCTTTCAGCTCATACAAGGAGAAGACTGATCAGAGATGCAGCCAAGAGGCCCATGATCACTCTGGATGAACTGCAGAGATCTACAGCTGAGGTGGGAGACTCTGTCCATAGGACAACAATCAGTCGTATATTGCACAAATCTGGCCTTTATGGAAGAGTGGCAAGAAGAAAGCCATTTCTTAAAGATATCCATAAAAAGTGTCGTTTAAAGTTTGCCACAAGCCACCTGGGAGACACACCAAACATGTGGAAGAAGGTGCTCTGCTCAGATGAAACCAAAATTGAACTTTTTGGCAACAATGCAAAACGTTATGTTTGGCGTAAAAGCAACACAGCTCATCACCCTGAACACACCATACCCACAGTCAAACATGGTGGTGGCAGCATCATGGTTTCGGCCTGCTTTTCTTCAGCAGGGACAGGGAAGATGGTTAAAATTGATGGGAAGATGGAGCCAAATACAGGACCATTCTGGAAGAAAACCTGATGGAGTCTGCAAAAGACCTGAGACTGGGACGGAGATTTGTCTTCCAACAAGACAATGATCCAAAACATAAAGCAAAATCTACAATGGAATGGTTCAAAAATAAACATATCCAGATGTTAGAATGGCCAAGTCAAAGTCCAGACCTGAATCCAATCGAGAATCTGTGGAAAGAACTGAAAACTGCTGTTCACAAATGCTCTCCATCCAACCTCACCAACCTCACTAATTGTACAACAATGCTTATTTTGAGAAAACATAAAAATCATTGTTGTACAATGAATACAATGCACTGCATTTCATACAGTCAGCAAAAATCTAATGAATGCAGGGCTTGTGAAGTTATACCTAGGCTAAATAAGCCTTCCACAACCATATGAACCACTAATAATTTAATGAATTTATCAAAATAGTTTAACTTGCTTTTTTGTGCAATAATCACTGATCTGGCTTTCAAGTCTTTGACAATGCCATTTTTACTACAAATATAACGAGAACCATGCATAATGCACATTCACTAATAATGAATAACTTCTTGCATCGAAAATTATCACGTCTCACCAACAATCTGTCAAGCCCATGTGCTGGTGTTTTTGCCAGCTAATCTTTATATTTTAAGTTAGGCCAACTTGAATCGATTTGCCAGCTAACAAGGTTGAACAGCGGAATTGTTATGAACAACCCCTTCTGTCTGTCTCCAACTATTAGAAAAGCATGTTAGCGAGTGGTCGAGTGGTCTACTTATTGTTTCTCAGAATGAGAACGAGTTGCCAAATCCTTATACAATTGATTTTTATGCTTATTGCACATTTAAAAGACACAGACTAGACAGCTACTATAACAGTCATTGGCTAAAATACTGTTAGCGGTACATGGTACACCAATGCACCACATGTTTGGAAAGAAAATCCTTTTCAGCCCTCTCTCTATATATGCCTGGTAACACCACAGTGTGAGTAAACAGCCTTGTGTGAGTATGAATCTAAATCTGCTAGCTTTGGTCTGGATAGAGGATGTCATAGCTGTACTGAGGGGCTTGTGGGGGCGACAGGCAGAAGTGGGGGGCCCACCTTCACATGCAGTCTTAGGTGTGACAATGGGAGCATTGTTCCTCCAGTTTGACCCTGGTGGGGCCTTGGGAGCAGGGACTAGGACAGGGGTGTGCAGGCCTGGCAGCAGCCCCACTGGGCTTCCCTAGATGCCTGGCTCACCAACATGTGCATGAATGCCGAGGCGAAGGTATTATCGCACAGCAAAGCCTGAGATATACATGATGCATGCAGTACAATATCATACAAAGGCCTCACAGCCAGTGGGGCTGCAGGTAGCACAGTGGTTAGAGCATTGGGCCAGTAACAGAAAGGTTGCTAGATTGAATACCTGAGCTGACAAGGTAAAAAATCTGTTGTTCTGTCCCTGAACAAGGCAGTTAACCTGTTAAATCTATGGGGGCGCTATTTCATTTTTGGATAAAAAGACGTGCCCGTTTTAAGCGCAATATTTTGTCACAAAAAGATGCTCGACTATGCATATAATTGATAGCTTTGGAAAGAAAACACTTTGACGTTTCCAGAACTGCAAAGATATTGTCTGTGAGTGCCCCAGAACAGAAGCTACAGGCAAAACCAAGATGAAACTGCAATCAGGAAATGAGCAGGATTTTTGAGGCTCTGTTTTTCATTGTCTCCTTATATGGCTGTGAATGCAACAGGAATGAGCCTGCCCTATCTATCGTTTCCCCAAGTTGTCTGCAGCATTGTGACGTATTTGTAGGCATATCATTGGAAGATTGACCATAATTTGCCAGGTGTCCGCCCGGTGTCCTCCGTCGAAATTGGTGCGTCATCTTCAACTGCAAGTCTTTTTCCAAGCGATTCACCTGAGAAAGGAGACTACCACGAACGATATATCAATGAAGAGATGTGTTTTTCACATATTGAGGATTGATTATAAACAGCATTTTCCGTGTTTGTCGATATTATGGAGTTAATTTGGAAAACAGTTCGCCGTTTTGATGACTGAATGTGTTTTTTTTGGTACCCAAACGTGACGTACAAAACGGAGCGATTTCTCCTACACAAAGAATCTTTCAGGAAAAACTGAACATTTTCTATGTTAACTGAGTCTCCTCATTGAAAACATCCGAAGTTCTTCAAAGGTAAATGATTTTGAATCCTTTTCTGGTTTTTGTGCAAATGTTGCCCGCTAAATGCTACGCTAGCTATCACAAATGCTTGTTTTGCTATGGTTCAAAAGCATATTTTGAAAATCTGAGATGACAGTGTTGTTAAGAAAAGGCTAAGCTTGAGAGCTATCACATTCATTTCATTTGCGATTTTCATAAATAGTTAACGTTACGTTATGCTAATGAGCTTGAGGCTATAACTGGATACAGGTTTTTTTCATAGCCAAACGTGAACAAAACGGAGCGATTTGTCCTACACAAATAATATTTTTTTGAAAAACTGAACATTTGCTATCTAACTGAGAGTCCTCATTGAAAACATCTGAAGTTCTTCAAAGGTAAATGATTTTATTTGAATGATTTTCTTGTTTTTGTGAAAATGTTGCTGGCTGAATTCTAGGCTTATAGCTATGCTAGCTATCAACACTCTTACACAAATGCTTGTTTAGCTATGGTTGAAAAGCAAATTTTGAAAATCTGAGATGACAGTGTTGTTAACAAAAGTCTAAGCTTGAGAGCAAATATATTTATTTCATTTCATTTGCGATTTTCATTAATAGTTAACGTTGCGTTATGCTAATGAGCTTGAGGCTATAAATAGAATCCCGGATCCGGGATTGCTCGACGCAAGAAGTTAACCCACTGTTCCTAGGCCGTCTTTGTAAATACGAATTTGTTCTTCACTGACTTGCCTAGTTAAATAAAGGTTAAATAAATCAAATAAAAAAGTTCACCTAAGCTATATGTCAACAAAGGAGGATGAGATCACAACAAAACTTTGTCACAGGAAGGTCCTAGGTAGTTGCTATCCCAGCATAGCCACAGCGGTCAGGGAACAAAGGACGAATAAACAAAGGTCTTTGGTGGAATTAGTGTAACTATTACCATTATTTTTAAGCCAGAGAGCAGCTATTAGGCTAATTAAAACCCCACCAAGCTGCTGAAAGATACACCATGTATACAAAATTACACTACCAGTCAAAAGTTTGGACACACCTTCTCATTCAAGGGTTTTTCTTAATTTTTTACTATTTTCTACATTGTAGAATAATAGTGAAGACATCAAAACTAATCATGTAGTAACCAAAAATAGTTTTATATTTATGTTTAAACATATTTTATATTTGAGATTCTTCAAAGTAGCCACCCTTTGCCTTCACAGATTTACACACTCTTGGCATTCTCTCAACCAGCTTCATGAGGTAGTCAAATGGAATGCATTTCAATTAACAGGTGTGCTTTGTTAAAAGTGAATGTGTAATTTCTTTCCATCTTAATGCGTTTGAGCTAGTCAGTTGTGTTGTGGTAGGGGTGGTAAACAGAAGATGGGTCTATTTAGTAAAAGACCAAGTCCATATTATGGCAAGAACAGTTCAAATAATCAAAAGAGAAGCGACAGACCATTACTTTAAGACACTAAGGTCAGTTAATGTGGAACATGTCAAGAACTTTGAAAGTTTATTCAAGTGCAGTCACAAAAACTAGCGCTATAATGAAACCGCCACAGGAAAGAAAGATCCAGAGTTACCTCTGCTGCAGAGGATAAGTTCAATAGAGTTTACTGCAGCTGATTGCAGCACAAAAAAATGCTTCAGAGTTCAAGTAACAGACACATCTCAACATCAACTGTTCAGAAGAGACTGCGTGAATCAGGCCTTCATGGTTGAGTTGCTGTAAAGAAACCACTACTTTTTGTTTTTTCCCGTTATTTTACCAGGTAAGTTGACTGAGAACACGTTCTCATTTACAGCAAGGACCTGGGGAATAGTTATGGGGAGAGGAGGGGGATGAATGAGACAAATGTAAACTGGGAACTATTAGGTGACCGTGATGGTTTGAGGGCCAGATTGGGAATTTAGCCAAGACACCAGGGTTAACACCGCTACTCTTACGATAAGTGCCATGGGATCTTTAATGACCTCAGAGAGTCAGGACACCCGTTTAACGTCCCATCCGAAAGACGGCACCCTACATACACAGGGCAGTGTCCCCAATCACTGATCTGGGGCATTGGGATATTTTTTAGACCAGAGGAAAGAGTGCCTCCTACTGGCCCTCCAAAAGTACTTCCAGCAGCATCTGGTCTTCCATCCAGGGACTGACCAGGACCAACCCTGCTTAGCTTCAGAAGCAAGCCAGCAGTGGTATGCAGGGTGGTATGCTGTTGGCTACTAAAAGGACACCAATAAGAAGCAGACTTGCTTGGGCCAAGAAACACGAGCAATGAACATTAGACCGGTGGAAATCTGTCCTGTGGTCTGGTGAGTCCAAATTTTTGATTTTTTGTTCCAACTATCGTGTCTTTGTGAGACGCACAAATGTGTGGCTCCCACCGTGAAACCCGGAGGTAATGGTGGGATGGTGTGAGGGTGCTTTGCCGGTGACACTGTCAGTGATTTATTTAGAATTCAAGACACACTTAACAAGCATGGCTACCACAGCATTCTGCAGCGATGCGCCGTCCAATCTGGTTTGCACTTAGTGGGACTATCATTTGTTTTTCCAACAGGACAATGAACCAAAACACACCTCCAGGCTGTGTAAGGGCTATTTAACCAAGGAGAGTGATGGAGTGCTGCATTGGAAGACCTGGCCTCTACAATCACCCGACCTCAACCCAATTGTGATGGTTTGGGATGAGTTGGACCTCAGAGTAAAGTAAAAGCAGCCAACAAGTGCTCAGCATATGTGGGAACTCATTCAAGGCTGTTGGAAAAGCATTCCTCATGAAGTTGGTTGAGAGAACGCAAAGAGTGTGCAACGTTGTCATTAAGGCAAAGGGTGGCTACTTTGAAGAAGCTAAAATATATATTGATTTGTTTAACACTTTTGGTTACTACATGATTTTGAGGTGTTCCCTATTAGGTGAGGTGTTCCCTATTATTCTATTATTCTAGAATGTAGAAAATAGTAAAAATAAAGAAAAACCCTGGAATGAGTAGATGTCCAAACTTTTGACTGGTACTGTATGTTGACACCCCAATTAGTGGATTTGGCTATTTCAGCCACAACTGTTGATGACAGGTTTATAAAAATTGAGCACATAGCCATGCATCTCCATAACAAACATTGGTAGGAGAATGCCCTTACTTAAAGCAGGGGTTGGAACCTAAATCATTTTCCAACCGTTTCGTTCTGAACAGAATGTGGTTCCGTTCCAATGTTCTGACCAGCAAAATAAAGTTCTGAACGGGATCGAGCGCCAAAAATACTGGTATATTTGGTCATTTTCTGTTCCTGTTTTTTGTACGTTTAGCTCAACATTAAATTACACCAATCATGGAGTGCAGATAGAGCAGCTTGTTATGGAGCAGGCAAGCTATAGATCAGTGAGTTGTTTACATGCGTAATGGAAACAGAAGATGCAACTGAAATTTTGAAGGTGAGGAGCGAGAAAGAGAGTGGAGGAGAAGACTTGGCTTGAAGAACTGGGCATCTTGTGATGACAAGCATTATCTGAATTAGGCCCACAGAATTATACAGCTTCTATGGAGGAACTTTGAATGTCTTTGAACGTCAGAGTCGGCTTAACGTTGGACCAGAGATAGATAGCAAGCTAACAAGCTTTGTGTGTGCAGAGCGGCACTAGAATTAAAAACATGCGTTACCTTTTTGTAGTTAATCCAATCTGAAATGTGATAACTATAGTATTTGTAACTATCATTGAAAAAGTTAATCCATACTTCTCTAATTAAAAATCGCTCTCCCCATCTTCTGAAACACACTTTGTCATGTCAGTAAGCTACAGTTTAGCTTTGGAGGGGGTGGGGGAGGGGCAGGTAGCCTACACACTGGATGAGGTTTCTGATTGACAGGGGTTTCTGAAAAGCGCATAGGCGCTTTTTTGTGTGAGTGAAAGAACATGCCTGGAATGTAAAATGGCGTTATTAACCAGTTCCCATGAATTTTAAAACAACGGTTCTGCGCCGGTATAGTATAGATCACTTTCGTTACCAGTTCTGATTCTGTTCCATGAACAATTTAGGTATTTTCTGTATCTGTTCCCTGAACCGGTTCCAACTGTGGTGCACATTAATGTTAGAAACGTATCGTTCTATGTAACGTTAGCGCAGCAATTTATCGCAATATGGATTTTAGTCTATATCACCCAGCTCTAATATATTCCCATACTGGACTAAATCATTGGATTCTCAGGCAGCTTTAAACCGTAAAGCTGGGTGATAGACACACAGCAGAATAATGTACTCACTGCTTCTAATACACTAAAAGCCTATTCTATCTAGTACAGTTCCCTGCTTATTATAATAAAACTATGTGGGTGATTTATAACTCCTTATAGACTAAGCAAATTATTCTGACATCTTCTCATGTATGGCTGCCCACACCACTTCCAATAACACCACAAATATTGCCTCAAAAAGTCTCTATACAACATTTAAGCGAGGGCTCATCCTTCATCCATGACATTAGCCTAGCTTTACTTTGTTTTGTGCATCAGTAACAGTGGCACATGTATATATATATATACACATGTATATGTATATACATATACATGTATATATATATATATGTATACATGTGTATGTATATACATATATATACATATGTATATATATATATGTATATATATATGTATACATGTGTATGTATATACATATACATGTATATACATATACATGTATATATATATATATATACGTATACATGTGTATGTATATACATATATATATATGTATATATATATATATACATATGTATATATATATATATATATATGTATATATATATGTATACATACCATGTATATGTATATATATATATATATATATATATATATATGTATACATATACAGCATATATATATATATATACATATACATGCATATGCATATATATACATATACATGCATATATATACATTACATACATATACATGTATATACATATACATGTATATACATACATGTATATACATATACATGTATATACATATACATCATATACATGTATATACATATATGTATATGTATATACATGTATATATACATGTATATGTATATACATATACATGTATATGTATATGTATATATATATACATGTATATGTATATGTATATACATATATGTATATACATGTATATATATATATATATATATATATATATATATATACACGTATATGTATATGTATATACATGTATATATATATATATATATATACACGTATATGTATATGTATATACATGTATATACATGTATATATATATATATATATATACACATATATATATATATATATATATACATATACATATACATATATATATATATATATACATATATATACATATACATATATATATATATATATATATATATATATATATATATACACATATATACATATATATATATATATATATACATGTATATACATATATATATACATATACATGGGTATATATGTATATACATATATATGTATATGTATATACATGTATGTATATACATGTATATATATATATATATATATATATATACGTATATGTATATGTATATACATGCATATGTATATGTATATACATGTATATACATGTATATATATATATATATATATATACACATATACATGTATATGTATATACATACACATGTATACACATGTATATGTATATATATGTATATACATACACATGTATACACACATGTATACACATGTATACATGTGTATATATATATATGTATACACATGTATATATATACATATACATGTATATACATATACATGTATATGTATATACATATACATGTATATACATGTATATATATATATACATATGCATGTATATATGTATATACATATACATGTATATATGTATATACATATACATGTATATGTATATGTATATACATGTATATATATATACATGTATATGTATATACATGTATATATATATGTATATACATGTATATTATACATATACATGTATGTATATATATGTATATACATACACATGTATACATGTGTATATATATATGTATATATATATACACATGTATACATATATATATATACATGTGTATACATATATATATATATATACATGTATATATATATATATATGTATACATGTGTATATACACATGTACATATATATTACATACACATGTATACATGTATATATATATGTATACATGTATACATGTGTATATATATATACATGTATACATGTGTATATATATATACATGTATACATGTGTATATATATATATATATACATATATACATGTATATGTATATATATGTATATACATACACATGTATACATGTATATATATATGTATACATGTATACATGTGTATATATATATACATGTATACATGTGTATATATATATACATGTATACATGTGTATATATATATATGTGTATACATGTGTATATATATATATATATATATATATATATATATATATATATATATATATATATATATATATATATGGGCTAATACCAGTAAGGCCAAATAAATATGGATCCTTTATTTTTATATTTAGCTAAAATTCTAAGCCTAATTTCAGTTTGTGACAAAACAAGCAGTGTAGATAATCAGTGTACCATCTTAACCACTGAAATATATTTTCAATAACCAAAAATATAGTATTTTCAGCTGTTCGAAGCTGGTGTACAAAATCAAAAGTAAAATACTCAAAAGCTAAACTTAAGGAGAAGCGTAGAAAATGGCGCACACAACAGATCTAAAGCGTCTTTGACTTGCTTTCAATGACACAGATCTGGAACTACATTTATATGTGAACTTGCTCGGGTTGAACCAAAAAGTTCGATACTGCAGCGACCATAAGAATCGACTAGCTGTGTAGCTAGCTAGTTAGCAACTACTAACGTCTCAGCTGGGACAACACTTAGCGGATGGTTTGAGAGTAACACATGCTCGCTAGCTAATAATAACAACAAAAACGTATTTTCGATATGGAATCTTTTTCAGTGTGTTTTATTTTACGTGCCTGAAAAACATGTTGACTATCAGAAGAAGAAAAAAAATGACCACACATCTGTCCGGCCTCGGGCGCCATCACGCTAGTTAACGTTACCTTTAATACGTTAGTTTAATTCATGCTCAAACCCCAACGTTGCCTACTGTCATAACTATAAAGTATTACAAGCCAGTCACAGCTTTCTGTCGAGCCATAATCAGTTTAAATGACTTTCATTATCATCATTTAGCCACACCATGTCTCAGGCAGCGAAAACATGCACAACATTGGATCTGATCACACACCGTACCTAGCTTTAGACCAACACTCAAATGGCAAACATTATTTCAGATAGATAGCGAAAGCTAAACCATTTACAGAAAACAATATCCTCACCCAGATATTGGATTCGGACGGCTGGGGAATCCGGGATCACCTCCTGATATTAAACCCACTGTGTCATGGGTATATTTCTCGAGAGAGAAACGTATTCGGAAGGAAAAGATTACGCTCCCAGACACACAAGCAGGGGAAACGCATGAATGTGACGTTTCGTCCGGTTTCCTCGCAGGACATGTGTACGTGGAGGCTTGAATTCTGGGAGCTGGAGTTCTCGTGAGACATCGCAGTCTTGTTGAAATGTATATATTTTGTAATGATACAGGCTTATATAGACATTTTAGAAGGATCTATGAGGTTATTGGGGGACATTTGATGTGTTTTATTATTTCTGAAGTCAATTTCAGTTTATTGATGTTTTTTATTGTCCCTGTGCTGTGTTTTATCGAGGCCTATTCTAATGCTATTATGGTACTAATAATCCACTGTTCAAATGTTTATTTAAATTTTATTTCATACAATTTATATTTCTGTGTTTAAATACATTCGAAGGTACCGACTTTCTCATGCAACAGCCTGCGTTGTTATACAATAGACTGTACCATTTATTGTTATCTATAAATAAAATCAAACAACGACCATGTTTTAAGACAAGGAGTTTTTGCTTTGTTATGGTGTTAATTGATTTGAGCGCAGTGATGGGTTTTTATCTGTGTGTCCAAACGAAGTAACTCAAGCAGAGAGAATCTCTTTGTGGTGTATGTAGCTAATGGCCTGTATTGTATTTTTACTTAAGTCCACAAGTGACCCCTTGTGGGTACTGGATGAAATACAACTTTTGCAATCATGATTGTGCAATGACATTTTAATCAGGCAGTGTAAATGTATAGGTGACTGCCAAAGTAAAGGAAATACTTGAAATGGAGGATACAAAGGAAATTGAAAGCAGGTGCTTCCACACAGGTGTGTTTTTCTAAGTTAATTAACATCCCACCATGCTTATTTATAAAAATGCCCAGTTGGCCACCATGGCTAGAAGAAGAGATCTCAGTGACTTGGCTGGAAGGGGTCTCAAAGGAGCATAGGGGGTTTAGTGTGTGTGTGTGTGTGTGTGTGTGTGTGTGTGTGTGTGTGTGTGTGTGTGTGTGTGTGTGTGTGTGTGTGTGTGTGTGTGTGTGTGTGTGTGTGTGTGTGTGTGTGTGTGTGTGTGTGTCTCAGTCACTAGATCTCAACCCAATTGATCACTTAGGTGAGATTCTGGAGGGGTGCCCGAGACAACGTTTTCCATCAACAAATCACCAAATAATGACATTTCTTTTGGAAGAATGGTGTAGTATCCCTCTAATAGAATTCCAGACACTTGTAAAATCTATGGCAAGGTTCATTGAAGCTGTTCTGGCTGCTCGTGGTGGCCCAACGCCCTATTTAGAAACGTTATGTTGTCCGCTGTAATGTAGCTTCTGTAATCATTCAACCAAACTGCTTTTATAGAATATTGTAACAGATTAAATTGACAGGTTGACTGGTCATCACATATTTTCATGAACCTCTGAATTTGGGACATTACCATATTTAGTGTGTAGATAGCACCTTATGCTTCCAGATGAGAGGAAGAAAAGTTGTGTAAAAAAAAAGATACAAGTAACAGCCAAGGGAGATGGTGGGAAGGTGATGCTGGACAACTGTCTTTATGGGGAAGTCAGGTGTTTAATTTACTGCAAGGTGTCAGTCGATTTTAATATACAAATGGATCCAGAAAATACAAATACAAAATACAAAAGCTATATAAATCTGTCTATCAAACACTTTTAGAGTGAACTACAGCTATTAGGTTTCGGCCTATAAAACCCCACAGCGGAGGTGTCATAATACCCATAAAACCTAGCGGTCAAACAGGAAAATAGTTCCAACTGTTTTTCCACCATTGATTTTCCCATAGGGGATTTTAGAAACACTTCAAATATGGGCTGTGTTTTGTTTAAGCTGACCCTGGCGTGACATTTTGATAACCATGTAAATCTCTCTTGGACAAGGTGAGTTTTATTAACATGTCTGGCTCTATTTACTCTCAGTTTTAAAAATGCTAATGGTATCAAAGTAGACATGCAAATCTACAAATCGCTGCAAGCCCCTGCACGTCATCTCTAGCTGATAGAATTGTCCATTTAAAGAAATGTAGCCTATTTATTAATTACTACATTTAGCTAACATGGTATCAAATACATCAAACATATGGTTTCCAGGTCTTTGATGCCATTCCATTTGCTCCTTTCCGGCCATTATTATGAGCTGTTCTCCCCTCAGCAGCCTCCACTGGTATATCACAGATTTAAACTCATAACCATGACATGACGTTCATAAATTCCTTGCCATAGAACAAAAAGGTGTATACAATTCATCAACTCAAAATATTACAAAGCTCAGTGCATACATATTCTCAAAATAACAAACAGGGAGAAACCCGTGAGCCAACATCAGAGCCTCCTAACTGGGTATGAACCAATGGGCGCGTTTGAGCAGATCACTTTAGTCAAGTCGGTGGCTGTCGTAGAAATAACCATCAAGGACTCAAAGTCGAAGTTAAATGAATAGATCTTTATTATTACTGGGAGAGGTTACAGCAAACTTAATACTCAAAGTACAAGTCTGTCAGAAGCTCTGAAGGGATGTTCTCCCTTCAGCAGTCTTTATGCTCATACTCAAACTGATCATGACACATTGTTACTTTGGCCCAACGCCTAGAAACTATGTATTCCATTCCTTCTGTTCTCCTATCAGTCCCCTCCCTGAGAGTTGTCACAGAACATCCTAACACAAAAACAAGAAACAATACGCTATATGTAGTCACACATTTTGGAGACACACAGAGGACACAAAACATTTCCACTACACTCCCTCCTTTTATCCAAATATGCGATAACACATTTTTCTTTGACTTCTTAACATACATTCAGTCTATCATCAGGAGTGCATTTAGCAAATACTGATTCTTACATGCAATAGGCATAACAATAGACAAAAATCCGTCTTCATATTTGATCCTTTTTCCATTACCTTTTACATTAGAAGGTACTTCCGGCGCCGACAGAGATGGCCGCCTCGCTTCGCGTTCCTAGGAAACTATGCAGTTTTTTGTTTTTTTTACGTGTTATTTCTTACATTAGTACCTCAGGTCATCTTAGGTTTCATTACATACAGTCGAGAAGAACTACTGTATATAAGATCAGCGTCAACTCACCATCAGTACGACCAAGAATATGTTTTTCGCGACGCGGATCCTGTGTTCTGCCTTACAAACAGGACAAAGGAATGGATCGCATGCAGCGACCCAAAAAAAACGACTCCGAAAAAGAGGGAAACGTGGCGGTATTCTGGTCAGACTACGGAGACGGGCACATCGTGCCCCACTTCCTAGCATTCTTCTTGCCAATGTCCAGTCTCTTGACAACAAGGTTGATGAAATCCAAGCAAGGATAGCATTCCAGAGGGACATCAGAGACTGTAAAGTTCTGTGCTTCACGGAAACATGGCTCACTGGAGAGACGCTATCCGAAGCGGTGCAGCCAACGGGTTTCTCCACGCATCGCGCCGACAGAAACAAACACCTTTCTGGTAAGAAGAGGGGTGGGGGTGTATGCCTTATGGCTAACGAGGCATGGTGCGATGAAAGTAACATACAGGAACTCAAATCCTTCTGTTCACCTGATTTAGAATTCCTCACAATGAAATATAGACCGCATAATCTACCAAGAGAATTCTCTTCGATTATAATCACAGCCGTATATATCCCCCCCCAAGCAGACACATCGATGGCTCTGAACGAACTTTATTTAACTCTTTGCAAACTGGAAACCATTTATCCGAGGCATGGAGGCAACTCATTGTTGTTGGGGATTTTAACAAGGCTAATCTGAAAACAAGACTACATAAATTTTATCAGCATATCGATTGCGCAACCAGGGACGGAAAAACCTTGGATCACTGTTACTCTAACTTCCGGGACGCATATAAGGCCCTGCCCCGCCCCCCTTTCGGAAAAGCTGACCACGACTCCATTTTGCTGATACCTGCCTACAGACAAAAGTTTAAAAAAGAAGCTCCCACGCTGAGGTCTGTCCAACGCTGGTCCGACCAAGCTGACTCCACACTCCAAGACTGCTTCCATCACGTGGACTGGGACATGTTTCGTATTGCGTCAAATAACAACATTGACGAATACGCTGATTCGGTGTGCGAGTTCATTAGAACTTGCGTTGAAGATGTCGTTCCCATAGCAACGATTAAAACATTCCCTAACCAGAAACCTTGGATTGATGGCAGCATTCGCGTGAAACTGAAAGCGCGAACCACTGCTTTCAATCAGGGCAAGGTGTCTGGTAACATGACTGAATACCAAACAATGCAGCTATTCCCTCCGTAAGGCTATCAAACAAGCTAAGCGTCAGTACAGAGACAAAGTAGAATCCCAATTCAACGGCTCAGACACAAGAGGCATGTGGCAGGGTCTACAGTCAATCACGGACTACAGGAAGAAATCCAGCCCAGTCACGGACCAGGATGTCTTGCTCCCAGGCAGACTAAATAACTTTTTTGCCCGCTTTGAGGACAATACAGTGCCACTGACACTGCCTACAACAGAAAAATGCGGTCTCTCCTTCACTGCAGCCGAGGTGAGTAAAACATTTAAACATGTTAACCCTCGCAAGGCTGCAGGCCCAGACGGCATCCCCAGCCGCGCCCTCAGAGCATGCGCAGACCAGCTGGCTGGTGTGTTTACGGACATATTCAATCAATCCCTATACCAGTCTGCTGTTCCCACATGCTTCAAGAGGGCCACCATCGTTCCTGTTCCCAAGAAAGCTAAGGTAACTGAGCTAAACGACTACCGCCCCGTAGCACTCACTTCCGTCATCATGAAGTGCTTTGAGAGACTAGTCAAGGACCATATCACCTCCACCCTACCTGACACCCTAGACCCACTCCAATTTGCTTACCACTCAAATAGGTCCACAGACGATGCAATCTCAACCACACTGCACACTGCCCTAACCCATCTGGACAAGAGGAATACCTATGTGAGAATGCTGTTCATCGACTACAGCTCGGCAATCAACACCATAGTACCCTCCAAGCTCGTCATCAAGCTCGAGACCCTGGGTCTCGACCCCGCCCTGTGCAACTGGGTACTGGACTTCCTGACGGGCCGCCCCCAGGTGGTGAGGGTAGGTAACAACATCTCCTCTCCGCTGATCCTCAACACTGGGGCCCCACAAGAGTGCGTTCTGAGCCCTCTCCTGTACTCCCTGTTCACCCACGACTGCGTGGCCACGCACGCCTCCAACTCAATCATCAAGTTTGCGGACGACACAACAGTGGTAGGCTTGATTACCAACAACGACGAGACGGCCTACAGGGAGGAGGTGAGGGCCCTCGGAGTGTGGTGTCAGGAAAATGACCTCACACTCAACGTCAACAAAACTAAGGAGATGATTGTGGACTTCAGGAAACAGCAGAGGGAACACCCCCCTATCCACATCGATGGAACAGTAGTGGAGAGAGTAGCAAGTTTTAAGTTCCTCGGCATACACATCACAGACAAACTGATTTGGTCCACTCACACAGACAGCATCGTGAAGAAGGCGCAGCAGCGCCTCTTCAACCTCAGGAGGCTGAAGAAATTCAGCTTGTCACCAAAAGCACTCACAAACTTCTACAGATGCACAATCGAGAGCATCCTGGCGGGCTGTATCACCGCCTGGTACGGCAACTGCTCCGCCCTCAACCGTAAGGCTCTCCAGAGGGTAGTGAGGTCTGCACAACGCATCACCGGGGGCAAACTACCTGCCCTCCAGGACACCTACACCACCCGATGTTACAGGAAGGCCATAAAGATCATCAAGGACATCAACCACCCGAGCCACTGCCTGTTCACCCCGCTATCATCCAGAAGGAGAGGTCAGTACAAGTGCATCAAAGCTGGGACCGAGAGACTGAAAAACAGCTTCTATCTCAAGGCCATCAGACTGTTAAACAGCCACCACTAACATTGAGTGGCTGCTGCCAACACACTGACACTGACTCAACTCCAGCCACTTTAATAATGAGAATTGATGGGAAATGATGTAAATATATCACTAGCCACTTTAAACAATGCTACCTTATATAATGTTACTTACCCTACATTATTCATCTCATATGCATACGTATATACTGTACTCTATATCATCGACTGCATCCATGTATCACTAGCCACTTTAACTATGCCACTTTGTTTACATACTCATCTCATATGTATATACTGTACTCAATACCATCTACTGTATCTTGCCTATGCTGCTCTGTACCATCACTCATTCATATATCCTTATGTACATATTCTTTATCCCCTTGCACTGTGTATAAGACAGTAGTTTAGGAATTGTTAGTTAGATTACTTGTTGGTTATTACTGCATTGTCGGAACTAGAAACACAAGCATTTCGCTACACTCGCATTAACATCTGCTAACCATGTGTATGTGACAAATAAAGTTTGATTTGATTTGCTGTCGTTTAACAACCTAACTTAAAACCTTCAGGTACTTAATCAAGCATGGATACTAACTAATTATTGCATATTAGCATCCATTATAGGGGGAAATGGGAGTTTCTGGAGAGACAGCAAGTTATCAGTATCACCTTCTTTAGTACATGATAGTTGCTGAGACTTGAGTTGCCAGGGAAGCACAAATGGCCTTACAACAACAAAGCAAAATGGTTAAACTCATTAAACAAAATATTCCAGCTATCACCCACTGAGCTATCTGGGAGCCCCAAGCTCCACAGAGGCCTTTCAGCCAACCAGTAAACACCCACTCTAATTTCCCAGAATGAGACTTTTCAACAGTGGCAATGTAGTTAGCAAGATCAGTCACTTTTGATGACACATCTGGGACAAAAGTCCAGCATTTATCGCCAGTACCTCCTTGAACAGCCAATAAGTAGTTAAGTGCCTCCCTGTTTTGCAGGGCGACCTTGCTGAGTGCTTTCACTTCCTCGTTCAGAGCAATCAAGGCGTCTCTAGTAGCATTTTCCGTTTTCTCAACTTTAATAGTCAAATTTCGAATTTTATCTAAGGGCACATGCAACTCCATTTTGGGGCAGCTAAACACCAGCGAATCGGGAGGAGGTTTGCACCTGAGTGGTATCTGCAAAGGATCGCTTATTAAAACGAGGGGTCGGCTGATGATATTCCCTGAACAGAACCCTCAATTCTGTTGCAGTTTTTCCAAGGACTCTCATGGCCGGCACCACAAACCCAACAATACACTTCCCTCCCAAATTAGGTGGTAAACTATAAAAGAAAATCGGCCACACAACCGATAGGTACCATTTGGGCCTCCTTGCAATATACGTATTGTAAACAGAAGTTGTATAATTCACATTTCCTGGTGTTCCTGTAACAGAATCATGTACCACAAGAGAGCAGTTATTGCTACCATTAACCAACGTAGTACAGTTACAAAGAATTTCACCCAAATGGTTACTTCCATTCCCTCTAATACACCAGGGGGCTACCAGGGATCCTACTATAGGGATGGGTGGGTCACTGTAATTGTTTGGTCTAGAATATACAAGGCTGACAACAGTATTGTACATCGCAAAATAAGTAATGGGGTCGGGATTCTTTGGGGGGAAATTGGTCAATGACAATATTGAGGACAGTTGAATAGTTAAGTTCACCCCCAAGGGAACCCCTACAACCCCTTACCTACTCCCACAGGACCCAACCCACATACCCAACAATAAGTCTTATATGAGGTGACATTTCCCACCATTTCAGCTTGAGAGAGAAACAGATTCCCTCCCTCATCTTGAATTTGTACTTCTCATTTCCTTCGGCTGACTTCTCCTTCTGGGCCACTACTCCGGGTGTGTGGTGGTTCCTTTGGCTCAGGACTTTCATCTTCACCTGAATGGTCACCCACTGGAGGGCAACCAACTGTTCCAATCAACACAATGGTGCAGATCCAGACAGCAAGGCCAGACAGCCTAGGGATGTCAGGGGCAGGAACTCGTCTGCAATGTGAGATGTGAATCCAGGTGACCCTCTCAGCTACTTTTACCTCAGTCGGGTGGTCAATAAAACCTGATATGGTCCTCACCAATGAGGATTTTTCCAGCTCTTCCTTTTGTAATATATTACCGCCATGAAGTCTCCAGTGCGCAGACAATGCTCAGTTCCACCTGATAGGTTGGCAGAGAAGTTCACCCGTGGGAAGACAATCTTAACACTGTTAAGTGAGACAAAGTATGCTACCATGTCTTCTTCCATTCCCTGCAATGTCAACCTGTTTTAAGGAAATAGCACGTTAGTCATTCTCATGGGTCGCCCTGTCAGCACCTCATGGGGGGAGAGACCAGTCACTGTGTGGGATATGCCTCCATTGGAAGCACCTTCACCCATGTCAGGCTTGTTTTTGCCAATCAGCTTATTAAACAATACATTTTTAGGGTTTGGTGTGCCGAGTTCTACTGCACCCCCAGATTGAGGATGATAGGCACAATGGGTTCTCAACTAAATCTGTAAAGCCTCTGACATGGACTGAACAATCTCATTCATAAAATCTCGACCACTGTTGGATGAGGCTTTTTACGGCAGACCCCACCTTGGTATGATCTCTCTCAGAAGAGCCTTGCCACAGCTGCTGCTGAAGCTCTCCTTCAAGGAAAAGCTTCAATCCATTTTGAAAATATGTCAACAATCACCAAACAATACTTGTTCCCCTCACAAGGGGTCAACTCAATGAAGTCCATCATTAAGTGCTCAAAGGGGCCCTCTGGCCTACGACACGGGGGATACTGAAATACTGCGTCCAACATTATTAGTCATACAGATAACACACTTTTGCAAAAATATTCAGCAAAACCAGTAAATCCTACTGTACTCCAATATTTATTTACAAGATCCACCATCCCTCCTTTTAACACATGGTCTAGACCATGTGACAACTTAGCAAGGTACTGGAAAGTACAAAGGGGCATGACAGGTCTATTAGAATCATCAAGCCATACACCCGAGGTGTCCTTGTGACAGTGTTCAGCCCACCTCCTTTCTCAGTCGCATCAGCTGCTGCCTGCAAAACAACATCATTAGGAGAGAAGGGATTAGTGGGAACAGGAACTGCTGTCATCTGTAGAAGGGGGGAAACAGAAGAGGAAGCAGCCAGCTTGGCCGCAAAATCAGCTTTAGCGTTCCGTTGAGAAACACTGTCCTTTGCAGAAGTTTGTGCTTGGCCACTGCAATAGATGAGGGGAGCTGAAAGGCCATCAGCAAAGAGGAGACAAGATCACTTGAGCAATAGTTTTTCCAGACAAAGTTAAAAATCCTCTATTCTTCCACAATGTGCCGAAATCATGCACAACACCAAATGCATATCTACTATCAGTATAGATATTAACAGAGCAATCCTTAACCAAAATACATGCTCTGGTTAAACCAAATAACTTGTGAGGAGTAAGTCTAGCACTTTCCACTGTTTGAACAGTGGTGATAACAGCATAGCCTACTAAAGGTTCACTCTTTTTGTTTCGCTGGGCAGAGCCATCCACAAAAAACTCATAGTCCGAATTCAAAAGAGGAACATCTTTTAGGTCAAGCCTATGGCCATAGTCAATCTCAATGGTCAACTCACAGTTAAGTTCTTTACCGGCATCAGCTGTAGGAAGAAAAGTAGATGGGTTAAGCACAGTACATCTTTTCAGGTTAACGTGAGACATTATCAACAGAATGTTCTGATAATCCAGCAATATGGCAGGCATAAAATGGGCAGTTTTAGCCTGTGTAGTAATGGCATGAACCACATGGGGAATAAGCACCATCAGCACAGTTATTGCTACAATATCACCCAGGGTTTTGGTTTGCCTGACCATACCAAACCATTCCATATTTTTGTCTCCGAGAATAATGGGTTTATGTCTGCTGTGTTGACACAGCCTGTTTTAACTTAATCAAGGATAATTCAGTCTCAGGTGTCCATTCCACCACTTCAGACATTTCCATCTTTCTGCCATAAATACAATCCTGCGGAGGCTGTATTGACTCTGCATAGACTTTCAACCATGGGCGACAGTAGCTAGCCACTCCCAACAGTGACATCATGTGCTGCCTAGTAACAGGTTTAGGCAGGGACTCTCTTTAGAGAGGGGTGACCCTCAGAAGTAATGTCATGACCCACATTTTTTACTGAACTTCTAGACAACTGCATCTTAGAGGGGGAAACTTTGTGACAATTTACAACTAAGACAATCAACAATGCCTTAGTATCTTCATGACAGATCTCCTCCGACAAGGAACAGACCAACAGGTCATCAACTTATTGACCCACAGTGCTACCTCCAGGGGGAACAAAACATTCCAGGTTCCTCGCCATTTCTGTCAGGACCCGGTTACGAACCTGGGTCTCCGGAGTGAGAAACAGTCACTTAACCAACTGAGCCACGAATAGTCAGCAGAACCCAGAAGATGAGGTAGACACAGCAGTACTTAAGACGGTGTATTTAATAAAGTAAAAAGGAGAAGTCCTTCAATACAAAAAATGGCAAATCCAAAAGGTGGTAGGAATAGCACAAAAAAGCCTCAAGAGATACTCAAAAACAAAAACAGAATTCCACAAGAGCATCCACCGGAATCGACAAGAATACACAGAACACTAGGGCTGGGTGCTAACATACAAACACAGAGCACAGAACTGAGGGAAACTAAGGGTTTAAATACAATCAGGGGAAACGAGGCACAGGTGCAAATAATAATGGGGAACAAGGGAAAAAACATAAGGTCAAAAAGCACAATGGGGGCATCTAGTGACCAAAACCCGGAACAACCCTGGCCAAATCCTGACAGAATCCCCCCTAGGAACGGCTCCTGACGTTCCTACCAGCTCTCTCAGGGTGGAGGGCCCTGAACTGACGAATGAGGTCAGGGTCCAGGATGTCTTTGGCAGGAACCCAGGAGCGCTCCTCGGGACCGTAGCCTTCCCAGTCCACCAGATACTGCCAGGACCGCTGCACCCGGCGGGAATCCAGTATCCGATGGACGGTATAAGCCGGCTGGCCTCCAATGACACGAGGCGGAGGGGAGGTCTGTCTGCCGGGACAAGGGAGAAAAAACAACAGGTTTTAACAATGAAATGTGAAATGTGGGATTAATCTTAAGGGATCTGGGTAAGTGTAGGCGATAAGAAACTGGGTTAACTCTCCTGGCAACCTTGAAGGGACCGATGTATTTTTGGGACAGCTTGCGAGACTCCACCCGTAGAGGTAAGTCTCTTGTGGAGAGCCAGACTCTCTGGCCGGGCGCAGGGTAGGCCCGGGACGGCGACGTCTGTTGGCTTGTTGTTGGTACCTCTGTGAGGAACGCATAAGATTAAGACGGGTCTTCCTCCACATAAGCCGACAGCGTCTGACGAACTTCAAGGCTGAAGGCACTCTGACTTCTGCCTCCTGGTCTGGGAACAATGGAGGAGCATAGCCAAACTGACACTCGTGCGGGGACATACCAGTGGAGGAGGAGCGCAAGGTGTTGTGCGCGTATTCGGCCCAAACAATAAAGGATGACCATGTGGACGGGTTGTCACGAGTCATACATCAGAGGGTGGTTTCCAGCTCTTGATTCATCCTCTCTGTTTGGCCGTTGGACTCCGGATGGTACCCTGAAGATAGACTGGCAGAAGCCCCCATGAGTTGGCAGAAGGCCTTCCAAAACCTTGAGGCGAACTGGGGACCTCTGTCAGAAACCATATCTTGAGGAATGCCGAAGACTCGGAACACATGATTAATTACCAACTCAGCCGTTTCCTTGGCAGAAGGTAACTTAGTCAGAGGGACGAACCTGGCCGCCTTTGAAAACCTGTCGATTATGACTAGGATAGTAGTATTGCCATGGGATGGAGGAAGTCCAGTAATAAAGTCCAATGAGATATGGGACCAGGGTCTGTGGGGAACAGGTAAAGGGTGAAGGAGTCCTTGAGGGCTGAGGTGAGAAGATTTGCCCTGGCAGCACACGGGACAGGCATTGACGAAAGTGGCAACGTCTTCTCTTATGGTAGGCCACCAGAATTTACGCTGGATGAACTCCAAGGTGCGACCTACGCCCGGATGACAGGTGAGGCGAGAGGAGTGCCCCCACAGAAGGACCTGAGTCCTCACTGCCTTGGGGACAAACAACCGATTGGCAGGACCTCCTTTCGGGTCCGGTTCGCTAGCTTGAGCACGTCTCACGGTATCCTCAACTTGCCACGAGATCGGAGCCACAATCTTAGCAGCAGGAAGGACAGGCATGTCCGTGTCATCTCGAATGGCAGGAGCGTAGACTCGGGACAGGGCATCCGGTTTGAGATTCTTCGACCCGGGCCGATAGGTGAGGATAAACTGGAATCGATTGAAGAAAAGAGACCATCTAGCTTGTCTAGAGTTCAACCGCTTCGCCTGCTGGATATACTCCAGATTTTTGTGGTCCGTAAGCACTTGAAACGGGTGAGAAGCCCCCTCGAGCCAGTGTCTCCATTCCTTCAATGCCATCTTAACCGCTAGGAGTTCACGATCCCCCACATCGTAGTTCCTCTCAGTCGGGGTAAGCCGGTGTGAGAAGAAAGCGCACGGATGAAGCTTCTTGTCTTCACCCCTCTGAGACAGGACAGCTCCAACACCAACCTCTGATGCGTCTACCTCCACCACAAATGGTTCATCCGTAGTCGGTAGTATCAGGATGGGAGCAGAGAGAACGCGCTGCTTGAGTCCTTGGAAGGCCATCTCAGCTTCTCTTCCCCACAAAAACCTTGCATTGCCACCCTTGGTTAAAGCTGAGAGAGGGGCTGCCACCAAGCTGAAGTTCTTGATGAACTTGCGGTAAAAGTTTGTGAAGCCCAGGAAACGCTGAACTTCCTTAACGGATTTGGGGGTGGGCCAATCCGCTACCGCCCCTACCTTCCTGGGGTCCATTTGGACTCGACCGGGTTCCACTACAAATCCCAGGAATTGTACTCGGGATGAATGGAATTCACATTTTTCCGGCTTAACGTACAGATGGCTGTCCAGGAGGCGTTTGAGTACTTGTCTGACATGCTTAGTGTGTTCTTGAAGGGAGCTCGAAAAGATGAGGATGTCATCCAAGTAAACGAACACAAATATGTTAAGCATATCCCTAAGCACATCGTTTATGAGCGCTTGGAACACCGCTGGGGCGTTGGTCAGGCCGAAGGGCATCACCAAGTATTCATAGTGACCAGTAGGCGTGTTGAAAGCGGTCTTCCACTCGTCACCAGGTCTGATCCGCACAAGATGGTATGCGTTCCGCAGGTCAAGCTTAGTGAAAACAACTGCTTCCTGGAGCAGCTCGAAGGCTGTGTCCATAAGGGGTAGCGGGTAACGGTTACGGACGGTTATGGCATTGAGTCCCCGGTAGTCGATGCAAGGACGTAATCCACCGTCTTTCTTGGCCACAAAGAAAAACCCTGCTCCCGCCGGGGAGGTGGATGGACGCATGAAGCCTGCTTCCAGAGCGTCCTTGATGTAGGTATCCATAGCAGCTCGTTCGGGTGGAGATAGAGAAAAGATCCGACCCCTGGGGGGGCAAGTGCCCGGAAACAGGTCGATGGGGCAATCGTAAGGTCTATGGGGTGGTAGCATGGTGGCCCTCTGTTTGCTAAACACCAGTTTGAGGTCATGGTAACACTCGGGAACTCGGGTCAGGTCGATGGATTCTAAAGACTCGGAAGTAGAACTCGGGGAATTCTGGAAAATACAAGTAGCTTGGCATGTAGGACCCCACTGCTTGATAGTGCCCACAGACCAGTCGATGTGAGGGTTATGGCTGTGAAGCCAGGGGTATCCAAGGACGAGAGGGAACTCGGAACAGGAGATCAAATGAAAGTTCATCAATTCCTGGTGTTGTGAAACTGAAAGTCGCAAGGAGGTAGTGACATGAGTGACAAGTCCAGATCCCAAAGGGCTTCCATCCAATGTAGTGACCCTCATGGGTTCACTTAGAGGTTCAGAGGGAACGCCATTCTCCTTCGCCCAGACATCATCCATGAAGTTACCTGCGGCTCCAGAGTCTACCAAGGCTTGAAGGTGAAGCTTGTGGTTGTCCCAGGAGAGGGTGACTGGAATGAGCAGACGGGAGTTGGACGGATGGGAGGAGGTTATGTTTCCCGTTACAGTTCCCCCGGTCTGTACGGGACAGAGCGTTTCCCTGGAGCCCGGGACACGTGGAACGGAAATGGCCCGGTTTGCCGCAATATAGACAGCGTCGCACCCTCATCCGGCGGTCTCTCTCAGACTGGGAGATGCGTCCAATCTGCATGGGTTCCGATGGAGCCAGCGAGGATAAAGGTGGGGACTCGGAGCTGGGACTGATAGGGGCTAGAGGTCTACGGTTGAGTTCTCTCTCTCTCAGACGCTGGTCAATGCGTGAGGCCAACTTGATCAGTGACTCGAGATTGTCCGGTGGTTCCCGAGTGGCCAGTTCATCTTGGATAGTGTCGGAAAGGCCTTTCAGAAAGCACACCGTGAGCGCCTCGTTGTTCCAGCCACTTGCTGCTGCCACCGTGCGGAACTGGATGGCATAGTCCGTCACGCTGCGCCAACCTTGGTGGAGAGTCAGGAGCTGTTTGGCTGAGTCAGAACCACTGCTTGGGCCTTGAAACACTCGTTTGAATTCCTCAGCAAAGGCAGAGTAGCTGGCACAGCAGGAACTATGGGCATCCCACACAACAGTAGCCCAGACCAGGGCTTTCTCCGACAGCAGGGTGATGATATAAGCGATCTTAGACCGGTCGGTGGGAAACGACGAGGGTTGTAGCTCAAAGGAGAGAGAAAATTGGGTGAGAAACCCTTTACAAGCACTTGGATCACCTGAGAACCGTTGGGGAGGTGGAAGACGAGGTTCAGCCAGGGGGTTAACTGCCATGGGTACGTGAATCTGAGGTACTGGGACGGGAACTGTTGCCGGGGTAAGAAGATGAGAATGTCTAGCCATTAAGGCCTCTTGCTGAACCAGGGCGGCTTTGTGGCGTTGGACAGTCTCCTGGTGGTGGGACAGCATGGCAAAAAGGTCCTGGGAACTGGCTGCCTCTGGGTTCATTTTTGGCTCTGTGTTTCTGTCAGGACCCGGTTACGAACCTGGGTCTCCGGAGTGAGAAACAGTCACTTAACCAACTGAGCCACGAACAGTCAGCAGAACCCAGAAGATGAGGCAGACACAGCAGTACTTAAGACGGTGTATTTAATAAAGTAAAAAGGAGAAGTCCTTCAATACAAAAAATGGCAAATCCAAAAGGTGGTAGGAATAGCACAAAAAAGCCTCAAGAGATACTCAAAAACAAAAACAGAATTCCACAAGAGAATACACAGAACACTAGGGCTGGGTGCTAACATACAAACACAGAGCACAGAACTGAGGGAAACTAAGGGTTTAAATACAATCAGGGGAAAACGAGGCACAGGTGCAAATAATAATGGGGAACAAGGGAAAAAACATAAGGTCAAAAAGCACAATGGGGGCATCTAGTGACCAAAACCCGGAACAACCCTGGCCAAATCCTGACAATTTCCTGGGAAAAATTACAGTTGATTCAACGTAGACTTATTGCATCACCGTCCAAGTCTATTTTTCCCAATAAACCTAAAAGAGAACCAATCCTGTGACACATGGTCAACAGGGATGCTGAAAATGCATTAGCCAAATCATAACCAAAAAACAACATCTCCCTGGGGAAACTTGGGAAAGACGAGTAACTGTGTTCGGCACCAGGGGTGCTCTTGCATACACAGCATTATTAACTATTCTAAGATCTTGTACAAAACGATATTCACCAGATGGCTTCCTAACAGGTAAAATATAGGTGTTACAGAGAAAATTTGGGCATGGGATCAAAGCCCCATTTTCCATCAGGGATGGATGGATGGGAATAATACAATTTTCTGCTTCTTTGCTATGAGGGTGCTGAGCTTTATATGGTCTGTAATTATTCTTTGGGACAACTTTCACCAGAGTGGCACCTCTCATCTTCCCAATATCGGTCTTGGAGACAGCCTTGAGCTGGCACTTCATCCAGCCATGGTATGTGGGAGTTATCTCGGGACATGACCATCATACTTTCGGGAGGAATAGGTTCCTTTTTTGTATCATTCGGGTAGTAACCCAACAAGATACAACATCTTTCCATTGTTGATTGGGGGTTTTCGACATACTAGTATGGGACAACGCCCAGTACTTCATACATTGATCTCTGTACATCAGACAGCAAAACCCCGGCCGCTGTAAATTCCTCACCGTAGTATAGTCCACATCAAATGTGACTTCCACTCTGATTCTCTGCTTTGTCCATCTTTGATATTTAGGGTCTTCTTCACATGAGGGGACAGCTTCTGTGCAGGATCGTTCAAATACCAGGCATAATAACACTGGTACATGGACGGGTATATCCCGTTTGTAGGGGAATGGAGGGACAAGCCCTCAGCAGTGCATGCACCAGTCAGATTCATCTTGCACATCAGATCTCTTCTCAGGAGATATCCATCTTCCCATTTAACATGTAGGGGGTAAGTGAGGCATTCTTCAGAGGGAATTCCTGATGCACCAACAGTGTGGATGTTTTTTTGGGGGGGAGGGGTTACTTTCAGGGCAGATTGTTTCAACACTGAGATAGCAGCCCCAGTGTCTCCTAGGAATGGAATCTTCTGGCCAAGTATTTCAATTTCTATCAGGGGTTTTTCAGTCGGAAAAGGTGACTCAGCATCTGGCATGCTTCTTGTGGTTCTTCATCATCGGAGTCTATTTCCACCTCATCCTATGTTCTTTGCCCACCAAAGGAATGTCCAACCCTTACATCTTCAGGTGGCCATTCACCCTGGTCATCTCCATCACCAGGACAGTCCCTTGGAAAATGTCCTGGCTTGCTACAGTTGTGGTAGCTCCAGTCTCTCCCTCCAGAGGCGCCTTACGCTCCTCGCCCCCTGCCTCTTCCCCCTCCTTGGCCTCGTCCTAGTCCTCCACCTCCACGGTATCCTCTTCCCCTCCTCCAACAAAAAACATCAACTGTGCAGCTTATAGTGCAGCCAATCCATCATGACTGGACTGCCGACGTGATCGCCCAATGTGGTCTCAACAGGCTATTCTGTTCCGATATCGCCAAAGAACCATCTACTACCCCCGGCCTGCTAGCTTTTCTGAACGCTGTGTCCCCTGCACGACAAGCGTAGTAGTGACAACCAAACAGCACCTGTTGCTGCTCTTTTGTCTCTATGATAACTCGGCTACACAGCTGATGCCCCCTGGACTGTTTCAATAACACGGTACCTCATTCTGTTTACCTGTCGGCCCCAGCCTCAAACTCAGGTCCTGTACGTATCTAACTGACCCGCTCTGCCCATTCATCGCCATTTAGCCGTTGTTGTCTTAGCTCTCCTGATCAACGCCTGTGAGTGCTTTATTTCTCTCTCTAATGTCAATATTCCTTGTCTACTGCTGTCTTGGCTAGGTTGTATTGTTTTATTTCACTATAGAGCCCTCGGTCCCGCTCAAAATGCCTTAGATAGCTCTTTCGTCCCACCACACACACATGCGGAGACCTCACCTAGGTTAATTAATGCCTCCAGAGACGAAACCTTTCTCGTTGTCACACATAGGTTTACCTTCACTGTACTCACATCCTACCCTACACAACCTACCCAAATGAGTATAAATGTACTTACTGAAATTAATTTGTCAGTCCTGCCAGGTTTCGTAGATGATGTGTTATCTCCCGGGCAGCCCAGAGTGAGTGTCTGGTCTGGGATGGTCCTCAACGTCTTTGGTCAGACGAGAATTTCCCTTGCATGCTTTCACATGGAATGTGACCCAGTGTTCCCTCACAGACCCTCACTGCCAAGCTCCAAAGGTAGAAAAAAATCATCCTGTTTCGTGACGCCAAATTGTTTTGGAAATTACCAATAAGGACTCAAAGCCAAAGTTAAATGAAGATATCTTTATTATCACAGCTGGTGAGGTTACAACAAACATAATACTCAAAGTACAAGTTTTTCAGAAGCTCTGACAGCTCAATTTCTTGGCAATTTCTCACATGGAATAGCCTTCATTTCTCAGAACAAGAATAGACTGATGAGATTCTGAAGAAAGTACTTTGTTTCTGGCCATTTTGAGTCTGTAATTGAACCCACAAATGCTGATGCTCCAGATACTCAACTAGTTCTAAAGGCCAGTTTTATACCTTATTTAATCAGCACGTCAGTTTTCAGCTATGCTAACATAATTACAAAAGGCTTTTCTAATGATCAAATAGTTTTTTAAAACAATCAACTTGGATTAGCTAACACAATGTGCCATTGGAACATAGGAGTGATGGTTGCTGATAATGGGCTTCTGTACGCCTACAGTGCCTTGCGAAAGTATTCGGCCCCTTTGAACTTTGCGACCTTTTGCCACATTTCAGGCTTCAAACATAAAGATATAAAACTGTATTTTTTTGTGAAGAATCAACAACAAGTGGGACACAATCATGAAGTGGAACGACATTTATTGGATATTTCAAACTTTTTAAAAATTATTCCACCCCCTTAAGTTAATACTTTGTAGCGTCACCTTTTGCTGCGATTACAGCTGTAAGTCGCTTGGGGTATGTCTCTATCAGTTTTGCACATCGAGAGACTGAAATTGTTTCCCATTCCTCCTTGCAAAACAGCTCGAGCTCAGTGAGGTTGGATGGAGAGCATTTGTGAACAGCAGTTTTCAGTTCTTTCCACAGATTCTCGATTGGATTCAGATCTGGACTTTGACTTGGCCATTCTAACACCCGGATATGTTTATTTTTGAACCATTCCATTGTAGATTTTGCTTTATGTTTTGGATCATTGTCTTGTTGGAAGACAAATCTCCGTCCCAGTCTCAGGTCTTTTGCAGAATCCATCAGGTTTTCTTCCAGAATGGTCCTGTATTTGGCTCCATCCATCTTCCCATCAATTTTAACCACCTTCCCTGTCCCTGCTGAAGAAAAGCAGGCCCAAACCATGATGCTGCCACCACCATGTTTGACAGTGGGTATGGTGTGTTCAGGGTGATGCGCTGTGTTGCTTTTACGCCAAACATAACATTTTGCATTGTTGCCAAAAAGTTCAATTTTGGTTTCATCTGACCAGAGCACCTTCTTCCACATGTTTGGTGTGTCTCCCAGGTGGCTTGTGGAAAACTTTAAATGACACTTTTTATGGATATCTTTAAGAAATGGCTTTCTTCTTGCCACTCTTCCATAAAGGCCAGATTTGTGCAATATACGACTGATTGTTGTCCTATGCACAGAATCTCCCACCTCAGCTGTAGATCTCTGCAGTTCATCCAGAGTGATCATGGGCCTCTTGGCTGCATCTCTGATCAGTCTTCTCCTTGTATGAGCTGAAAGTTTAGAGGGACGGCCAGGTCTTGGTAGATTTGCAGTGGTCTGATACTCCTTCCATTTCAATATTATCGCTTGCACAGTGCTCCTTGGGATGTTTAAAGCTTGGGAAATCTTTTTGTATCCAAATCCGGCTTTAAACCTCTTCACAACAGTATCTCGGACCTGCCTGGTGTGTTGCTTGTTCTTCATGATGCTCTCTGCGCTTTTAACGGACCTCTGAGACTATCACAGTGCAGGTGCATTTATACGGAGACTTGATTACACACAGGTGGATTGTATTTATCATCATTAGTCATTTAGGTCAACATTGGATCATTCAGAGATCCTCACTGAACTTCTGGAGAGAGTTTGCTGCACTGAAAGTAAAGGGGCTGAATAATTTTGCACGCCCAATTTTTCAGTTTTTGATTTGTTAAAAAAGTTTGAAATATCCAATAAATGTCATTCCACTTCATGATTGTGTCCCACTTGTTGTTGATTCTTCACAAAAAAATACAGTTTTATATCTTTATGTTTGAAGCCTGAAATGTGGCAAAAGGTCGCAAAGTTCAAGGGGGCCGAATACTTTCGCAAGGCACTGTATGTAGATATTCCATTTTAAAAAATCTGCCATTTCCAGCTACAATAGTCATTTACAACAGTGACCACAAACTTGACAATGACCCCATTTCCAGCTACAATAGTCATTCTAAGTGACCCCAAACTTTTGAACGGTAGTGTAAGTATTCCGACCATTTATTCAGTACTTTGTTGAAGCACCTTTGGCAGTGATTACAGTTTCAGATCTTCTTGGGTATGATGCTGCAAGCTTGGCATACCTGTATTTGGGGAGTTTCTCCCATTCTTCTCTGCAGATCTTTTCAAGCTCTTTCAGGTTGGATGGGGAGCATCACTGCACAGCTATTTTCTGGTCTCTCCAGAGATGTTTGATCGGGTTCAAGTCTGGGGCTCTGGTTGGGCTCACCAAGGACATTCAGAGACTTGTCCTGAAGCCAATTCTGTGTTGTCTTGGCTGTGGCTTAGGGTTGTTGTCCTGTTGGAAGGTGAACCTTCACCCAAGTTTGAGGTCATGAGCACTCTGGAGAAGGTTTTCATCAAGGATCTCTCTATACTTTGCTCCATTAATCTTTCGCACGATCCTGACTAGTCTCAGAGTCCCTGCAGCTGAAAAACATCCCCATAGCACGATACTGTTACCACCGTGCTTCACCCTAGGGATGGTGTGTCACGCCCTGGTCTTAGTATTTTGTGTTTTCTTCATTTATTTGGTCAGGCCAGGGTGTGGCATGGGTTTTTGTATGTGGTGGGTTTTTGTATTGGGGTTTTTTCACATGTATTGGGATGATAGCTTAGTAGGCTGTCTGAAGTGGTTCTCAATCAGAGGCAGGTGTTTATCGTTGTCTCTGATTTGGAACCATATTTAGGCAGCCATATTCTTTGAGTGTTTCGTGGGTGATTGTCCTTATGTCCTTATTGTCCTTATGTCCTTTTGTCACTGTTCTGTGTTAATTTACACCAGTATAGGCTGTTTTCGGTTTTCTTGTTACGTTTGTTGTTGTTTTGTATTTTGATTCGTGTTTACTTTTGTTTATTAAACATGGATCGCAATCTACACGCTGCATTTTGGTCCGACTCTCCTTCGCACATAGAAAACCGTAACATGGTGCCAGGTTTCCTCCAGACGTGATGCTTGGAATTCGAGCCAAAGAGTTCAATATTGCTTTCATCAGACCAGAGAATCTTTTTTCTCATTGACTGAGTATCCTTTAGTTGCCTTTTGGCAAATTCCAAGCAGGCTGTTATGTGCCTTTTATTGAGGAGTGGCTGCAGAGATGGGTGTCCTTCTGTAAGGTTTTCCCATCTCCACAGAGGAACTTTGGAGCACTGTCAGAGTGACCATCGGGTTGGTCACCTCCCTGACCAAGGCCCTTCTCTCTGATTGCTCAGTTTGCCTGGGCGGCCAGCTCAAAATTTCTTCCATTTAAGAATGATGGAGGCCACTGTGTTCTTGGGGACTTTCAATGCTGCAGAAATATTTTGGTACCCTTCCTCAGATCTGTTCCTCAACACAATAATATCTCGGAGCTCTACGAACAATTTATTTGACCTCATGGCTTGGTTTTTGCTCTGACGTGCACTGTCAACTGTGGGACCTTATTTAGACCAGTGTGTGCCTTTCCAAATCATGTCCAATCAATTTCTATTTGTATTTATTATGGATCCCCATTAGCTACTGCCTGGGGTCCAGCAAAATTAAGGCAGTTCATACAATTTTAAACATTACAATACAAAACACACTGTGTGCTCTCAGACCCCTACTCCACCACTACCACATATCTACAGTACTAAATCCATGTGTATGTATGGTTCGTATGTTATCTTATGTGTGTGCATGCATCTGTGCCAATGTTTGTGTTGCTTCACAGTCCCCGCTGTTCCATAGTGTTTTTTAATCTGTTTTTTAAAATCATTTTTATTGCTTGCATCAGTTACTTGATGTGGAATAGAGTTCCATGTAGTCATGGCTCTATGTAGTACTGTGTGCCTCCCATAGTCTGTTTTGGACTTGGAGATTGTGAAGAGACCTCTTGTGGCAAGTCTTGCGGGGTATGCATGGGTGTCCAAGCTGTGTGCCAGTAGTTAAGACAGACAGCTTGATGCATTCAACATGTCAATCAATACCTCTCACAAACAAATGAAGTGATGAAGTCACTGCCCTGTTCTGAGCCAATTGCAATTTTCTCAAGTCCTTTTTTGTGGCACCTGACCACACGACTGAACAGTAGTCAAGGTGCGACAAAACTAGCGTCTGTAGGACCCGCCTTGTTGATAGTGTTGTTAAGGAAGAGAGTCACTTTATTTTTTAATTTTTTTACCTTTTATTTTACTAGGCAAGTCAGTTAAGAACAAATTCTTATTTTCAATGATGGCCTAGGAACAGTGGGTTAACTGCCTGTTAAGGGGCAGAACAAAAGATTTTGTACCTTGTCAGCTTGGGGATTTGAACATGCAACCTTTTGGTTACTAGGCCAATGCTCTAACCACTAGGCTACCCTAGACAGACTTCTCCCTGTTGTAGCTATAATTGCATCAATAGGTTTTGACCATGAGAGTTTACAATCTAATGTTACTCCAAGCAGTTTAGTCATCTCAACTTGCTCAATTTCCACATTATTTATTACAAGATTTAGTTGAATTTTAGGGTTTTGTGAGTGTTTTGTTCCAAATACAATTTTTTTGTTTTAGTAATATTTAGGGCTAACTTATTCCTTGCCACCCACTCTGAAACTAACTGCAGCTCTTTGTTAAGTGTTGCAGTCATTTCAGTCACTGTAGTAGCTGATGTGTATAGTGTTGAGTCATCTGCATACATAGACACTCTGACTTTTCTCAAAGTCAGTGGCATGTCGTTAGAAAAATAGGAAAAAGCAAACTGGATTATATTTGATAGGCTTCCATTAATGAACACCCTCTGTGTTCTGTTAGACAAGTAACTCTTTATCCACGTTATATCAGGGGGTGTAAAGCCACAACAAATATGTTTTACCAGCAGCAGACTATGATCAATAATGTCAAAAGCTGCACTGAAGTCTAACAAGACAGGCCACACAATCATTTCATCATCAATTTCTCTCAGCCAATCAGTCATTTGTGTAAGTGCTGTGGACTTCAAGCAAATTGTAGAAACATCTCAAGGATGATCAATGGAAACAGGATGCACCTGAGCTCAATTTCGAGTTTCATAGCAAAGGGTCTGAATACTAAGATGAATTAGGTATTTCTCTTTTCTGTTTTTAATATATTTGCAAAACATTCTAAAAACCTGTTTTTGCTTTGTTGTTATGGGGTGTCATGCGCAGATTGAGAATTTTGTTTAATCAATTTTAGAATAAGGCTTGGCATTATTGTGACAACATTTTTAAAAAGTTAAGTGGTCTGAATACTTTCTGAATGCACTGTATGTCTAAATAAACATTTCTATTACCCCATATCACACACTCATAAACTAGAAACATAACGTGTGTACAATTATTTGGTTAGAGAGAGGTTTAAAATGTTACTTTCATTGTATCTTTAGATCACAGCAAAGTTGGTTCCTGTTTATCAGTCACGTCTTTGGCCATGTTCATGTGGGTCAAACAAAAACACCCTAATGATTGGTTGACAAATAATGCCTCTCACAATGCAGGTGATGACAACATGGTGCAGTTGGTGAGAAGCAAAGGCAGCGACTTGAAGACCCAGTCTGTCTAAAAAACTGGAGGCCCCTTGCACTTCAATGTTGTGATGCAAAAATACTATTGAAACGCATAGCACTCAGAATTAAAAGGGTTTTACCAGGTATTGTTCATCCTGATCAGACAGGTTTTTACACGGATGGTACATTGGAGTTAATATACGACAACGACTATAAATAATAGAACATCATGAAACATCTAAGAAGCCAGGCGTGGTATTTATAGCGAATTTTGAAAAGGCATTTGATAAAGTAAGACTGGATTTTATTTACCCGAAACGTTTGACCCAAGTTAAACAATTAAAAGGCAATGCTACCAACTACTAATTGAGTGTATGTAAACTTCTGACCCACTGGGATTGTGATGAAAGAAATGAAAGCCTAAATAAATCATTCTCATTCAATTATTCTGACATTTCACATTCTAAAAATAAAGTGTTGATCCTAACTGACCTAAAACAGGGAATTTTTACTTGGATTAAATGGCAGGAATTGTGAAAAACTGAGTTTAAATGTATTTGGCTAAGATGTATGTAAACTTCTGACTTCAACTGTATGTGTAGTTGAATTTATTCTGCCACTGTGTGACTGTTGTCAAGGCCTTATTGTAGATATTGGTGACGTATGAACAAATGGGTTATAGAGCAAAAAACGCAATTATCACAACAGGTTGTAATATGGATTGTTTTAACTGGCTTTGCTTCCTCAGTCATTTTACCTATGCACCTCTACTGCATTTTACCCATGCACCGCTACTGGTGAATACTACAGTAAAGTCTGCAAATATACTACAGTGAATTATATAGTATTCCTACCATAGTATATACTATAGTATTTTTTTCATGTGAGTGAACCAAGCGTGAACCGACAGGAATTCACCCATTGGTTGTTGCGTCGTCTTGCCTGATCAGAAAAACACAACTAAATTAAACCATGGGCGTGTTCAACATTGCAGCCAACTTTAAAGGCAAGACTAACTAATCTACAAATCACTTTGAATCATAAATAACGATTCAATATTATTTGTAGATCAGTCAGTAGGTCAGAATTTACCCATGATGCATCATGGTTTTGATGCTGTTAAACACGGCCCATGCTTCAAAATGAATACGTGGGCATCCATGAATTTTACGTATGTGGATGAGTCAACTTATTTTAATGACATTGTTTCATATGATTTAACTTGTTATGGCTGGGAGCAGTATTGAGTAGCTTGGATGAATAAGGTGCCCATAGTAAACTGCCTGCTACTCAGGCCCAGTTGCTAGTATATGCATAGTATTAGTAGATCTGGATAGAAAACACTCTGCAGTTTCTAAAACTGTTTAAATGATGTATGTGAGTATGACAGAACTCATATGGCAGGCAAAAACCTGAGAAAAAATCCAACCAGGAAGTAGGAAATCTGAGGTTTGTAGTTTTTCAACTCTTCGCCTATCGAATATACAGTGTCTATGAGGTCAAATTGCACTTCCTACGGCTTCCACTAGATGTCAACAGTCTTTCGAACCTTGTTTGATGCTTCTACTGTAAAGGAGGGGGCAATGAGAGGGGATTGAGTCAGAGGTCTGCCTGAGAGTCATGAGCTGACCACGCGCGTTCACGTGAGAGGAATTCTCCGGTTGGAACATTATTGAAGATTTTTGGACTTTTCGTCTGAACTAAGCGATCGCGCAATTGAGCATTTGGATTACTGGGCTAAACGCATGAACAAAAAGGAGGTATTTGAACATTAATGATGGACTTTACAGAACAAATCAAACATTTATTGTGGAACTGGGATTCCTGGGAGTGCATTCTGATGAAGATCATCAAAGGTAAGTGAATATTTATAATGCTATTTCTGACTTTGTTGACTCCACAACATTGTGGATATCTGTATGGCTTGATTTGTTGTCTGAGCGCTGTACTCAGATTATTGCATGGTGTGCTTTTTCGGTAAAGCTTTTTTGAAATCTGACACAGCGGTTGCATTAAGTAGAAGTGTATCTATAATTCCATGCATAATAGTTGTATCTTTTATCAATGTTTATTATGAGTATTTCTGTAAATTGATGTGGCTCTCTACAAAATCACCGGATGTTTTGAAACTGCTGAACATAACGCGCCAATGTAAAATCAGGTTTTTGTATATAAATATGAACTTTATCGAACAAAACATACGTATTGCGTGACATGAAGTCCTATGAGTGTCATCTGATAAGATCATCAAAGGTTAGTGATTCATTTTATCTCTATTTCTGCTTTTTGTGACTCCTCTCTTTGGCTGGAAAAATGGCTGTGTTTTTCTGTTAGTAGGTGCAGACCTAACATAATCGTTTGGTTAGCTTTCGTCGTAAAGCCTTTTTGAAATCGGACACTGTGGTGGGATTAACAACAATGGTGTAAAACAATGGTGTAAAACACTTCTATTAATTATGAGATTTCTGTTGTTTTGAATTTGGCGCCCTGCACTTTAACTGGCTGTTGTCATATCGATCCCGTTAGCGGGATTCAAGCCATAAGGAGTTTTAATACATTTTATTAACAAAGTGTACTCCATTTGAAGTAGACATTTGTTGCACGTTATTACATGCAACAAAACATTTAATCATTTTGAGATTACAGGAAATAGTTTGACTGCTATATTAAACAACTTCTAAACCCCAAAATCTTTTTGGGTTCTCATACACTTAAAATATTGTTTTGATTATTGTATAAACAGTCGCTAAGATTATATATATATTTTAAAACAATTTTTTCACCTTTATTTAACCAGGTAGGCTAGTTGAGAACAAGTTCTCATTTGCAACTGCAACCTGGCCAAGATAAAGCAAAGCAGTGTGACACAGACAACAACACAGAGTTACACATGGAGTAAACAATAAACAAGCCAATAACACAATAAACAAATCAATGACACAGTAGAAAAAAGAAAGTCTATATACAGTGTGTGTGAAAAGCATGAGGAGGTAGGCAATAATAGACCATAGGAGCGAATAGTTACAATTTAGCAGATTAACACTGGAGTGATAAATGAGCAGATGATGATGTGCAAGTAGAGATACTGGTGTGTAAAAGAGCAGAAAAGTAAATAAAATAAAAACCGTATGGGGATGAGGTAGATAGATTGGGTGGGCTATTTACAGATGGACTTTATACAGTTGCAGCGAACAGCTAGCTGCTCAGATAGTTGATGTTTAAAGTTGGTGAGGGAAATAAAAGTCTCCAACTTCAGCGATTTTTGCAATTCGTTCCAGTCACTGGCAGCAGAGAACTGGAAGGAAAGGCGGCCCAATGAGGTGTTGGCTTTGGGGATGATCAGTGAGATATACCTGCTGGAACGTGTGCTACGGGTGGGTGTTGTTATCGTGACCAGTGATCTGAGATAAGGCGGAGCTTTACCTAGCATAGACTTATAGATGACCTGGAGCCAGTGGGTCTGGCGACGAATATGTAGCGAGGGCCAGCTGACAAGAGCATGCAGGTCGCCAGTGGTGGGTGGTATAAGGTGATTTGGTAACAAAACGGATGGCACTGTGATAGACTGCAGTTTGCTGAGTAGAGTGTTGGAAGCTATTTTGTAGATGACATCGCTGATGTCGAGGATCGGTAATATAGTTAGTTTTACTAGGGTAAGTTTGGCGGCGTGAGTGAAGGGGGCATTGTTGCGAAATAGAAAGCCGATTCTAGATTTGATTTTTGATTGTAGATGTTCAATGTGAGTCTGGAAGGAGGGTTTACAGTCTAGCCAGACACCTAGGTATTTATAGTTGTCCACATATTCTAGGTCAGAACCGTCCAGGGTGGTGATGCTAGTTGGGTGCGGGCAGCGAACGGTTGAAAAACATGCATTTGGTGTTACTAGCTTTTAAGAGCAGTTGGAGGCCACGAAAGGAGTGTTGTATGGCATTGAAGCTCGTTTGGAGGTTAGTTAGCACAGTGTCCAAGGAAAGGCCAGAAGTATACAGAATGGTGTCATCTGCGTAGAGGTGGATCAAATAATCGCCCACAGCAAGAGCTCATTGATACAGTGCCTTGCAAAAGTATTCGGCCCCCTTGAACTTTGCGACCTTTTGCCACATTTCAGGCTTCAAACAAAAAGATATAAAACTGTATTTTTTTGTGAAGAATCAACAACAAGTGGGACAAATCATGAAGTGGAACGACATTTATTGGATATTTCAAACTTTTTTAACAAATCAAAAACTGAAAAATTGGGCGTGCAAAATTATTCAGCCCCTTTACTTTCAGTGCAGCAAACTCTCTCCAGAAGTTCAGTGAGGATCTCTGAATGATCCAATGTTGACCTAAATGACTAATGATGATAAATACAATCCACCTGTGTGTAATCAAGTCTCCGTATAAATGCACCTGCACTGTGATAGTCTCAGAGGTCCGTTAAAAGCGCAGAGAGCATCATGAAGAACAAGGAACACACCAGGCAGGTCCGAGATACTGTTGTGAAGAAGTTTAAAGCCGGATTTGGATACAAAAAGATTTCCCAAGCTTTAAACATCCCAAGGAGCACTGTGCAAGCGACAATATTGAAATGGAAGGAGTATCAGACCACTGCAAATCTACCAAGACCTGGCCGTCCCTCTAAACTTTCAGCTCATACAAGGAGAAGACTGATCAGAGATGCAGCCAAGAGGCCCATGATCACTCTGGATGAACTGCAGAGATCTACAGCTGAGGTGGGAGACTCTGTCCATAGGACAACAATCAGTCGTATATTGCACAAATCTGGCCTTTATGGAAGAGTGGCAAGAAGAAAGCCATTTCTTAATGATATCCATAAAAAGTGTCATTTAAAGTTTGCCACAAGCCACCTGGGAGACACACCAAACATGTGGAAGAAGGTGCTCTGGTCAGATGAAACCAAAATTGAACTTTTTGGCAACAATGCAAAACGTTATGTTCATCACACTGACCACACCATCCCCACTGTCAAACATGGTGGTGGCAGCATCATGGTTTGGGCCTGCTTTTCTTCAGCAGGGACAGGGAAGATGGTTAAAATTGATGAGAAGATGGATGGAGCCAAATACAGGACCATTCTGGAAGAAAACCTGATGGAGTCTGCAAAAGACCTGAGACTGGGACGGAGATTTGTCTTCCAACAAGACAATGATCCAAAACAAAAAGCAAAATCTACAATGGAATGGTTCAAAAATAAACATATCCAGGTGTTAGAATGGCCAAGTCAAAGTCCAGACCTGAATCCAACCGAGAATCTGTGGAAAGAACTGAAAACTGCTGTTCACAAATGCTCTCCATCCAACCTCACTGAGCTCGAGCTGTTTTGCAAGGAGGAATGGGAAAAAATTTCAGTCTCTTGATGTGCAAAACTGATAGAGACAAACCCTAAGCGACTTACAGCTGTAATCGCAGCAAAAGGTGGCGCTACAAAGTATTAATTTAAGGGGGCTGAATAATTTTGCACGCCCAATTTTTCAGTTTTTGATTTGTTAAAAAAGTTTGAAATATCCAATAAATGTCGTTCCACTTCATGATTGTGTCCCACTTGTTGTTGATTCTTCACAAAAAAATACAGTTTTATATCTTTATGTTTGAAGCCTGAAATGTGGCAAAAGGTCGCAAAGTTCAAGGGGGCCGAATACTTTTGCAAGGCACTGTAGGTCTTTAACAGTTTGGGTCTAGGGTGTCACCCCCTTTGAAAATGAGCAGCTTTCCAATCTTTAGCGATCTCGGACAATACAGAAGATAAGTTGAACAGGCTGGTAATAGGGGTTGCAACAATGGTGGCGGATAGTTTTAGAAAGAGAGGGTCCAGATTGTCTAGCCCAGCTGATATGTACGGGTCCAGGTTTTGCAGCTCTGTCAGAACATCTGCTGTCTCGATTTGGGTGAAGGAGAAGCTGGGGAGACTTGGGCGATGGGGTGGGTGGGTGGGTGGGGGGGGGGTTTGGCTGGGGTTGGGTTGGCTGTTGGCTGGGGTTGGAGTAGCCAGTAGGAAGGCATGGCCAGCCATTGGGAAATGCTTATTGAAATGTTCGATTATCATGGATTTATCAGTGGTGACTGTGTTACTTAGCCTCAGTGCAGTGGGCAGCTGGGAGGAGGTGCTCTTGTTCTCCATGGAAATTTGGTTGTGATCTTTGCAAAATACCTATTTTGGGTGCAGCAGTTAACTAGAATGCTAACGCTCATTGATATTGGCTAGCTTTGTAATCCAGCCTAAGAGCCATTTTACTGGTTGAAGTTATTATTTTTTAAGTATAATGCAGTTGATTTGTGATGATGACACAAACATTATATCAGGACCTTATATAAGGCCATTCATACGATTCTTAAAATCCAATTATCATCCAAAAGTATTGTGAAATGCACTCATAAGCCACATGTAAATGGAAACTTTTTTGCTGGCATTCTATGAGAACTCTCCCGTGTTCTGCAACCAAATTGTGCACACCACCCTCTTTTGACAATTTTTGCAAACACAGAAAGGTCTCTTTTCACAGTTACTTATAATGTGACACTCTGTAAATGACCGCTGCATGACCTTTCTCTGATTATAATAAAGGTCACACCCTGTGTTGATGTATGTCCTGCTCCACTGCCCTCCAATCTGTCATTTGCATGGTGTCTGGGGGACAGTGTTTCATCAATAAGAACACAGCACGATTCTAGAGTCTCCTAAAGTTCCACACACTCCAGATGGCCCTGCAATGTTAGCTCTCACTGTCAGAGGCTAATTAATCTTCCTGGTGTGATCCATGCTCGCCCACCAGTAGCCTCGCACCCTACTCCAGCAGGCTGCATGCAGCACCCACCAGTAGCCACCCACCAACAGCCCTCCCTGCCCTCTTATTCTCTCTGCAACCCACCCATCCCAGCTTTACACTTTCCCTCCCTCCCTGCCTCCCACACTCCCCCTTCCCTGCCTCCCACCATCCCTCCTTCCCTGCCCCTCAGCACCCACCAGCAGCAGCCCTAGCACCAGCCTACACACATTTCCCCTGAACTAGAACCTCCACCAAAAATTATTAGGGAGAGAAAACACTTTGAACTGGATACTACCTGAAATTGTGCAATTACAACACATATTTGTAACTGTATTACATTCAGTGTATTATCTTCAAAGTACCATCAAAGGTTTTGGAATTTTGTGAGTCATTCGAAAAATTAAGTGTAGTAGCTGGTGTGAGTATGTGCTACTGTTTATGTTTGAGGCATGTTGAATAAATTGCACAGTGCACACCCTCCTGTAATGTCTAGTTGTGCAGTACTGGATTTGGGTTAACGTTATAACTGTCTGTGTTAAGAAGGTTATTTTTGTTTACACTAAAAGTTTGATGAAGTAGAATAGATTATATCTGTTATCTCAGAGCGTCAATTTGCTTTACATCTGGCAGTCAACAAAACTTTTTAAACATTGGGTTGTAACGATCTGGGTGTAGTGGGTGCGAAGTCAGGCGCTGGAAGCAGAGAGTTCAGGGTAGTGCTATTTAATGCACAAACGGAAAACATAAGCCACCCCACGAAACACAGGGAGCACACAAAACAAATGCCCCAAACACGGGGACTTTAACAGTCCAGCAAAAACCCACGAAATGGGAAACAAGTTAAACTCAAACGTGCACACTAGTTACACAAACAATCCCTCACAAAGAGCAGGCGGGCCTACTGGTTAACATAGCCCGACTAATCAGCCTAAACACAATACAGGTGAAACCAATAAACAGAAAGGGGGAAAAGGATCAGTGGCAGCTAGTAGGCCGATGACGACGACCGCTGAGCGCCACCCGAACAGTAGGAGTCCTGACATGGGTGAAGAGTTACGTAGCCACTAGCCCCGCTGTTCCAAAACTTGGGAATGCGTAATGCCGTCGGGGGTACGCCAAAAAAAATGTGATTCACATTTTCAAACGGTCCATTTAGATTTTCCAACATGGCTTTACATTTGGGTGATATTTTTTTCTCGCTTGTGTAGCCTCATTTCACTGCCAAAAATATATATATTTTTTTCTTGTGTTCAGCGAAATAACAACACAATGTCAAATACAGGTAGCCTAGTCAAATAATTAACATCCAATCACATGAACTGTTACTCTCCCACGGGAGACCTTCACTCTTGCGCAGACATTTAGAAACGAACCATGCCAATTTGAAAAATAAGCCAAGGGAGTTTTTTGAGCGAGAATTAAGATGTATGTGGGGTAGTAAGTCATGTATAAAAGCAACAGATACCATTAATAAGGGGATAGAAGTGTCTTATATGGTGAGCTACCGAGTGGTTAGGACAAGCTAACCCCATACTATTGTGGAGGACTTAATTATTCCTGCTGCCGGGGATATGGCTGGGACAATACTGGGGGAAAAGGCCCCAAAAACTATACAGACAATGTCTTCATCAAACAACACTATTTCACGATGCATCAGTGACATGCTAGGAGACATTTTGAAATAAAAGCCAGTGAATTCTGAATTCTATGTGTTACAGTTGGATGAGTCAACAGGCGTGGCTGGCCTGGCACAGCTCCTGGTATATGTCCGTTACAATTATGGGGGGGTTGATTATGGAAGACATCCTCTTCTGCAAACCACTGGAACCAGGACAGCTGTGTGACATCAAATGGACTTTGGTGGTCAAGATGTGTTGGTATCTGTACTGATGGCGCAAAAGCCATGACAGGGAGACATAGTGGAGTGGTAACGCGCGTGCAAGCAGTTGCTCCCGATACCACTTGGGTACACTGCAGCATCCACTGAAAGACGTTTTGGACACTACAGTGAAAATGGTTAACTTTGTTAAAGCAAGGCCCCTGAACTCCTGTGTATTTTCTGCATTATGTAATGATATGGGCAGCGACCATGTAACGCTTTAACAACATACAGAAGTGCCCTTGTTATCAAGGGGCAAATTATTGACACAGTTTTTTTTTTAAATTGAGAGACGAGCTTAAAGTTTTCTTTACTGACCATCATTTTCACTTGTCTGACCACTTGCTTGCATGATGACGAGGTTCTCACACGACTGGCCTATCTGGGTGATGTTTTTTCTCACCTGAATTATCTGAATCTAGGATTACAGGGACTCTCCGCAACTATATTCAATGTGTGGGACAAAATTGAGGCAATGATTAAGAAGTTGGAGCTCTTCTCTCTCTGCATTAACAAGGACAACACACAGGTCTTTCCATCATTGTATGATTTTTTTGTGTGCAAATGAACTCAAGTTTACAGACAATGTTCAAATGTGAAATAGCGAAGCACCTGAAGTGAGCTGGGTGTGCAATTACGCAGATATTTTTCCAAAACGGACGACACAAAAAACTGGAGTTTTTATCAATTTCATACCCTGCCTCCAGTCCACTTACCGATATCAGAACAAGAGAGCCTCATCGAAATTGCAACAAGCATTTCTGTGAAAATTGAATAAAATCAGAAGCCACTGCCAGATTTCTGGATTGGGCTGTGCTCAGAGTATCCTGCCTTGGCAAATCGTGCTATTAAGACACTGATGCCCTTTGCAACTAGTACCTATCTGAGAGTGGATCCCTCACTAGCATGAAAATGAAATACAGGAACAGATTGTGTGTGGAAATGTTTTATGACAGAGTCTCTCTCCAATTCCACCCGACATTGCAGAGGTATGTGCGTCCTTTCAAGCAGACCCTTCTCATTAACCTGTGGTGAGTTATTCACAATTTTTTAACAACAAATAAGGTTTGATTATTGATTAGTGATTATCATATTATTATTTGTGCCCTAGTTCTATAAGAGCTCTTTGTCACTTCCCACGAGCCGGGTTGTGACAAAAACGCACACTCATTCTTATGTATAATAAATGTATCATATAAGTGGGTGTGTGGCAGGCTTACAATGGCAAAAAACAACATTTGAGAACACGCTGACCCTGGTGCTAGAGGGGGTACGCAGCTGGAGGTTGAATGTTTGAAGGTGTATGGGACTAGAAAACATTTGGAAACCAATATACTTTAAAAAATCTTACTCCACATGCGTACAACTACATTCATTAAGCTTGTATTCACCTTTAAGGTAAAGGAGATCTAGAGTAGGTCTGTGCCACTGTTGCCCTATCTGAACAGAACTGAGGAATAGCCAGATGAGTGACTGCTACTGAAGGATCAATTAACAGGAGTGAGTATGGCCGAGAGCACATGATTTGGGTTTAAGTTTATAACCTTCTGTGTTTTGGCAGTAGAGTAGAGGATATTTATTTTCTTCAACGGGCAATTTGCTTTACAGCTGATTAGTCAATAAAAGTAAATAAAAACAACATTGTGATGTCGCTCTAGCTGTACAGAACTATAGGGCTGCCAGATAAGTGGATGGTATACAAGGCATCAATTAGCAGAGTGAGGGAGGAGGGTTAGGACTAGGAGTGAGGGAGGAGGGTTGGGACTAGGAGTGAGGGAGGAGTGTTAGGACTAGGAGTGAGGGAGGACGGTTAGGACTAGGAGTGAGGGAGGAGGGTGCATGATGATATTCCCATGTGCCTGTGGCCAGGGCAGTAGCAGCCCCAACCCAATCTGTTTTCTCTCTCTGTGTTATAAAAGGCAGACCATAAACATGGAATTAGACAGTACAGCACAGACCTTCCACCCTGCAGCCCTGATGTGTAATGGTGCAACATAAACAACGTTCACCACCAAGCTGTCATTATGACTGCTTTTAAAAGACTAGTGAATTAGTGACCTATATGTAGATATAGGTATGTCAATGGGGAATCTAGCTTTTTTACAACCAAATCTCAATTATTTTTATGTAAAAGGGTCCAGACACTTTTTTTTGCAATTTCACTTACCCCAACCAGCGATTCACTTCCTCATCCTCGTTGTGCAGTACAAGGGCTCTGAAAAAACATGAACAAATTCTGCTAAAACACTCAAATAAGTGCTTTTAGAAATTGAAAAAGTATAGTTATGCAGGTCTTTAGATGTTGTACACAAGAAATTGTGTCATTACGAATTTTATCCGCACTGTTATATACACGGAAAATGATAGGGGACACTGCAAGAGTCACACACAAAATGGATTTAAATGAGGTATTTATGTGTTTATTCAGAGCCCCCGTACTGCACAAAGAGGATGAGGAAGTAAATAGCTGGTTGGGGTAAGTTTCTCAAGTTTCTCAAAAATAAGTAAAAATTGTCTGGAACCTTCTATAACATGCCAAGGTAGTTTTCTGTCACACATACGCGAGTCAATGTATCTTTCCTACCAGCAGGTGGGGGCAATACACAGATACACAGCATTGTTCTGACTACATCACTCTGTGGTGCCGCCATGCATAGATATTTTTATTTTACCTTCATTTAACTTATTTTTCAATGACGGCCTAGGAACAGTGGGTTAACTGCCTGTTCAGGGGCAGAATGACAGATTTGTACCGTGTCAGCTCGGGGGTTTGAACTTACAACGTTTACTAGTCCAATGCTCTAACCACTAGGCTACCCTGCCGCCCCAGGGTGTAATATGAACCTAAAACAACATCAAACTCTAATCACAGACCACCATGTCTTATTGTCGCATGGTTCATTATTTGTTACATTTATTATGTTACTTTTATTTCCTATTTCTCTTATCTATTTTTTACTGAACACATTTATCTTCTTACCTTCTTAAAGCATTGTTGGTTAAGGGATTGTAAGTAAGTATTTCACTGTAAGGTCTACACCTGTTGTATTCGGCACCCTCATCTTAAAACGGCACCAACTGCCACTGGGGGAAGCACCTTTGGCAGCCACGACTGCTGTGAATAATTTAAAATAAGATTCTACCAACCTTGCACAATTCTTAGGGCAACATATACAGTGGGGCAAAAAAGTATTGAGTTAGCCACCAATTGTGCAAGTTCTACCACTTAAAAAGATGAGAGAGGATTTTCATCATATGTACACTTCAACTATGACAGACAAAATTAGAAAAAAAATCCAGAAATTCATATTGTAGGATTTGTAATGAATTTATTTGCAAGTTATGGTGGAAAGTAAGTATTTGGTCAATAACAAAAGTTTCTCAATACTTTGTTATATACCCTTTGTTGGCAATGACAGAGGTCAAACGTTTTCTGTAAGTCTTCACAAGGTTTTCACACACTGATGCTGGTATTTTGACCCATTCCTCCATGCAGATCTCCTCTAGAGCAATGATGTTTTGAGGATGTTGCTGGGCAACACGGACTTTCAACTCCCTCCAAAGATTTTCTATGGGGTTGAGATCTGGAGACCGGCTAGGCCACTCCAGGACCTTGAAATGCTTCTTACGAAGCCACTCCTTCGTTGCCCGGGCGGTGTGTTTGGGATCATTGTCATGTTGAAAGACCTAGCCACGTTTCATCTTCAATGCCCTTGCTGATGGAAGGAGGTTTTCTCTCAAAATCTCACGATACATGGCCCCATTCATTCTTTCCTTTACACGGATCAGTCGTCCTGGTCCCTTTGCAGAAAAACAGCCCCAAAGCATGATGTTTCCACCCACATGCTTCACAGTAGGTATGGTGTTCTTTGGATGCAACTCAGCATTCTTTGTCCTCCAAACACGACGAGTTGAGTTTTTACCAAAAAGTTTTATTTTGGTTTCATCTGACCATATGACATTCTCCCAATCTTCTTCTGGATCATCCAAATGCTCTCTAGCAAACTTCAGATGGGCATGGACATGTACTGGCTTAAGCAGGGGGACACGTCTGGCACTGCAGCATTTGAGTCCCTGGCGGCGTAGTGTGTTACTGATGGTAGGTTTTGTTACTTTGGTCCCAGCTCTCTGCAGGTCATTCACTAGGTCCCCCGTGTGGTTCTGGGATTTTTGCTCACCGTTCTTGTGATCAATTTTGACCCCACGGGGTGAGATCTTGCGTGGAGCCCCAGATCGAGGGAGATTATCAGTGGTCTTGTATGTCTTCCATTTCCTAATAGTTGCTCCCACAGTTGATTTCTTCAAAACAGGCTGCTTACCTATTGCAGATTCAGCCTTCCCAGCCTGGTGCAGGTCTACAATTTTGTTTCTGGTGTCCTTTGGCAGCTCTTTGGTCTTGGCCATAGTGGAGTTTGGAGTGTGACTGTTGGAGGTTGTGGACAGGTATCTTTCATACTGATAACAAGTTCAAACAGGTGCCATTAATACAGGTAACGAGTGGAGGACAGAGGAGCCTCTTTAAAGAAGGCTTCAGAGGAGCCTTCAAAGCTGTACAGGTCTGTGAGAGCCAGAAATCTTGCTTGTTTGTAGGTGACCAAATATTTTATTTCCACCATAATTTGCAAATAAATTCATTAAAAATCCTACAATGTGATTTTCTGGATTTTTCTTCTCATTTTGTCTGTCATAGTTAAAGTGTACCTATGATGAAAATTACAGGCCGCTCTCATCTTTTTAAGTGGGAGAACTTGCACAATTGGTGCCTGACTAAATACTTTTTTGCCCCACTGTATCCATTGTTTTTGTCAAAATTGCTCAAGCTTAGTAAATTTGGTTGTGAATCATTGATGGAGTGCAATAGGGGTGTTTCCAGTATTCCTGAATAGTCTAGTTTCAGTCCTGACTAAAATTATTCGAGATAATGTTTAAATATTGTCGTCCATCAATAGTTCCAAACTAAATTTACTGAGCATGAGCAATTTTGACAAAACCTACGGACATATGTTGCCCTAAGAGTTGTGCAAAGTTGATAGAATATTTTTCAAAATGATTCAAATCTGTAATGGCTGCCAAAAAAAGGTGTAAAGAGATGCAATCCAGACATCTTCGTTTTTCGTTGTATGAATTTTGAAAATGTCTTTCACTTGAGAAAATGTGGAATAGGTTGTGTAAATCTGTAATCCTTTTTAAATGTGAAGACGGTATGCAAGGGATGTGTAGACTTTCACTAGGCACTGTATATCGTGAATGGCCATTTTCATACATTTACATAGTGTTTCAAATGTCACTCTTAACTTCTCCTCCGTGTTCTGTTCCAGGTGCAGCCTGAGATGGTGAGACTCCCCCTGGTGTTGATCTGTGGTATTGCGGTGGGACCCCTGTGGAGTGCGTTGACAGTGCTGAGCTGTGTGGAGTGTGTGTGTGTACGTGCCTGGGTGTGTGTGAGCACCCGTTGAGTAGGTGGGAGAGCTGGACGGGAGTGGGAGAGGTGGTAAAGGGGGGCAGATGGCCTGCAGAAGGAAGTTCAGGAGGGACAGAGAGGGGCTATGTCCCAATTCTCCACCCTTCTCATGAAGTATGCACTTGCACACTCCCTGTCATAGATTTAAAAGAAAATGTTTAGTGTAAGGATTAGCAGGAGGGAGTTTCCACCATTGCTAAATTGGTGCACGAAAGTGTGCAGGTGCACACTTCGGAATTAGGGTGGAAAAATCGGGAATCAGCCAGGGTGTCAGAAAGAGTGGAGGGAGGGATAGAGAGTGGGTGTAAGGTACAAAGGAGGGATGGAGGGAGGCAGGGTGTAAGGTACAAGGGAGGGAGGGGGTAGGAAGGGTGTCAGGTGCTTGGGTGGGAAGGGAAGGAAAGGGACAGGGTGTCATGTACTGGGGAGAAGGGAAGAGAGGGTGGCGGGGAGCGAGGGAGATATGGAGGGAGGGGTATAGTTTGACCTTGAAGGGTTGTTATGTCATCTGAACGTGTTCCTGGCTGGCTGGAGAATGATAAGCTCCTTAGCTTCACTTCTAAGATTTGTTGCCTTTCCAGGGTTCGTACCTCTTATCCAAACACCATGTCACAGTCACCCTAGACCCATTCTGGATTTCTTTGTAAAACAGTCTGGAAAAGCACTTAAAAGCACTTCAGGTAGGTTAAATACAGGGTTGTTCTCTGGACTATGGGGGCAAGGAGGGCTGGTCAAGTTTTATGCTTATTTGCCATATTGAATGTAATAAAAATATTGGAAAATGTTACTCACCAGAGCACAATGTTTCAAGAGTACAAAAGGACAGGGAAGTGAGACCTTTCCAATATGGCTTTGTAACAAATGTATCATATTCCTCTTACAAATTATTCTTAGAGTAAAACTAGATCTTTTGTATTTTTTTTATTATTCACTCAAAATGTTTATGACAGATGTTGATGACACATTTCTTGAAAAGCGAAACTTTACGTCAGCGCATTTTGTCAATAAAACATGCCCATTTGTTACTAGCTTATTAAGTGTCTAGCTTTGCAGGATATACAAACTTTGCAGGTTATTTGTCACTTATGCTGTCTGGACACTTCATCAAGACTAGGTCTATGACTCCATACCTCATTGTCTGTTACTGTCACATCTGTATTAGGGATTACATAGAGGAAAACAAAGGGGAACACAATAACCCCCATGAAATACAAGAGAAATCCCTTTTTTTGTAAATACTGTGCATTCGGAAAGTATTCAGACCCCTTGACTTTTTCCAAATTTTGTTACGTTACAGCCTTATTGTTAAATTGATTAAACAGTTTCCTCCCCCTCATGAATCTACACACAATTCCCAAATGTATAAAAATAACAAACTACATAAGTATTCAGACCCTTTACTCAATTATTTGTTGAAGCACCTTTGGTAGCAATTACACCCTCAAGTCTTCTTGGGTATGACGCTACAAGCTTGGCACACCTGTATTTGGGGAGTTTCTACAGATTCTCTCAAATTATGTCAGGTTGGATGGGAAGTTTTGCTGCACAGCTATTTTCAGGTTTTCATCAAGGATCTCTCTGTACTTTGCTCTGTTCATTTTCTTCTCTGATTGTGACTAGTCTCCTTGCCACTGACTTGGTGATTCCAAACTTCTTACATTTAAGACTGATGGAGGATACTGTGTTCTTGGGGACCTTCAATGCTGCAGAAATGTTTTGGTACCCTTCCCCAGATCTGTGCCTTGACAAAATCCTGTCTCGGAGCTCTGAGGACAATTCCTTCGACCTTATGGCTTGGTTTTTGCTCTGACATGCACTGTCAACTGTGGGACCTTATATAGACAGTGTACCTTTTCAAATCATGTCCAATCCATTGAATTTACCACAGGTGGACTCACGCTGTAGATACATCTCAAGGATGATCAATGGAAACAGGATGCACCTGAGCTCAATTTCGAATCTCATAGCAAGGGTGTGATTACTTATGTAAATAAGGCATAGGCCCCCAAATAATCATAGACCCACTCAATTGGGAGGCAGGTGCACCCACTGGGGAGCCAGGTCCAGCCATTCAGAATATATATGTTTTTTTTCCCTCACAGAAGGGCTTTATTACAGACATAAATACTCCTCAGCAATTTATGGGATCTTTTTTTTCAGCTCATGAAAAATGTGACCAAACACTTCACATGTTGTGTGTATTTTTGTTCAGTAGAGTTTATTTATTCAGAAGAGACAAAAATAGAGATTACTTTAACACAAATACCACACAAAATAATGTAAACAATTACAATCAATACACACAATTCAAGTGAGGTATATAATCGACTTGTACACCAATATATTTTTGTTTTAGATCCTGTATACAGACCATTGCAGTGACTAGATCTTCATAGAGTAAACCCATGCTGTACTGAACGTGTGTACTGTTTTCTGTGGTTCAGGCCAGTCATGTAAGGGGAGTGGTGCTGAGTCTGAGACCAGGTTGAGTGTGGAGGCTTTGAGACAGGGGATGGGGGCCTAGGATGGGGGCTCAGACCTAGGGTGTTAAAACAACCAACCCAACTACGTCTGAGTGACTTTATTTCCTTTGACACGTGTCCTGTCTGAATCTCAACGTAATGTTTTTAAAACGTGTGCCTCACCACTCGTTTGAGAGGCGAAAATAAAAGTTGTGTCTCCTGATGTGTTGGATTCATCTCCGGCCAAATGACAGCCCACACTGAGCCGAGAGACACTTGGGTTAGCAGGATAATGTTGAACAAAAAAATTCTAACTTCCCCTAACATAACCCCCTTCATATGTTTCATGGACTCAGTGTAGTCATATTCCATTTGATCATACCCATCTTGAGGTTTGGACTGAAGCGCTCTCTGTGTAATTACAGACGTTAAGATGTTATTCTCTGCTAGCTATAGGCGTGTGTATGTATTTCTGTCTGCGGACATGGATGGTTGATTGTGTCTATTGTCGCCATAATTGTTTCATGTTGTCGCATCTCATCACGGCTGGCTATAGGATTCATGTGTACTTAAGTTGCCATGGCATTAAGAATATTCACAGCTATACTGTATTTTCAGTGCTTGAAAAGTGAAGAAGTATTTATACATTTCGATTCGTGTCTAAGAAAACAACAAGGAGCTCTACAACCTAAGAGAGTCTCATTCGATTTTAAATCTGTATAGATTTACTCACCGGCTACTTTTGTAATGTGGTGGTGGTGGAGCTGCAGTAAAAACATGTTTTTAAGCTGGTGACTACCCTGTGTTAATGTTAGAGCTGAGCCTCAGGGTGCACCTGGGGGTGGGCGGTGGAACAACAGGAAAAAAGACTAATAGTGTATTTTTATTTAACTAGGCAAGCCAGGGTAGCCTAGTGGTTAGAGCGTTGGACTAGCAACTGAAAGGTTGCAAGTTCAAACCCCTGAGCTGACAAGTTACAAATCTGTCGTCATGCCACTGAACAGTTAGTTAACCCACTGTTCCTAGGCTGTCATTGAAAATAAGAATTTGTTCTCAACTGACTTGCCTAGTAAAATAAAGGAAAAAATTTAAGGTAAGAACAAATTCTTATTTACAATGACGGCCAAACCTGGATGATGCTGGACCAATTGTCCGCCGCCCTATGGGACTTCTAATCACAGCCAGGTGTGATACAGCCTGGATTCAAACCAGGGACTGGAGTGACACTGTCACGTTCTGACCTTAGTTCCTTTGTTTTAGTATGGTTAGGGCGTGAGTTGGGGTGGGCAGTCTATGTTCCTTTTTGGAATTTCTGTGTTTGGCCTGGTATGGTTCGCAATCAGAGGCAGCTGTCAATCGTTGTCCCTGATTGAGAACCATACTTAGGTAGCCTGGTTTCACTTTTGAGTTGTGGGAACTGTTTCGATTTTGTTATTTCACGTTGTCGTGTTTTGTTTTGTTCAGTGTTCATTATTCTTATTAAACAATATGGACACTTACCACGCTGCGCATTGGTCCTCCGATCCTTCCTACTACTCCTCCTCGTCAGAGAAGAAGACCGTTACAGAATCACCCACCACCAAAGGACCAAGCAGCGTGGTAACGGGCAGCAGCAGCGATCTCCAGAATCCTGGACATGGGAAGAGATCCTGGATGGCAAGGGACCCTGGGTACAGCCGGGAGAGTATCGCCGCCCCAAGGCAGAGCTGGAGGCAGCGAAAGACCGTTACAGACACCTCTTGCACTGAGATGCAGTGCCTTAGACCGCTGCACCACTCTGGAGCCCTAGTGTATATACTATGGTAGGAATACTATAGTATTAACTGTAGTGTTTTTGTATTTACAGCTTACTATAGTATAAATACTGTACTATTTAAAAATATATGTATATACTGACTGTATTATAACAATTACTGTAGTGTTTTTGGAGACCGTCGTATACTGTAGCATTTACTGTGGTATTTTTGTTATATTATCTTTGACATATTAGCGTAGGCTTTCTTCTTGAGGAAACCTACTGGAGAAATACTAAAAGAGCGCATTTTCCATAACCTGTAGGTAGGTCGGTAGGTAGGACTAGGTTCTGAACAGAGACTTCAGAGCGTCTGTTCTTTTTAATAACCTGTAGGGGACACAATATATGATTTATACTAGTAGGCATGTAGGATTCTCACTTACGAGTGGCACACATTGGGATATGGGGGATGCGGGGCCAGGGTTATACAAACTAAATACTGTAGTATTTACTGTAGTAACAAAATGTTGTGTTTTTGCAGACTAGTGTTTTTGCAGACATTTGTTGTATTCACAAAAGTGTTTTTTTGTGGATAATACTGTAGTATTTACTATATTTTTCGACAGTATACTAAATACTACACATGGTCGAGGGATACTACAGTGTGTAGTATAGTATTGCACAGTATACTACAGTTTACTACATAATTCTACAGTAAGTACTGTAGTATTATATCGTAAACTATATTTTTTATGCAGGGAGGGTTGAGGGCTTGGTGGGTCAGGGCTGGAGGGCTTGCTGTCTGGCTGGGGGAGGTCTGGCTGGGGAGGCCTGACTAACTGGCTGGCTGGCTGGTTGGTTGGTTGGGGAAGGCTGTGTGGGTTGGGATGGCTAGGTGAGTTGAGGAGTAGGGTTGGCTGGCGGCTGGCTGTGGGAGAGCTGGATGGATTGTGAAGAAAGGCTGACTGATTGACTCCCTCCCTCCCTCCCTCAGCCTTTCTGAGGTTGCCCCACAGCTCCATGTCATCACCAGTGAGGTTATGGTGAAGGAAGGGTTAGGGTGTGTTCTGAAGTACAGCTCTCTGTTTGGACCAGCAGGGCCTCCCTATAGGGTCGCCTGAGGTGGGGTTGGGCTGGGGTGGGGTGGGTGCTTAGTGGGTGTGGGTGGGACGGTGGGAAAGGGGCTCCTCTCACGATGACAACCAGATGGCAGAGGAAAAACATTTACTGGACTGTGCGTCAATCTAACATTGTTCTATTTAATTGATAGTTTGTTTCATAAGGATTCTTCCCTTTACCTTTTACCAATGCATACTTTTCACTGAAAACATGTTTTTTTTCTTTGTGTGTGTGTGTGTGTGTGTGTGTGTGTGTGTGTGTGTGTGTGTGTGTGTGTGTGTGTGTGTGTGTGTGTGTGTGTGTGTGTGTGTGTGTGTGTGTGTGTGTGTGTGTGTGTGTGTGTTCACGTGTACAACTGAAGTTGAGTGAGTTCATGTCAAAGAGAGGAAGAAGATAATATAGATTTACTTTACGAGATGGGGGCATCAAATAAAAATTACAGAAATGCTTTTGGATTGAGAATGACGTACTAAAGAGAGAGAAGTTGAGTTTTTCTGGTTTTGTGGGATGGTATTTTTAATAACAGTGAGAGAAGGAAGGCAGAGCTAGTGGCCAGTGTGGCCAGAAGGCAGCAGTTGACTTGGGGAAGTTTCCCTGTCCGTTTCTCCCTCCCTCCCTCTCAGACATCTCGTTTGGGTGAGGAACTCTGCCAGCAGGGTAGTACACACCTGTGTCCCAAATGGTACCCTATTCCCTATATAGTGCACTACTTTAGACCAGAGCCCATACTACTATTGGCTCTGGTCAATAGTAGTGCACTGTGTAGAGAAAATTGGGACTTACCCCAAGATCATTATACTGTTGCTTTGCCAGTGGGTCCTGCTATGTAATTATCCAACACACACACACACACACACACACACACACACACACACACACACACACACACACACACACACACACACACACACACACACACACACACACACAATTTCTATTTTCAATGAACATGCATCCATAGAGATACAGGCAGACATACAGTCATGACTGAAATTATTGGCACCCTTGATAAAGTGATAAAGATGAATCCTTTGTGGCTGTTAGTAGAGCATTTTTTAAATATTTTTAAGACGGGGTTACAAATTATTGGCACTCCAATTTTCAATACTCCGACACCTTCCCTTGCGAGGAAAACGGCATTGAGCCTTTTTCTAAAATGTGTTATGATATTGGAGAACACGTTGGGAGGGATCTTAGACCATTCCTCCATACAGAATCTTTCCAGATCCTTCATATCCTTCATCTGCTCTTATGGACTTCCCCTCTTCAATTCCAACCACAGGTTTTCAATGGGGTTCAAGTCCTGAAACAAAATGTTGATTTTGTTTTGGCTGAAAGATCCACAACCAGGTTTTTGGATAAAATATCAGTCAAGTTCATGATGCTTTTGACCTTAACAAGGGCCCCAGGACCAGTGGAAGCAAAATAGCCAGATAACATCAAAGATCCAGCACCCTATATTAAAGTAGGTATGGGGTTCTTTTCTGCTTGTCAATGCCTTCTTTCCATACCAAACCCACCATTGGTGTGTGTGGCCAAAGAGCTCTATTTTCATGTCATCTGACCACAGCACTTTTATCTACCTCCACCGGTTTCCATTTTTTTGACGTCATCAAAATAGAGCTCTTTGGCCACGCACGCCAGTGGTGGGTTTGGGATCGAAAGAAAGATGTGATACGCAGAAAGGTACCCCCATACCCCCAAAAAATAATCTATTTCGCAAAGCTGTGGTCTGAATTGAAGAGCGCAGTCCATAAGCGCAGACAAAAGATAAAAGATCTGGAAAAGATTCTATATGGAGGAATGGTCTAAGATCCCTCCCAATGTGTCCTCCAATCTCATAAAACTTTTTTGAAAAAAGCTCAGTGCCATTATTCTCGCAAGGTGCGATATTTTAAGCAGTGCTTAATTTAACAGGATCCGGCACCACTCCGTTTCGTTACCTATTTGGCCGGATCCGGTACCTCTCATGGCATGACAAATTCATTTTCACTTTTTGCAATGTAAAAATTCAAACAGACAAATTCATTACAGTTACATCTTAATTCTCCTGCCCCCCCTAAAAAACTGTCCAGTATTCTAAGAATTGATGTTAGAGACCAATGTGTGGCTGTCGCTGTGTGAGAAACACGGCTGTATCACTCCCATAAGTAGAATGATCAATACTATTATTATTTTTTAATTCGCCAAAGTTATAGAATTATTGATGTCTTTTAAAAAATAAATAAAATAATTCAGAATAGCCTACTACACCATGAGAAGGATTAGCCCCTTTTTTTCAATTTTCACCGAAATTGACATACCCAAATCGAACTGCCTATAACTCAGGCCCTGAAGCAAGGATATGCATATTCTTGGTACCATTTGGTACCATTTGAAAGGAAACACAAGTTTATGGAAATGCGCATCATTGGGTGACTCAGTGAAACTGGAAAGCATTTCTAAGACTATAATTTTCTCCTCATATTGTAGCATTCAATATGTCTCCACACACCTAGGCCTAGGCTGCTCCCGAGTGATGCAGCAGTCTAAGGCACTGCATCTCAGTGCTAGAGGCACCTCTACAGACCCTGGTTTGATTCCAGGCTGTAGGGTGGCGCACAATTGGCCCAGCGCTGTCCGGGTTAGGGTTTGGCCGGGCTGGCCGTCATTGTAAACATGAATTTGTTCTTAACTGACTTAACTGACTTGTTCTTAACTGACCTTTATTTGATAAAGGTCAAATAAATACAAATAAAGGCTATTGATGGATTCAAGACAAGGTCGTTTTTATTGATCTCAGTTTATCAGTGTCAAAGTAGCCTGCCATTTCAATCATTTGAGATTCTGCCAAAGTCTCCAGTCGTGTAAAATGAGGTATGAAATCCATTTATAAAAGATCATGTTTTCCCGGGCTCTAGGCTACTAAAAATGTTCCCCATGTGTGCAACTTTTGTAAGTGCTCCTACTCTACTGCTCTATGCCACTACCCAAATGCGATGATATGCATGCAATGATTTTTATTAGGCTGCAATTTCTGAGGAAGCCAGCTCTTGAAAGAGTAGTGTCGATGTAGATGGTAAAAATCTATTGAATGATACTAAAAATGCTGGTCAGGAGTTTGAAGTCCTGGATGCTTGGTTAACATTAGACAACAACAAAAAATACACCAGGGCTAATCATTTGGAGCCTGGTTTGCTTAAGTGTGCAGCACCCCTTATTGCTGGCCCGGTAGCCCACATTTTTTATATAACATTGTAATCAGGAAGAGTTCCAAAAGCATGGAAATCCACAAATGTGCTGCCACAAGGGTGGGGATACAAATGATCTTGACAACTATCACCCCATTTCAAGACTACCTTCTTTAGCTAAGATTCTTGAATCCTTGGTTAATGTACAACTTTGTTCCTTTTTAGCTGATAATTGTATTCTTAATATAAACCAATGAGGGTTTAGGCCTGGGCATAGTACTACCACAACAACCACGCCTAGTTGTCTAATGAACTTATCCTCTGCAGCAGAGGTAACTCTGGGTCTTCCTTTCCTGTGGTGGTCCTCATGAGAGCCAGTTTCATCATAGCGCTTGATGGTTTTTGCGACTGCACTTGAGCAAACTTTCAAAGTTCTTGAAAGTTCCATATTGACTGACCTTCATGTCTTAAAGTAATGATTGACTGTCGTATCTCTTTGCTTATTTGAGCTGTTCTGGTCTTGGTCTTTTTCCAAATAGGGATATCTTCTGTATACCCCCTACCTTGTCACAACACAACTGATTGGCTCAAACGCATTAAAAAGGAAATGACAAATTAACTTTTAAGAAATTGAAATGCAATCCAGATGACTACCTCATGAAGCTGGTTGAGAGACTGCCAAGACTGTGACAAACTGTCACAGGCAAAGGGTGGCTATTTTAAGAATCTTAAATATAAAATATATTTTAATTTGTTTAACATTTTTTTGGTTACTACATGATTTCATGTGTTATTTCATAGTTTTGATGTCTTCACTATTATTCTACAATGTAGAAAATAGTAAAAAATAAAGAAACACCTTTGAATAAGTAGGTGTTCTAAAACGTTTGACCGGTAGTGTATACTGTACTAACACATATACTGTATTAAAGCTGCAATATGTAACTTTGTGCACGAACCGACTAAATTCACATAGAAATCTTAGTTGTAGAATGGTCATTCTCTTTGAAAGCATGTCTAAGAAGAGGTAGATATGTTCTATGTGCACTATTTCTACTCTTCCCGCTCTTAAGTTTAGTTTTTGCGTCTTTTGGTTTTGTACACCAGCTTAAAACAGCTGAAAATACAATATTTTGTTACGGAAAATACATTAGTCAGCAGTTTAGATGGTACATTGATTCTGTACACTATACTTGCTTGAGTTCTCTACACTTACTATTAGAATTTTAGTAACTAGGAAATGGAGGAGCGATTTATAAACATTAAGGTGTTCCAGCACACAGCTTTGACCTATCACCTACTGCAATGTTGGTCTATTGTACTTCAAACAATGTTTATGCAGGTTGCTTAAGATTTAACCTTCTCAAACAGCCTAATTCATACTCTTAGATGAAGTGTTCCCAATATAATGTGATTTGTACTGCATACAAGTTAAAGTATTGGACTCTTCACACACCACACTAAACCATTCCACTACCTTTTCAAGCTTTTTTTATTATATAAAAGCAAGCAATGCTTGATTGAGCGAGCTGTTTTGTCTTATAGTAATGTAGTGCCAGCCTGTATTTGTGCAAAACGTAATTGAGAAGAATATATATTTCATAACATCTCTTTTTGGTCAGTAGATGCCGAACATAACAACAGGTGGGAGTTTCTCCCATTCTTCTCAACAGAGCCTCTCAAGTTCTGTCAGGTTGGATGAGGAGCATCGCTGCACAGCTATTTTCAGGTTTCTCCAGACATGTTCAGTCAGGTTCAAGTCCAGGCTCTGGCTGGGCCACTCAAGGACATTTGTCCCAAAGCCACTCCTGCATTGTCTTGACTGTGGGCTTAGGGTCATTGTCCCGCTGGAAAGTGAACCTTAGCCCCAGTCTGAGGTTCTGATCGCTCTGGAGCAGGATTTCATCTAGGATCTCTCTGTACTTTGATCCACTCATCAAATCAAATCAAATCCAAAATCAAATCAAATGGTATTGGTCACATACACGTGTTTAGCAGATGTTATTGCTGGTGTAGCGAAATGCTTGTGTTTCTAGCTCCAACAGGGAAGTAATATCTAACAAGTAATATCTAACAATTTCACAACATATACCCACTACACACAAATCTTAGTAAAGGAATGGAATTAAGAATATACAAATATATGGACGAGCAATGTCAGAGCGGTATAGACTAAGAGTAATATAAAATACAGTATATACATATGAGATGAGTATTGCAAAATATGTAAAAAATTATTAAAGTGGCTAGGGATTTCAAGTCTATGTGGCAGCAGCCACTAATGGCTATATAACAGTCTGATGGCCTTGGGATAGAAGCTGTTTTTCAGTATCTCGGTCCCAGCTTTGATGCACCAGGAACTGACCTCGCCTTCTGGATGATAGTGGGGTGAAGTGGCAGTGGCTCGGGTGGTTGTTGTTTTGCTGTGGGGATCTTTTTCAGTGGCAGGGACATACCGCCTGGTATGGCAACTGCACCGCCAGGAACAGCAGGGCTCTCCAGCAGGTGGTGCGGTCTGCCCAATGCATCACCGGGGGAAAACTACCTGCCCTCCATGACACCTATAGCACCCGATGTCACAGTAAGGTTCACCATGCTTCACCGTAGGGATGGTGCCAGGTTTCCTCCAGATGTGACGCTTGGCATTCAGGCCAAATAGTTCAATCTTGGTTTCATCAGACCAGAGAATATTATTTCTCATGGTCTGAGAGTCCTTTGAGTGACTTTTGGCAAACTCTTTTGGCTGTCATGTGCATTTTATTGTGGAGTGTCTTTCGTCTGGACACTCAACCATAAATGCCTGATTGGTGGAGTGATGCAGAGATGGCTGTCCTTCTGGAAGGTTCTCCCATCTCCACAGAGGAATTCTGGAGCTCTGTCAGAGTAACCATCAGACTCTTGGTCTACTCCCTGACCAAGGCCCTTCTCCCCCAATTGCTCCGTTTGCTGGGCGGCCAGCTCTAGGAAGAGTCTTGGTGATTCCAAGCTTCTTCCATTTAAGAATGATGGAGGCCACTGTGTTCTTGGGGACCTTCAATGCTTCAGAAATGTTTTGGTAGCCTTCTCCAGGTAATTTGGTCTCGGAGCTCTATGGAAATTCCTTCAGTTTTAATTTTAATACATTTGCAAAAATTTCAGATTTTTGTGTAGATTGATAAGGATCAGGCTGTAAACATAACAAAATGTGGGAAAAGTCCAAGGGTCTGAAAACTTTCTGAATGCACAGTAATTTATTGTCCAGCGCCCGGTTTCCCAAAATCATCTTAAGTCTAAGTTCATCATTAGAACTTTAGTAGGCACATTGTTAAATCTCAGAGCTGTTTCCCAAAACCATCGTTACCAAGGTTGCACTTGAAAACACTTGCTTTTTACCAACTGCCTCAGACCACTCATAAAACAGCTGTAGATGTCTGTAGATGGGGTTTTTTGCCCTTGCGCATCACTTTATACACAGAAGATCTCTGCTAAATATGGAATCAAGATGTTTATCTGTCTGTGACCAACAATAACTTCAGAATGAAGTTGAATACAATACAAAGTTGGCAATGTCTTTGCAATTGTTATAAACAAGCAAAGGGTAAAAATATGCTTCAAATGAAAACCGAGATGACTGCATTAAAAGATACAGTAGGCTACATAGGCCTATATATTTCAATCATATTGAAATCTATTTCATGTTCAATCAATTAACTTCTATTTTGCTCATTTTAGGCTACTGTCTTACATTTTTTTCTCAATTTAATGATGTGTAGATCTAACGTGCCGAATTTTCAATTTAGTGCATAGCCCAAGCATTGAAATAAGCAGCCTCAATATTTGCAGCCATATATGCCAATTTATTTCTAGTAGCTGATCCGTTATCAGTGTTCTAATGGTAAGGGCAAGACTTGAATTGAGAACGCGGATCTGAGAGTAGAGCTGGCTTTATTTCGATCCTGTCAGTATCTCTGATGACTCACTTAGAAGGACCTACGCCGACATCTTTGGGAATTTTTTGGGGGTGTTCACTCACTGCAATGCACAGGCAATGTGCTAATTGCATGTGCATTGGCCAGGTTTAGATTCAAAATAGAGTACCATATTATGAGTCATAATACCCATAAAACTTAACAGTCTGTTACACACGCCTCTATGAAGAGGGAACGAAACACCCTGCTACAACTAAACTCTCCGTGAAGTGAAAGAGGTATGGACTGTAGGCGGATGACAACAGGCAGAATGTGGTACCGTTTACAAGGACTTTATTCCTTTACACGGTCATATGGGGAAAAGGGGCTGGACAGAACCAAAGCAAAGAAAGTAAATCTCAAAGCCCCCTCTCCTATCTTACCTGCATAACCAATACTTACCTAATTTAGCACCACCTGGTGCCCTAACCAAAATACAGGGGGTGGTCCGCCCAGGTCTTACCTATTGTGCCTAGACAATGAATATACTACGGGTATATGTATGCCCGCGGGCCTCTTGCCTAAGCACTCCCTAGGTGCCTTCCCCTTCCCCCCTGGGAACAAATGAAACAGGAGAACAAATAATTTCTCAAACAAACTAAGAAACAAAGGACATCAAATAAGCTCTATCTGAGCAACAAACTCACAGAACACACCAACTGCTACCAACAACTAACATAGTAAATTATCCACAGCCATCAGCCTCCTCTCTCAGCAATGATTCTCTATCACATTCAATCCCTCTGCAATGGCCTCCCAGCAATGACTCTTTTCTGAACAGGACACTGGCTTTTATATAGCTTCTGAATGAATGTGTAACTGGAGACAGCTGCGTCTTGACGAGGGGGCGGGGTCAGCTCTCCAATTAGCCATGGAGTCAACCAATCAGCTGCTTGAGGGATTTCAGGAAGCCATTTCCTGAAAAAAAAACATGCAAATACACAAACTACAACACATAAACTGGGGAACGTAACACGTCCACCACAAAAATTGCAAACCTAGTTTTGCAATAACAAAAGCCAACGCATCCCCAGTTAGTAAACCTGTGATAGAGCATCAGCAACCACATTCGCCGAGCCCTTCACATAAGCGATCTGTACATTATATCCTTGTACAATCAGAGCCCACCGCATAAGGCGGCGGTTCTGGTTGTACATTTGTTTCAAGAACACCAATGGATTATGGTCCGTGAAGACCATAACAGGCAAGGCACTGGAGCTCACATATACCTCAAAGAACTTTAAGGCAAGCAATAAAGCCAGCGTCTCTTGTTCAATTGTAGAGTACCTTGACTAACACGAGTTGAACTTACGGGAGAAGAAACTGATGGGCCGATCCACTCAGTCTTCATCTTCCTGTAAGAGAACCGAACCCACCCCCACTATACTAGCATCTACCTCCAACTTAAAAGGTTTGTCAAAGTTGGGGGCGGCAAGCACTGGGGCACTACAAAGTAGCGCTTAGCGGACTCAAAAGCATAGTTACAGTCCTTGGACCACTTGAATGGTACCTTGGGACTAAGCAGAGATGAAAGGGGAGTACTACCATTGAGAAATTCTTACAGAATGTACGATAGTACCCTACCATCCCTAGGAATCTGCGCAACTGGCGGCGAATCGTGGGAGCAGGAAAAGCAACAATTGCTTCCACTTTGCCAGTTACTGGGCGCACTTGACCTCGTCCCACTTGTTTCCCTAAGTAAGGGAATTCACCCCTGTAGTGGACAAAAATGAATGGCAAATTATTGGCATAGTACAAACCATGTACACATTGGTCAATACCACCCAAATCGGCGTTGATTCATGCAAAGTTTACTTCAAATGCCATATGGCTATTGCCAGTTGTAACACTTCAAAAATCCAACAGGTGGCGTGTGCGCTCCACCGTGGTTTTTCATATTGATATTGGACTCCAAGACAACATCCAAAAGCCAAATTTTGAAAAAATGGATTTTTTGTCAAAAACTTATCACCCCTTAAAAAAGTGCTTTCTGGACCGTTTTTTGAAATTCTTTCGCTTTTTTTGTCAATTACACATGTGTAAGAACTGTATGAATATACTTTTGTCCAATTTTATTATCATTATTTTTTTATTTTTTTTTACTTGCGCATTATTGCATGTGTTTTGTCCATCTGCAATATGATTTCATAGGAAGTCAGAAGTCAAAAGTCAATAATTGCAAAATGTCATAAAAAACTTCACACACCCCTAAAAAAGTGCTTTCTGGACCGTTTTTCGAAATTTTTTCGAATTTTGTGTCAATTACACACGTATAAGAGCTGTATCAACATACTTTAGTCATATTTTATTATCATAATGGTTGTTTTTTTTTACTTGTGCATAAGGCATATGTTTTGTGGGGGCCAAATGTCATAAGAAATTTGACATGCTCAAAAATCCTTCAGAAATGCAAAATTGACTGGCCTGATGAACTCAGGATGGCCGGGCAGTGATTGTTGTTCCTTTCAATCACTCGTGGTGTTGATTTCATCATGTCCATTTGTTTATGTTTTCTCACTTTTGCAAAGTCACTGTGCATTTGCAATATGGTTAACTGGGCATTCACCATCACCAATTTGTCATGCTATAAAAATCGTGCAGGAATGTCAAATTGACTGGCCCGATGAACTCGGGATGGCTGGGCAGTGATTCTGGTACCTCTCCATCGCTCGTTTGGGTTGATTTCAGAATGTCACTTTTGGTGATGGTACCTCACTGTTAAAACATATTGCAAATGTTGTCTCACTTTTGCAAAGTCACTGTGCATTTGCCATATGGTTAACTGGGCAGTCACCATCACCAATTTGTCATGCTATAAAAATCATGCAGGAATGCCAAATTGACTGAACCGATGAACTCGGGATGGCTGGGCAGTGATTCTGGTACCTCTCCATCGCTCGTTTGGTTTGATTTCAGAATGTCACTTTTGGTGATGGTACCTCACTGTTAAAACATATTGCAAATGTTGTCTCACTTTTGCAAAGTCACTGTGCATTTACCATATGGTTAACTGGGCAGTCACCATTACCAATTTGTCATGCTATAAAAATCATGCAGGAATGCCAAATTGACTGAACCGATGAACTCGGGATGGCTGGGCAGTGATTCTGGTACCTCTCCATCGCTCGTTTGGGTTGATTTCAGAATGTCACTTTTGGTGATGGTACCTCACTGTTAAAACATATTGCAAATGTTGTCTCACTTTTGCAAAGTCACTGTGCATTTGCCATATGGTTAACTGGGCATTCACCATCACCAATTTGTCATGCTATAAAAATCATGCAGGAATGCCAAATTGACTGGCCCGATGAACTCGGGATGGCTGGGCAGTGATTCTGGTACCTCTCCATCGCTCGTTTGGGTTGATTTCAGAATGTCACTTTTGGTGATGGTACCTCACTGTTAAAACATATTGCAAATGTTGTCTCACTTTTGCAAAGTCACTGTGCATTTGCCATATGGTTAACTGGGCATTCACCATCACCAATTTGTCATGCTATAAAAATCATGCAGGAATGCCAAATTGACTGGCCCGATGAACTCGGGATGGCTGGGCAGTGATTCTGGTACCTGCAGTCAATTTTAACAGTGAGGTACCATCACCAAAAGTGACATTCTGAAATCAACCCAAACGAGCGATGGCTCGTTTGGGTTGATTTCAGAATGTCACTTTTGGTGATGGTACCTCACTGTTAAAACATATTGCAAATGTTGTCTCACTTTTGCAAAGTCACTGTGCATTTGCCATATGGTTAACTGGGCAGCAATTTGTCACCATCAGGAATGCCAAATTTGTCATGCAGTGATTAAAAATCATGCAGGAATGTCTCACCAAAAATTTGTTAACTGGGCACCAATTTGTCATGATGCAGGAATGCCAAATTGACTGGGATGAACTCGGGATGGCTGGGCAGTGATTCTGGTACCTCTCCATCGCTCGTTTGGGTTGATTTCAGAATGTCACTTTTGGTGATGGTACCTCACTGTTAAAACATATTGCAAATGTTGTCTCACTTTTGCAAAGTCACTGTGCATTTGCCATATGGTTAACTGGGCATTCACCATCACCAATTTGTCATGCTATAAAAATCATGCACTGGGCATTCACCATCACCAATTTGTCATGCTATAAAAATCATGAATGCCAAATTGACTGGCCCGATGAACTCGGGATGGCTGGGCAGTGATTCTGGTACCTCTCCATCGCTCGTTTGGGTTGATTTCAGAATGTCACTTTTGGTGATGGTACCTCACTGTTAAAACATATTGCAAATGTTGTCTCACTTTTGCAAAGTCACTGTGCATTTGCCATATGGTTAACTGGGCATTCACCATCACCAATTTGTCATGCTATAAAAATCATGCAGGAATGCCAAATTGACTGAACCGATGAACTCGGGATGGCTGGGCAGTGATTCTGGTACCTCTCCATCGCTCGTTTGGGTTGATTTCAGAATGTCACTTTTGGTGATGGTACCTCACTGTTAAAACATATTGCAAATGTTGTCTCACTTTTGCAAAGTCACTGTGCATTTGCCATATGGTTAACTGGGCATTCACCATCACCAATTTGTCATGCTATAAAAATCATGCAGGAATGCCAAATTGACTGGCCCGATCACCAATTTGTCATGCTCATGCAGGATGGCTGGGCAGTGATTCTGGTACCTCTCCATCGCTCGTTTGGGTTGATTTCAGAATGTCACTTTTGGTGATGGTACCTCACTGTTAAAACATATTGCAAATGTTTTCTCACTTTTGCAAAGTCACTGTGCAAAATGGTTAACTGCAGGAATCACCAATTTGTCATGCTATAAAAATCATGCAGGAATGCCAAATTGACTGGCGATGAACTCGGGATGGCTGGGCAGTGATTCTGGTACCTCTCCATTGATTTCAGTGTCACTTTTGGTGATGGTTGATTCCAAATGAACGTCCATTTGGTGATGTTTCTCACTCTTGCAAAGTCACTTTTGTGCATTTGCCATATGGTTAACTGGGCAGTCACCATCACCAATTTGTCATGCTATAAAAATCATGCAGGAATGCCAAATTGACTGAACCGATGAACTCGGGATGGCTGGGCAGTGATTCTGGTACCTCTCCATCGCTCGTTTGGGTTGATTTCAGAATGTCACTTTTGGTGATGGTACCTCACTGTTAAAACATATTGCAAATGTTGTCTCACTTTTGCAAAGTCACTGTGCATTTGCCATATGGTTAACTGGGCATTCACCATCACCAATTTGTCATGCTATAAAAATCATGCAGGAATGCCAAATTGACTGGCCCGATGAACTCGGGATGGCTGGGCAGTGATTCTGGTACCTCTCCATCGCTCGTTTGGGTTGATTTCAGAATGTCACTTTTGGTGATGGTACCTCACTGTTAAAACATATTGCAAATGTTTTCTCACTTTTGCAAAGTCACTGAAAATTTGTGCAGGAATGCCAAATTGACTGGCCCGATGAAGTCGGGATGGCTTGGCAGTGATTCTGGTACATCTCCATCGCTCGTTAGGGTTGATTCCAGAATGTCCATTTGGTAATGTTTTCTCACTCTTTCAAAGTCACTGTGCATTTGCCATATGGTTAACTGGGCATTCACCATCACCAATTTGTCATGATATAAAAATCGTGCAGGGATGCCAAATTGACTGGCCCGATGACCTCGGGATGGCTGGGCAGTGATTCTGGTACCTCTCCATCGCTCGTTTGGGTTGATTTCAGAATGTCACTTTTGGTGATGGTACCTCACTGTTAAAGCATATTGCAAATGTTGTCTCACTTTTGCAAAGTCACTGTGCATTTGCCATATGGTTAACTGGGCAGTCACCATCACCAATTTGTCGTGCCATAAAAATCATGCAGGAATGCCAAATTGACTGGCCCGATGACCTCAGGATGGCTGGGTAGTGATACTGGTACCTCTCCATTGCTCGTTATGGTTGATTTCAGAATGTCGCTTTTGGTGATGGTACCTCACCGCTTAAACATATTGCAAATGGACAAGAGTCACCTGCAAGTCACCGTCCATCAGTCAATTTGATATCATTTTGACACCAAACTGATACAAACTGACACCAAACCCACTTTTCCCAACTCGTTTAGGAGCCAAGTATCACATACTTCAGAGCTGGCCCAAAATTCACAAGGCCTTCGGTACAAAACATTAAAAAAACATAAAACACATAGTTACTTTCTAGCTGCGGGGCCAGTTCGGACATTATGTGTAGTCCTATGTGAGGCGACCCCGAATCCCGAGTTTCGGCTCGATAGGTCATTTGGTGTCCGAGTAAAAGCCTAATTGGTGCTGAAAATCCACTTTTTTCCATGCCTTGCTACGGGGTCCTTGAATGAGCTATCGGACAGAAACGTTGGGGTCCGTGTCTATGGGCCAAGCCGGTTTCAATGCACCTAGTCTTGTGTCTCTGAGACTTTTCTAAATGTCGCCATTTTCGTAATGGTCAAAATGAATTGAAGTCATTGCAAATGTTCGACGCTGTTTCTCGGTCCGAGAACCTTCTAGAGCGCCGTAACTCACCACGCACTATCTACCTGAGGTCTAGAACAGGATTCTAAAGTTTCGGAACTCTAGGTCTGACGGTTCTTTTTTAGCTCGAACTATTGGAGGCACTGTCAGTCTCTACACACCCCAATACGTCCCTCCATCCAAGTTGTGTATCTGTGTGATTTATTTTTCCTTTGAATTTTTATGGGAAAAATGACTGATTTACAGTTCATGGGGGTTGTCTAATCACACATATGAAGTTTTGGACAGATCTGATTTTTTTAACCCTTCCAAACAGCCCCTGAGACACCAATTATGGCACTTCCGGTTGGCACAGGAAGCTATAAATATATGATTGACATAGAAACCTACGGAATCCTGAGTTTTAAGTCTTTAAGTTGAGAATTGACTGATCTACACAGGGTTGAATAATGCAGAGTCATTTCCACCTTTGGAGGTGATGTACATCCAAATACCTTTTGGGTCAATTTAACCACTTCCGGTTGCTCCAGGAAGCTTAGAATCGACACAGGTAGACCTCATAGTGGTCTGATGGAATGTCATAGAAGACAGGTTCATACAGCAATCATAACCCATATAGACTCCAGGTTGTATTTAGGGGAGCAGGCAATGTATTCCTATGGGGAGAGAAGTCAATGCACACTGTTTTTATGTAAACACCTTCTTTTAACTGTGAAGGGTTAATGTCACACGGTCAAGGTTAGGCTTGCACAGATCGGGAGGACCTTAGGAACAGTCCTGTGTTTGAATTGTCCTTCTAAACCTAACGGTTCCGCCGCTGTCACCCAAAATCAAATGACATTGTGGTGCAGGCTTCATTGTGGGCCTATTTTTCTCATGGTCGCTGCGCTTAGACCGAGCGAGCTACGGTCAAGCGGGATATCTCGTTGAACTCGGCACGGCCTTGGGATTATGTTTATGCCATTGCCTGCTCTCTGTGTCTTTAAACACCACGCTTTGTCACTCCATCCTTGCTGTGTGTGTGTGTGAGAGCTTTTCTTTGACATCTGTTGGGAGAAATGACTGATTTACAGTTCATGGGGGTTGCCTAATCACACATATGAAGTTTTGGACAGATCTGATTTTTTTAACCCTTCCAAACAGCTCCTGAGACACCAATTATGGCACTTCCGGTTGGCACAGGAAGCTATAAATACACACATGTCTTGACTGACATAGAAACCTACGGAATCCTGAGTTTTAAGTATTTAAGTTGAGAATTGACTGATCTACACAGGGTTGAATAATGCAGAGTCATTTCCACCTTTGGAGGTGATGTACATCCAAATACCTTTTGGGTCAATTTAACCACTTCCGGTTGCTCCAGGAGGCTTAGAATCGACACAGGTAGACCTCATAGTGGTCTGATGGAATGTCATAGAAGACAGGTTCATACAGCATTCATAACCCATATAGACTCCAGGTTGTATTTAGGGGAGCAGGCAATGTATTCCTATGGGGAGAGAAGTCAATGCACACTGTTTTTTTGTAAACACCTTCTTTTAACCTCTTACACTTATGGTGGCGCTATTTCATTTTTGGAAGAAAAACGTTCCCGTTTTAAACAAGATATTTTGTCACAAAAAGATGCTCGACTATGCATATAATTGCTACTGTTCGAAAGAAAACACTCTGACGTGTCCAGAAATACAAATATCTTCTCTGTGCGTGCCCTTTAACGTGAGCTTCAGGCAAAACCAAGATGACTTGGCATCCAGGAAATGACAAGGATTTTGAGGCTCTGTCTTTCATGATCTCCTTATATGGCTGTGAACGCAAGAGGAATGAGTCTGCCCTTTCTGTCGTTTCCCAAGGTGTCTGCAGCATTGTGACGTATTTGTAGGCAGATCGTTGGAAGATTGACCATAAGAGACCACATTTACCACGTGTCCGCCCGGTGTCCTGCGCCGAAATTGGTGCGCAAAAGTCACCTGCCAGTATTTTTCCATGGGGCACAGAGAGAAGCAAGCTTCCACGAACTGCATGTCAATGAAGAGATATGTGAAAAAACACCTTGAGGATTGATTCCAAACAACGTTTGCCATGTTTCGGTCGATATTATGTAGTTAATCCGGAAAAAGTTTCACGTTGTAGGTGACTGCATTTTCGGTTCGTTTCGGTAGCCAGGCGCAATGTAGAAAACGGAACGATTTCTCCTACACACAGACGCTTTCAGGAAACACTGCGCATTTGGTATGTGGCTGGGAGTCTCCTCATTGAAAACATCAGAAGCTCTTCAAAGGTAAATGATTTTATTTATTTGGTTATCTGGCTTTTGTGAAAATGTTGCGTGCTACATGCTACACAAAATGCTATGCTAGCTTTGCATACTCTTACACAAATTAGTCAATTTCTATGGTTCAAAAGCATATTTTGAAAATCTGAGATGACAGTGTTGTTAAGAAAAGGCTAAGCTTGAGAGCAAACGCATTATTTTAATTTTATTTGCGATTTTCAGAAATCGTTAACGTTGCGTTATGCTAATGAGCCTGAGGCTTAGTCACAATCCCGGATCCGGGATGGGGAGTTTCAAGAGTTAATGTCACACGGTCAAGGTTAGGCTTGCACAGATCGGGAGGACCTTAGGAACAGTCCTGTGTTTGAATTGTCCTAAACCTAACGGTTCCGCCGCTGTCACCCAAAATCAAATGACATTGTGGTGCAGGCTTCATTGTGGGCCTAATTTTCTCATGGTCGCTGCGCTTAGACCGAGCGAGCTACGGTCAAGCGGGATATCTCGTTGAACTCGGCACGGCCTTGGGATTATGTTTATGCCATTGCCTGCTCTCTGTGTCTTTAAACACCGCGCTTTGTCACTCCATCCTTGCTGTGTGTGTGTGTGAGAGCTTTTCTTTGACATCTGTTGGGAGAAATGAGTGATTTTACAGTTCAGGAGGGTTGCCTAATCACATATGAAGTTTTGAAAAGATCTGACCTTTTTAACCCTTGGATACAGCCACTATGACACCATTTAAGGCACTTCCTGTTGGCACAGGAAGCTATAAATAAACTCATATCCTCATTGGGGTATGCCTTTACAGAATCCTGAGTTTTAAGTCTTTACGTTAAGAACTGAGTTATTTACGGAGGGTTTAGTGAGTGTGTGTTATTTCAGAAAATCATAGAAAATCACAGAAATGTCACAGAGCTCCACAGCACACTTTAAAAATATTCGTATGAACACCCTGCAACTGGATCTGTAACCGTTGAAAAAAAAAACACCTATATCTGAACATCACAATCTGGTCATCGTACGATTTCTCTTAAATGACGATAGATAAATGGCTGATTTTTTTTTTATTGACACCGGAGGCTCCTTGACTTTGACGTGAAGTGAAAAAATCATTTCTCTATTTTCATTTTGGACCTTTAATCCCAGAAATATGGCCATAACTCAAAAACCGTTGAGGCCTAGACGCCATCTTGTTCGGGGCCATCTGCCCATTATGCCAAACCTACGCTCACCAAGTTTCAGCTTCGAAATATTTTCAGTTTTCGAGATATGGCCCGTCGTGATTCGGGATGTTTTGTCCAATAGCAATATGATTGCTTATGCCCTCTTGTGGGATCTTCCGGCATAGCGGAAAAATGGACCAAAATTTGATTATTTTATAAAACGAAAACCGAATGTCCGACAAAGTTCATTTGATGACTTCCCGGTAGGTCTGGCCCTGCCGCTCGGCCCGACGCCGTCCGCGAATTTTAAAAATGTTTTCGGACGTCTAGTAAGGGACCGTACATTTCCAATATGGACTTACTCACTAACCATACGGTGATTGTCAAAAAGTTCCCTTAAGGTATGTAAGTCACTGTAGCCTTCCCAAACTCACACTTGGCCAAATTGAGGGTTAAAGAAGCATTCTCCAACCGCTGAAACACACTTTTCAAAGTGGAGAGATGATCAGACCAAGTAGACGAATGAATCACCACATCGTCAAGGTAAGCAGTACAATTTGGCACATCTGCAAACACAATGTTAACTAGCCGCTGAAAAGTAGCAGGTGCATTACACATGCAAAAGGGCATCACAGTGAATTGTACAAAGTTATCTGGCGTAACAAAAGCCGATATATCAGAAGCTCGAGAGGTCAGAGGCACCTGCCAATAACCTTTTAGCAAATCTAACTTACTAACGTAAGCAGCAGAGCCAATTCTATCAATACAGTCATCTAAGCGAGGTAGAGGAAAAGAATCAGACTTTGTAACTGCATTTCCGCGATGATAGTCCGTATATAAGCGGGACGTACCGTCAGGCTTAGGAACAAGAATACATGGGGAACTCCAGGAGCTGTTACTGGGTTTTGCCATGTCATTCTGTAATAAATAAGCTACCTCACTTTTCATTACCTCCCTTTTCTTAGCATTAACCCGGTACGGATGCTGATGTATAGGAACAGCGTTCCCCACATCCACGTCATGTTCCAAGATGGATGTGCGACTTGGAATGTCCTTAAACACACTGAGAAAACTGTTTATCAATAGGATAAGATCCTTAGTTTGATCGTTATCCAAATCTTCCATTTGAGAGGGTAACTTCTTCAGCATCTCTGAATTACATAGGCGAATTACACCTTGCCGTAACGTATGGCGTAACTCCAACCCGTCCTCCTTATCCTCATCTAGGTCCCAGCCAGGCTTCAGCACCACCGCAGCCACACTTGAGACGGCGTGCTGGACCGGCTTACTTGAGGAGCTGTCGGGAGAATCACGCACATAATATGTTTTCAGCATGTTAACATGACACACACGGGAAGAACGCCTTCGATCTGGTGTCTTTATCACATAAATGGTGTCATTGAGTTTCTTTTCCACCAGATATGGTCCAGAAAAACGTGTTGACAAATATGAGCCAGGGATTGGCAACAAAACTAAAACTTGATCCCCTGGTACAAATGAACGGCCAACAGCCTTTTTGTCATAATGCAACTTCATGCGTTTTTGAGACAAGGAGAGAGAATTTTGGGCTAACTCACATGCGGCGTGCAGTCTCTCCCGCTTTTTACTGACATAATCCAACACATTTTTAGGGGCGCTACTGGGTGTAGGAGATAAGATATGCTCCTTCAAAACTTTCAGCGGACCCCGTGGGGTGTGTCCAAACACAAGGTCAGCAGGGCTGAACCCTAAGGACTCTTGTATCGTTTCCCTTATAGCAAGTAGGACAAAGGGCACCCCCTCATCCCAATCAGTACTGGTATCCATACAATACTTGCGTAGCATTGCCTTCAGCATCTGATGCCAGCGTTCGAGAGCCCCTTGACTCTCTGGACGATACGGACTGGAGACCTGATGGGAAATACACAATGTCTTTAACACATTTGAAAACAGTTTAGACATGAAGTTGGATCCCTGATCAGTTTGGATTACTTTAGGGAGTCCAAACGTAGAGAAGAACTTCACTAGTGCCTTCGCCACAGTCTTAGCCGTAATAGTACGGAGAGGAATAGCCTCTGGGTATCGAGTAGCACTGCACATTATTGTTAGTAGGAACTGGTTACCTGAACTGGTTTTCGGCAATGGACCTACACAGTCATTATCACTCTTTCAAACGGTTCCCCCTCCATAGGAATCGGGCAGAGCGGCGCTCGAGGAACTGTTTGATTCACTTTCCCAGTGAGTTGACATATGTGACATGTTTTACAAAATTGGACCACGTCAGACTTCAAACCTGGCCAGAAGAAATGACAAAGGACCCGGTTATAAGTCTTTGTGATCCCAAAATGTCCAGACCACGCCTGAGTGACAGCACCTGCTGTCGGAACGGTGTAGGAACAACCACTTGACACACTTCACTCCAGTCATTAATGGTGTCATGAGATGCCCATTTCCGCATCAAAACTCCTGCTTCCATATAAAGTAGGCGGTCTCTCTTGTTTTAGCTTCCTCAATGGAAATTACCGAAGCAAAACACTTGCGAAGACTGGTGTCTTCTTTTTGACATTCAATCACCTTCTCGGGGGTGACAGACAAAATAATGTCATGTAATTGGGGCACAATTTCATTTTCCCCTGCCTTAGTTTTTACGGGGGTAAAAACTGTTGGCATTGTAGAAGGCATACTCGGTGCATTGTCTTCTACCTCAACATTCTCAAAAATGGAACTAGTCAAATCTCCTAGCTTGCGAGATTGTGCCCTCGTTAACACACAAGCAGGAAAAACATGTGGAAATGCTTGAACCAATTTCTCATCTGTAGTTCTGATTTCTGGCTTGTCTACTACCTCTAACACAGGAGTGACATTACCACCAGCAATATCATTCCCTAGTAGCAATGTGACTCCTTTTACTGGCAGTGTAGACACTACACCAACACAGAAACGTCCTGATACCAAGTCTGACATTAAGTGGACCCAGTGTAATGGTACAGGTACGGTTTTTGTCTCTATCCCCTGTAATATGACATGTGAGCTACAATACGTTTCAGGAGACCAGGGTAAAGCATCAGTAATGATTACTGACTGCGCCGCCCCGGTGTCTCGTAGGATTTGGATAGGCTTTTGATCAGCTTGTTCTCCTGTTAAGGAAACATTACCGGCAGAGATAGACGGAGCATAGACAGGATCCGGTTTCTCAAATGCTGAATCAATAATTCGATCCAATGGACGACGAGCCAGAGACTTGACTAAACCCAAACTTTTCATTTTTGGGGATGGTGACTGGGACGGTTGCGGTTTATTTTTCAAAACTGGGCAGTCCGCAATCACGTGACCCTTTTGGTGACAGTAAAAACATTCACGGATTTCATGAAAAGGCTTAGGGTTGTCAGGGGAAAAGCGACCTGAACGAGGAACTAATGACCGGCCTTCAAAAAGTGGTGCACCAAAGACAGTCTTGTGTGTCAAGCGTACTCATCTGCCAACACTGCTGCTTGGGCCAATATCGTCACCTTCTGTTCATTTAAATGAACTACAATTCTTATCTGGGAGGTTGCTTTTAAAGTCCTCCAACAGCATCAACTCCCGAATCTCAGCAAAGGTGTAATCTTTGCTGGCTGAACACCAGCTACTAAACAGAGACTCTTTGTCCCTTGCAAATTCAACAAATGTACGGTGAGATGTTTTTTTGTGGTTCCTGAAGCGCTGCCTATAAGCTTCAGGCACCAACTCATACCGCAACACGGTAGTTTTAACTGTATCGTAGTGTGAACTGTCTTCCAGGGAGAGAGCAGCTATTACTTCCTGAGCTTTCCCAGACAATTTACATTGTAAGAGGAGCGGCCAAACCTCGAGTGGCCAATGCAGCGCAGCGGCCACACACTCAAACGCAGAGAAATAAGAATCAACTTCCGACTCCCGGAAGGGAGGGACTAAAGCTATGTTTTTACTCACATCGAAGTGGGTTTGATGATGAGCAGCTTGTGGAGTTACACTGGAGCCAGCGTCTAGCTCCAGTTGTCAGATCCTCACCTCCTTGTCAGCTTCTATTTTCCTAATTTCAAGTTCAAAATTCATCTGTCTCTCTTTATCTTTTTGCTCCATTTCTAACCGAGCCAGCCTTACCTTCAGCCTAGTCCCATCTGAACGACCCAAAGCAGAAGATAAAGGATCGAATCGGGGCAATATAAAGGGGGTACGAGGAACCCCTTCCTCCGCCCTGTCCTCCGACTTGGCATTGGAAGGTCTACCCGTCTCCTCTCCTTGCAGTGAGAGAATCCGTTCTCTCACTTAACCCTCCCTGACTAGCACCAAAAGCTCAGCCTTTAGGGCTTTCTCAGGGAAAACAAATCCATAATGGTCAGCTATAGCTATAAGGTCTACTTTACGAAACCTCACCAAACAATCAATAGAGGGCGCTTAAATAAACTTGGCGATGGCTGATGCAGCCATCTTATACAATGCAGTCTCCTGAACACACTAACTAAACAAGTCATCCAAACTCACAACCTGCCATCACACCTCAATCACTAACCACAAAGAGCTCAGAGTAGCAGGGTCCGGTGGGTTTAATGGAAATATCCCGGATGAGCCCCCATTATGTTACGCACGCCTCTATGAAGGGGGATTGCAACACCCTGCTACAACTAAACTCTCCTTGAAGTGAAAGAGGTATGGACTGTAGGCGTGAGTAAGGATGACAACAGGCAGAATGTGGTACCGTTTACAAGGACTTTATTCCTTTACACGGTCATATGGGGAAAAGGGGCTGGACGGAACCAAAGCAAAGAAAGTAAATCTCAAAGCCCCCTCTCCTATCTTACCTGCCTAACCAATACTTACCTAATTTAGCACCACCTGGTGCCCTAACCAAAATACAGGGGGTGGTCCGCCCAGGTCTTACCTATTGTGCCTAGACAATGAATATACTACGGGTATATGTATGCCCGCGGGCCTCTTGCCTAAGCACTCCCTAGGTGCCTTCCCCTTTCCCCCTGGGCACAAATGAAACAGGAGAACAAATAATTTCTCAAACAAACTAAGAAACAAAGGACATCAAATAAGCTCTATCTGAGCAACAAACTCACAGAACATACCAACTGCTACCAACAACTAACATAGTAAATTTTCCACAGCCATCAGCCTCCTCTCTCAGCAATGATTCTCTATCACATTCAATCTCTCTGCAATGACCTCCCAGCAATGACTCTTTTCTCAACAGGACACTGGCTTTTATATAGCTCCAGAATGAATGTGTAAACTGGAGACAGCTGCGTCTTGACGAGGGGGCGGGGTCAGCTCTCCAATTAGCCATGGAGTCGACCAATCAGCTGCTTGAGGGATTTCAAACTACAACACATAAACTGGGGAACGTAAACACAGTCAAACAAGGAAATGTTCCAATCGTTTTTCCACCATTCATTTTTCCCATAGAGGAAGTTAGATACACTTAAAATAAGGGCTTACCCTGGCGTGACATGTTAATAACCATGTAAATGTCTCTAGGACTGATTTTTTTTTTACTTGGGGCAAAAAAAGTGACTGAATGCAGCCGGCCGCACCCGGGAGACCAATGGCCCAGCGTCATCTGGCTTAGGGAAGGGTTTGGCCGGCAGGGATGTCCTTGTCCCATCGTGCACTAGCAACTCCTGTGGCAGGCCGGGCGCAGTTCACACTGACGGTTGCCAGGTGTACAGTGTTTCCTCCGACACATTGGGGCAGCTGGCTTCCGGGTAAAGTGGGCATTATGTCAAGAAGCAGTGCGGCTTGGTTGAGTTGTGTTTCGGAGGACACACAGCTCTCGACCTTCGCCTCTCCCGAGTCCGTACAGAAGTTGCAGCGACGAGACAAGACTGCAACTACCAATTGGATACCACGAAATTGGGGATAAAAAGGTGTAAAATGTAAATATATATATATATATATATATACACACCTTATTTTATCCTTGTGTTGTATGAAGCACTTTAAAAAATAACATTCATCCATCGGACATGACAATGACATTAATGCATGCCAGTAGCTAAACAGTTAACTAGCGAGATAACCAGCCAAACGACACTATCTGTAACGGCGTTCTTGTTTAGTTGAAGGAGAGTCGGACCGAAATGCAGCGTGTAAGTTACTCATGTTTATTAAGTGAAAGACAAAAACGAACGAACTAACACGAATAACTATTAAATACAAAAAAACAACAAAACAGAACGAAACCTAATACAGCCTGACTGGTGAAACTAGCACAGAGACAGGAACAATCACCCACGAAATGCAAAGCGAAAAACAGGCTACCTAAATACGGTTCCCAATCAGCGACAACGAGAAGCACCTGACTCTGATTGAGAACCGCCTCAGGCAGCCAACCTAATTAACACCACACACACCCCTAATCAACTAGAATCCCAAACACTACAAACCCCAAAACGAAAATACAATACATAATAACCCCATGTCACACCCTGGTCTGACTAACTAATAAACTAAAACACACAATACTAAGACCAAGGCGTGACAGAACCCCCCCCCCCCTAAGGTGCGGACTCCCGAACACACCTCAAAACCATAGGGAGGGTCCGGGTGGGCATCTGTCCATGGTGGCGGTTCCGGCTCCGGACGTGGACCCCACTTTATAATTGTCATTGTTCCTCCCCTTCGCATCCATGGATAATCCACCCTAACCGCCGACCATGGCCGAATAGTCCTCACCCAGAACCCTACATAATAGAAGAGCAGCTCGTGACTGAGGGGCAGCTCGGGACTGAGGGACAGCTCGGGACTGAGGGACAGCTCGGGACAGAGGGGCAGCTCGGGACAGAGGGGCAGCTCGGGACAGAGGGGCAGCTCGGGACAGAGGGGCAGCTCAGGACTGAGAGGCAGCCCAGCACTGAGAAAAAGCCCAGTACTGAGAAAAAGCCCAGCCAGGAAGTAGAATCCGGCAGATCCAGGCTGACTGGCGGATCCTGGCTGACTGGCGGATCCTGGCCGACTGGCGGATCCTGGCTGACTAGCAGATCCTGGTTTACTGGCGGATCCTGGATGACTAGCAGATCTGGAAGAGTCTGGATGACTGGCAGCTCTGGAAGAGTCTGGATGACTGGCAGATCTGGAAGAGTCTGGATGACTGGCAGCTCTGGAAGAGTCTGGATGACTGGCAGATCTGGAAGAGTCTGGATGACTGGCAGATCTGGAAGAGTCTGGTCGACTGGCAGATCTGGAAGAGTCTGGTCGACTGGCAGATCTGGAAGAGTCTGGTTGACTGGCAGATCTGGAAGAGTCTGGTTGACTGGCAGATCTGGAAGAGTCTGGCTGACTGGAATGGTCTGGCTGACTGGCAGATCTGGAAGAGTCTGGCTGACTGGCAGATCTGGCTGCTTCATGCTGATTGACGGCTCAGGCTGCTCCATGCAGATTGACAGCTCTGGCGGCTTCCTGCAGATTGGCAGCTCCATGCAGACTGGCAACTCCATGCAGACTAGCAGATCTGGAAGAGTCTGGCTGACTGGCAGATCTGGAAGAATCTGGTTGACTGGCAGATCTGTAAGAGTCTGGTTGACTGGCAGATCTGGAAGAGTCTGGCTGACTGGAATGGTCTGGCTGACTGGCAGATCTGGAAGAGTCTGGCTGACTGGCAGATCTGGCTGCTTCATGCTGACTGACGGCTCAGGCTGCTCCATGCAGATTGAGAGCTCTGGCGGCTTCTTGCAGATTGGCAGCTCCATGCAGACTGGCAACTCCATACAGACTGGCAGCTCAGGCTGCTCTATACAAACTGACAGCTCTGGCTGCTTAATGTAGACTGGCAGCTCAGGCTGCTCTATACAAACTGACAGCTCTGGTTGCTTAATGTAGACTGGCAGCTCAGGCTGCTCTATACAAACTGACAGCTCTGGCTGCTTAATGTAGACTGGCAGCTCAGGCTGCTCTATACAAACTGACAGCTCTGGCTGCTTAATGTAGACTGGCAGCTCAGGCTGCTCTATACAAACTGACAGCTCTGGCTGCTAAATATAGACTGGCAGCTCAGGCTGCTCTATACAAACTGACAGCTCTGGCTGCTTAATGTAGACTGGCAGCTCAGGCTGCTCTATACAAACAGGAGGCTCCGGCAGCGCTGTAGAGGAGGAAGGCTCTAGAACCGCTGAACAGACGGGAGACTCCGACAGCGCAGGAGAGGGAGAAAGCGCTGGCTGCGCTGAACAGACAGGAGACTCCAGCAGCGCTGTAGAGGAGGAAGGCTCTAGAACCGCTGAACAGACGGGAGACTCCGACAGCGCAGGAGAGAGAGAAAGCGCTGGCTGCGCTGAACAGGCGAGGCGCACTGAAGACCTGATGCGTGGTGCTGGCACTGGTGGTATTGGGCCGAGGACACGCACAGGAAGCCTAGTGCGGGGAGCTGCTACTGGAGGGCTGGGGTGTGGAGGTGGTTCTGGATAGACCGGACCGTGCAGGCTCACTGGAGCTCTTGAGCACCGAGCCTGCCCAACCTTACCTGGTTGAATACTCTCGGTTGCCCTGCCAGTGCTGTGAGGAGAAATAGCCCGCACTGGGCTATGTAGGCGAACCGGAGAAACAGAGCGCAAGGCTGGTGCCATGAAAACCGGCCCAAGGAGACGCACTGGAGAACGGATGCGTAGAGCCGGCTTCATAGCATTTGGCTCGACGCTCAATCTAGCCCGGCCGATACGCGGAGCTGAAATATACCGCACCGGGCTATGCACCCGCACTGGGGACACCGTGCGCACCTCTGCATAACACGGTGCCTGTCCGGTCTCTCTAGCCCTCCGGTATGCACAGGGAGATTGCGCAGGTCTCCTACCTGACGCAGCCATACTCCCTGATAGCCCCCCCCCCCAAAATAATTTTTGGGGCTGCTTTTCGGGCTTCCATCCAAGTCGCCGTGCTGCCTCCTCATATTTGCGCCTCTCCGCTTTAGCCGCTTCTAATTCCTCCTTGGGGCGGCGATATTCACCTGGCTGAGCCCAGGGTCCTTCTCCGTCCAGTTCGTCTTCCCATGTCCATTCACCGAATAATTCCTCCTCCCTTTGTTGCTCCAGCTGTCGCTGCCTGTTAACACGCTGCTCCTGATTACGCTGTTCCTGCCTGTTGACACGCTGCTCGGTCCGAGAGTGGTGGGTGATTCTGTAACGGCGTTCTTGTTTAGTTGAAGGAGAGTCGGACCGAAATGCAGCGTGTAAGTTACTCATGTTTATTAAGTGAAAGACAAAAACGAACGAACTAACACGAATAACTATTAAATACAAAAAAACAACAAAACAGAACGAAACCTAATACAGCCTGACTGGTGAAACTAGCACAGAGACAGGAACAATCACCCACGAAATGCAAAGCGAAAAACAGGCTACCTAAATACGGTTCCCAATCAGCGACAACGAGAAGCACCTGACTCTGATTGAGAACCGCCTCAGGCAGCCAACCTAATTAACACCACACACACCCCTAATCAACTAGAATCCCAAACACTACAAACCCCAAAACGAAAATACAATACATAATAACCCCATGTCACACCCTGGTCTGACTAACTAATAAACTAAAACACACAATACTAAGACCAAGGCGTGACACTATCTAGTCTGTTGTATATCATTATTTTACCTGCAGTGCAAATGTCTCTCTCTGTCTTTTCTCTGGTAATTACCCACTGGCGCACACGCAGATGGTGTGCACATCATGACCTTTCCAGGATTGCTGACAAAAATGTGCTATAACTGGACAAATTATTATTAACTACCAATTATTATCAACAAATGTGCAAACTTGGCTCGCTTTGATCTAAAAAAAATGCATCTTATGACTACATGGTTGAAAGATTGCTTGTGCCTGTCAATGCAGGCCTACAATAATTATACTCAGATGCGCTCTGCAGAGATTGGGAGGACAGCGAGCAAAACATAGCATCCGAAGGACACTTTGATTAAATTCTGATCCTATTCTGATCAGAGTAGCCACATTTTTTGATATAGTGATTTTTGTGTGATTTTGTTTGACTTGTCCATTCAGACAACTTAAATCTGTAATCTGCTTGTCCAACAATTATTTTACTTGCACGCATTAATGTCTAGCCCTGTTTATCATCCGACTAGTGATAGCTAGCTACAGCTGCTAGCCTGCTACTAGCTAGCTGCTGCTGTTGCACAGCAACCAAGTTGCCGGTCCCGGTTATAGAACTCTTGAGATTCAGCTGAAAAAGATGTTATCATTGTCAGAAATGCTACAGAAAGTTAGTGTCACGCCCTGGTCGAAATATATTATGTTTATTCTTCATTTATTCGGTCAGGCCAGGGTGTGACATGGGTTATTGTGGTGTGTTTTTGTCTTGGGGTTTTGTGGGATGTCTAGCGTTAGTCTATGGATGTCTAGCGTTAGTCTTTTTGTTTTGTAGTATTTGTATTGATTCGTGTTTTACGTTGTTTCATTTAACATGGATCGCAATCTACACGCTGCATTTTGGTCCGACTCTACTTCGCCTACAGAAAACCGTTACAGAATCACCCACCACAAACGGACCAAGCAACATGTCAACAGGCAGGAGCCACAGGAGAAACAGCGTAAAAAGGACTTTTGGACTTGCGAGGAAATCCTCGACGGGAGAGGACCCTGGGCTAAACCAGGAGAATATCGCCGCCCCAAAGAAGAACTGAAGGCGGCGAGAGCTGAGAGGCTTTGGTATGAGGAGAAGCAAAGCAGCAGCAGGAGCAACAATATCGGGACTACACTACTTGGGAGGAAATAGACAGGTGGGCGGTCGACCCAGGGAGAGTGCCGGAGCCCGCCTGGGATTCACTGGAGCAGTGCGAAGAGGGTTATAGGAGAATGGAGATGGCGAAGCAAGCACGGCGGCACGGAAGGAAGCCCGAGAGTCAGCCCCAAAAATTTCTTGGGGGGGGCTCACAGGGAGTATGGCTACGCCAGGTAGGAGACCTGCGCAAACTTCCTGTGCTTACCGGGGGGCTAAAGAGACCGGGCAGGCACCGTGTTATGCTGTGGAGCGCACGGTGTCTCCAGTGCGGGTGCATAGCCCGGTGCGGTATATACCAGCTCCTCGTATTGGCCGGGCTAGAGTGGGCATCGAGCCAGGTAAAGTTGGGCAGGATGCCAGTCTGCATGGAGTTGCCAGTCTACAAGGAGCTGTCAGTCTGCAAGGAGCTGTCAGTCTGAAAGGAGATGTCATTCTGCAAGGAGCTGTCAGTCTGCAAGGAGCTGTCAGTCTGCATGGAGCAGCCAGTCTGCAAGAATCCGCCAGAGCTGTCAGTCTACATGGAGCAGCCAGAGCCGCCGGTCACCATGGAGCAGCCAGATCCGCCAGTCAGCCAGACTCTTACAGATCCGCCAGTCAGCCAGACTCTTCCAGATCTGCCAGTCAGCCAGACTCTTCCAGATCTGCCAGTCAGCCAGACTCTTCCAGATCTGCCAGTCAGCCAGACTCATCCAGATCTACCAGTCAGCCAGACTCTTCCAGATCTGCCAGTCAGCCAGACTCTTCCAGATATGCCAGTCAGCCAGATTCTTCCAGATCTGCCAGTCAACCAGACTCTTCCAGATCTGCCAGTCAGCCAGGATCTGCCAGAACCGTCAACCAACCAGGATCTGCCAGAACCGTCAACCAACCAGGATCTGCCAGAACCGTCAACCAACCAGGATCTGCCGGATCTTCCTCTCAGTGCTGGGCTTCCTCTCAGTGCTGGGCTTCCTCTCGGGGCTGGGCTTCCTCTCAGTGCCGGGCTTCCTCTCAGTCCCGAGCTTCCCCTCAGTGCTGAGCTTCCCCTGTCCCGAGCTTCCCCTGTCCCGAGCTGCCCCTGTCCCGAGCTGCCCCTCTGGCCCGAGCTGCCCCTCTGTCCCGAGCTGCCCTTCCGTCCGGAGCTGCCCCTCTGTCCCGAGCTGCCCTTCCGTCCGGAGCTGCCCCTCTGTCCCGAGCTGCCCCTCAGTCCCGAGCTGACCCTCAGTCCAGTGGGGTTCTGGGTGAGGACTACTCGGCCATGGTCGGCGGCGAAGGTGGACTATCCTAGGACGCGAGGAGGGGGGACTAAGACATTTATAGAGTGGGTTCCACGTCCCGCGCCGGATCCGGAGCCGCCACCATGGACAGACGCCCACCCGGACCCTCCCTATTGTTTTGATGTGCGTCCGGGAGTCCGCACCTTAGGGGGGGGGGGGTCGAAATATATCATGTTTATTCTTCATTTATTCGGTCAGGCCAGGGTGTGACATGGGTTATTGTGGTGTGTTTTTGTCTTGGGGTTTTGTGGGATGTCTAGCGTTAGTCTATGGCTGCCTGAGGCGGTTCTTAATCAGAGTCAGGTGATTATCGTTGTCTCTGATTGGGAACCATATTTAGGCAGCCATATTCTTTGTGTGTTTCGTGGGTGATTGTCCTTCGTGTCCTTGTTCCTGTCTCTATGTTAGTTTACACTAGTATAGGCTGTTTCGGTTTTCGTTAAGTTCTTTTTGTTTTGTAGTATTTGTATTGATTCGTGTTTTACGTTGTTTCATTTAACATGGATCGCAATCTACACGCTGCATTTTGGTCCGACTCTCCTTCGCCTACAGAAAACCGTTACAGGTAGCACATGGTTGGTTCTTAATGGACAGAAATTGGCAAGTGAGAGTGATAAATTCTGAATGTAATAAAAAATGTTGCACCTACATTTTTTAAGTGCAATGGTCATTTTTTAGAATTTGAGCTAGGTAGGCACAGAAAATACTCAAACTCAATTGCTAAAGACCCTTTTTTTAAATTAGGTATGTGTTTCTCGGTAAAGGGCTGATGGCTCATGACCAGATGCGGGAGTGTGTTGTGTATCTCAAATCAATTTGATTTGTGAATTTTCATAGAGATTGGTGTCATATTGGCTTAGATATGATGCTTCAACGAACGCCATATTGCCCCCACAATAATACACATTCCCATTTACTGTAACAATTAACATCAAATACAAATATTTTATAATATGAATCTATAATAATCATAGTGTAAAGGAGTCATCTTCCTGCAATAATGGCTTCTATCCTACAGTATATAATGCTAAAGTACATATATACTGTATATATCATTCCCTCCCTTCCCTTGTCCTCAGCTGAGCCTGACCCAGTACGATTAGTCACTCTCAAACCTGCAATTGTATCCAGGGCCCAATATAGGATGTAGAATGCTAGGGTGGGCTGCGTATGTGTCACACAACAAAGCTTCACACAAGGGTGTTGCCTGCTTTTAAACATCCTCCCCCTAACCTAACCACCAGGCCCATGTTGTTTGCATGGAAACAGAGCGATTGTGCGCAGTCCGGCCAGCTAGCTAGATCCCCACCCTCTACTTGAGGCCAGATTGCTCCTCCCTCCCCTGCCTGATTTAGTCTCTCTCTCTCTCACCCCCTCCCCTCTCCCCCACAGAACAGAATGAGCCAGGCCTACTGCCTGCACACCATGGCACCTAACACTCAACGCTCACCCCCATTCTCACTCCATAGGCAGTCCAGCAAAGAGGAGGGAGGAGGGCCCCGGCCTCCACCTCTGGCCCCCAGTCAGCCTACACGTCTGGTCTAGTTTGGCCTCCCACTTCTCCATTTCTGCATCTACTAGCTGTCTAGCTCTGATGCTGGACCCTCACTGAATTGGGACCCATACTGATTCTGGGTTTTAAAGCAGGATATAAATCATGTGAATGGGCAGTTCAAATAGTTATAAGAGACGGTGGCAGAAACATTATGTACAAAATAAGTTACAAGTAACACAGAGAAAAAAACGCATACAATAGCATAATTGGTTAGGAGACAGCAGCCATTCTCTCTGGAGCCATCATTCCACGCATCCATACCCGTGTCCTGTTCCTTGTGAGCGGTAGCTCCAGCCTTTAGCTCAGCATGGATGTTGCCTCTAATCCATGGTTTTTGTTTTGGATACGTTATTATAGTCACTGTGGGGACCACATCGTCTATGCAGTTATTGATGAAACCTGTGACTGTTGTGATAAGCTCTTCAATGCTATTGGATGAATCCCAGAACATATGCCAGTCTGTCCTAACAAAACAGTCTTGTAGCCTCGCATCTGCTTCATCCAACAACTTCCATATTGAGCGCATTACTGTACTGTTTGAGCTTTTGTATGTAAACAGGAAGCAGGAGAATAGTCATGGTCAGATTTGCCGAAGGGAGTGAGAGTTGTATGCGTTTCTGTGGGTAGAATAAAAGTGGTCTAGAGTTTTTAGCACCCCAAGTGTTGGTAGAAGTGAGGTAGGACAGTTTTAAGTCTTCTTGCATGAACTTTTTATGGCTGCAGGGGCAGTATTGAGTAGCTTGGATGAATAAGGTGCCCAGAGTAAACTGCCTGCTACTCTGTCCCAGTATTGGATAGAAAACACTCTGAAACACTCTGAAATTTCTAAAACTGTTTGAATGATGTCTGTGTAACATAACTCATATGGCAGGCAAAAACCTAAGACAAATCCAACCAGGAAGTGGGAAATCTGAGGTTTGTAGTTTCATTTAAGTGATTGCCTATCCAATATGCTGTATCTATGGGGCCAGATTGCACTTTCCAAGGCTTCCAGCAGATGTCAACAGTCTTTAGAAAGTTGTTTGAGGCTTCTATTGTGGAAGGGGTCAAATAAGAGCTGTTTCAACAAGTCGACTAATCATTTGTATACTGCGCGGTCACGCGTGCGTGCCGTTCCTTCTTTTCCCTCTGTAATGAATACGCTATTGTCCGGTTGGAATATTATTGAAGATTTATTATAAAAATACCCTAAGAATTGATTGTAAACATCGTTTGACATGTTTCTACAAACTGTAATGGAACTCTTTTGACTTTTCGTCTGGATTTTTGCCTTTGGAATAGTGCCTTTGGAATAGTGAACTAAACACGCAAACAAAACAGAGGTATTTGGACATAAATATGGATGTAATTGAACAAAACAAACATTTCTTGTGGAAGTGGGAGTCCTGGGAGTGCATTCTGACGAAGATCAGCAAAGGTAAGTGAAGATTTATAGTGCTATTTATGACTTTTGTTGACTCCACAACTTGGCGGGTAACTGTATGCCTTGCTTTTGTGGCTGAACGCTGTTCTCAGATTATTGAATATTGTGCTTTTGCCGTAAAGCTTTTTGAAATCTGACACAGCGGTTGCATTAAGAACAAGTTTATCTTTAATTCTATGTAAAACATGTATCTTTCATCATAGTTTATGATGAGTATTTTGATATGTTCTGCTTTCGCCGAAAAGCCTTTTTGAAATCACTGTGGTTGGATTAACGAGAAGTGTATCTTTAAAATTGTGTAAAATACTTGTATGGTTGAGGAATTTTAATTATGAGATTTCTGTTTCGAATTTGGCGCCCTGCACTTGCACTGGCTGTTGGCGAGGTGGGACGCTAGCATCCCGGACGATCTCAGATAGGTTAAATTAGTGTTAAATACAAGTAATACCAAGCTCATGCGGTTCTCAAAGGTTACAAAATGTTGACCCGAGGACCTACATATTTACGCTATAAATGGAGCCCAAATTGAGCATGTATCAAAAGAAACTGTCTCCTGCAGAGAGGAACTATGACGTTGCCGATCGGGAGCTCCTGTCGGTAATGTTGGCATTAGAGGGGCGGAGACACTGGCTGGAGAGCGCCTAAGACCTGCTCCTCGTCATCGGACCCATCCCCCTGGCCGGCGTCATCCTGCAGCTGGCGATCCAGCTTGTCCTGGCAACCCATCATTACGCACACCTGGCAACCCTCATTACGCACACCTCTGATTACTCCCTCTTTATCTAGCACTCCCTTGCATCACGCTTCAAGCAGAGTTGGTTCTGTGTTCATGTCCAGACACTTCTCTTGTTGTGTACCACTCTATATTCTTTATTATTAAACTCACCAAATGTACCTGCTTCTTGACTCCTAGCGTCATTGTTACTGACATGTAATATTGTAACTTTCCAGGTCTCTCTTATGGGAGACTCGAATGAAGCGCCTCCATCTTATTCTCAAGTGGTTGGACATTTGCCAATAGAACAGAGGGGCGCACCGTTCGGTTTTCTCTTCGCCTCAATTTCACCAGAACTACACTTTCTCGTTTTGGTAGCCCATGGAACAAAGGAATAGGGTCCGCTATGAACTGCCTGGCCGGTTCCTGTCTCTCCACTGGGATTCTCTAACCCTATTACAGGGGCTGAGTCACTGGCTTACTAGTGCTCTTTCATGCCGTCCCTAGGAGGGGTGCGTCACTTGAGTGGGTTGAGTCACTGATGTGATCTTCCTGTCTGGGTTTGCACCCCCCCTCTTGGGTTGTGCCGTGGCGGAGATCTTTGTGGGCTATACTCGGCCTTGTTTCAGGATGGTAAGTTGGTGGTTGAAGATATCCCTCTAGTGGTGGCTGTGCTTTTGCAAAGTGGGTGGGGTTATATCCGTCCTGTTTTACCCTGTCCGGGGGCATCATCGGGTGGGACCACAGTGTCTCCTGACCCCTCCTGTCTCAGCCTCCAGTATTTATGCTGCAGTAGTTTATGTGTCGGGGGGCTAGGGTCAGTTTGTTATATCTGGAGTACTTCTCCTGTCTTATCTGGTGTCCTCTGTGAATCTAAGTATGCTCCCTCAAATTCTCTCTTTCTCTCTTTCTTTCTCTCTCTCGGAGGACCTGAGCCCTAGGACCATGCCTCAGGACTACCTGGCATGATGACTCCTTGCTGTCCCCAGTCCACCTGGCCGTGCTGCTGCTCCAGTTTCAACTGTTCTGCCTGTGGCTATGGAATCCTGACCTGTTAACCGGACGTGCTACCTGTCCCAGACCTATTATTTGACCATGCTGGTCATTTATGAACATTTGAACATCTTGGCCATGTTCTGTTATAATCTCCACCCGGCACAGCCAGAAGAGGACTGGCCACCCCACATAGCCTGGTCCCTCTCTAGGTTTCTTCCTAGGTTTTGTCCCTTCTAGGGAGTTTTTCCTAGCCAACGTGCTTCAACACCTGCATTGCTTGCTGTTTGGGGTTTTAGGGTGGGTTTCTGTACAGCACTTTGAGATATCAGCTGATGTACGAAGGGCTATATAAATACATTTGATTTGATTTGTGAACGGTGGAACAGCTGAGTTGGAGTTGAAGTCGAAATCGAGATTAGTAACTGATCTGATGTCCAGAAGTGCTTGGTGGTCATATGTGATAATAGTATGAACTTTCTATACAAAAAAGTGAAGATAGCCACGATAAAAGTCCCTATATAGCAAAGTTTGGTTGAACTCGAAAATATTTGCCCTTGTCTGTCTGCCTCATCATGCCCAAAGTTGGGTCGGAAATTATTGACACCCTTGATAAAGATTAGCAAAAATTACTGTATTAAATAAATATTTCAAATACTGAGCTATATGGGATATTATATTATTTTATACTTATACAATTGCTCAGAGAAAGAGATTTTGTTTAACAAGTACATTTTCTATTCAAACCTCAGTTTTTCAATTAATTTCAAGTCTGGAGACTGAGATGGTCATTGCAAAAAGTTGATTTTGTGGCAAATGAATAATTTCTTTGTGGATTTTGATGTGTGCTTGGGGTTATTGTCTTGCTACAAGATCCACTTGCAAATAAGTTTCAGCCTCCTGGCAGAGGCAAAAATATTATTGTACTGTGTAAAGTTCATGATGCCGTGGTCCTTAAGAAGGTCTCCACGGCCAGTCGTTGCAAAATAGCTCCATAACATCAAAGGTCACTTGGATTGGAACCAGGACTTTGGTCAGATGACCATGCACACCAGTGATGGGTTTGGTGCTGAAATGAGATTGCATGATGAGCATATATTCATTTAGACAACCTACATATGTAAATATATATATATATATATGTATTACTTGTTACACAAAATCTCTTTCTCTGAGCAATTGTATTAGTATAAAATATAATTTCCTTTTTTTAGCATACAATATAGCTCAGCATTTGAATGATATATGGTGTCAATAATTTCGGATCCCTAATCCGGACGACGCTGGGCCAATTGTGCGCTGCCCTATGGGACTCCCGATCACGGCCAGTTGTGATACAGCCCGGGATCAAACCAGGGTCTGTAGTGATGCCTCTATCACTGTGATGCAGTGACCTTAGACCGCTGTGCCACTCGGGAGCCCATCATCACTATCAAAGCAGATACATCACCTTTTAAATGTTGATATTTGGTTGAGTTGTCAACCAAACACAGTTCAATATTACTTTTGTAACACAGTAACTAACCCAAAGTTATCTTACAAACGAATGTAACTGTCACGTCTAATCAAGGTGGGTGGAATCAGGTGCAGAGAGCAGATAGCGATATGAAAGTTTTATTCTCCGGTGAACAAATAAACACGGTCACCCCAAAAATACACACAGGGTGAAAATATCCAACACAGGATAAAAGACGAACCGGAGAATAAGAAACACAAGAACACCGACAGACAGATGACAAATAAACAATCCCGCACAAAACAAGGGCGGGACAACCTACATTATATACAGACACTAATTAACTAAACAACACACAGGTGAAACCAATCAGACAAAACCAACAGATACACGAAAAGGGATCGGTAGTGGCTAGTAGGACGGTGACGACGACCGCCGAGCACCGCCCGAACGGGCAGGAGAGCCAACCTCGGCGGAAGTCGTGACAGTAACATTCAACCATAAAATGAAGACAACATCGATGGCCACATTTTGTTGTTACTTTAACTATAAATGCTTACTTTCGCTCTGGCGCTCGACATTGCCGGTCTACTAACCACCAGCCCCGACAATCTTTATTACACACACCTGCTCCCCATTGTCATGACGTGACTATCATTAATCTGATGACTGTTATTTATTTTATCAAACAAATTATGTTTAATTGTTACTCGATTAAATTAATCATGTAACATTTAACTCATTACAAATTTGGGGCACCACGGGATAATTTGTTTAAAGAGTTACTATCTCCCAACTTAAAATCTAAAGATATACAGATATCTCTTAAATCTATAATAGTACATTATTAATTATTAACTTATCAGTCTCATTCTGAACGTTGCATAATCCATGGATCCGCAAGAACCCTAGCTCTTTTGAATATTCAGAACTACACAAATTGATGTAAATAATTTGTTTATTACAGTTTCTCAATTGCCAAAACACAATTTCTGAAACCTTGCTCCATTTCCTGAAAACATTAAACACAAAACCTCATCTTCAAGCACTATTTACATAACCTCTGACTCCTCTTGCAAAATGAAACATTCGCCTCAAAACAGTTTTACCTGTGTTCAAAATCAAACACTGCTCTCAAATCATAAACAAAGTGATCAAAATGATATACACTCTCAAGCAGACAGTAAACAATACACCGAAAAATAGAAAACACATTGTTCAAAACATACAATTCTCAGGGAGAAGTACATTTTTATCAAAAAAATATTCATATTTTTCCGTCATTGTCTTTTGATGAACGAAAACATGTTCTATCATATGGTAGCTCAAAATTGATCAGAAATTATTACTCTGCTTTGCTCTTTGCAATTTTGTTTTTTGTTCTTCCTCCTCCTTTTACCCCTATTTTTACAGTACTGTACCCTGCATCTAACAAACTTGTCCTTTGTCTCTGTGATACTGTAATTCTTGTTCTTTGTTGATATGAACCTGCAACCAGTCAAAATCTATTCAGCAGTCAGTACTGTTAATAAATGGAAAGCACAATGTTCAGGGCCATACAATTTGTCCATTGTACAGTATACAGCCTACAATGCACTGTACTACATAATCCATTCTCAGACTTTGTCCTTCCCACCTTCAACAACCTGTTTGCTCTCTGAACTGGCTTATATTTTTTGTGTCGCATCATTTGAAACTGGTTAAATCAATTTTGAGTGGTTGTGTTCAATCAATGACATATGTTCTCTATTTGTATTTGATTGTTGCCACTTCTGTTTACCAGTATGGATGACATGTGCATTAGAGTGCAGAATGTGAAATGGTTTAAGGTATTGACAACAGACTGCATAATTAGCTAAATGAGTACAGGCAACTGAGAACTTTGTTCAGCCAATGGGTTTTAGTGTTTTAGCAACTGAGAAAAACTGTAAGTAACACAGAAATACCATACACACTTACATGAGATAAAAATCCCTAGTGGACTGACACGATATGACGGCTTGTTACACAATGCAAAGGGGGTGGGGAAAGAGAGAGGGAGAGACAGAGTCAACTTATCGTACATACATTTGGAAACTACGCTCACAGTACCCAGAATACTTGGCACCCTAACCACCGCTCATTGGGATTAGAATTGCAGTATATATTTACGCATAGATGCCTTTCTGTGGCGTCTCTCTGTTGAAACCAATCGATCCATTTATGGGTAGTGGCTCAATGTTAGACAATGTTGTCCACCAGAGGTCACAATGACCTTCTTAGTTGTAGAGCTTCTCTGATCTTGGAGTGTTCGTTAGAATAGATACTTCAGACGTACCAACAGTTGTATCAGAGGGGATTGTCTTTCACCGCCTTATGGGACTCTCAATCATGGCCGGATGTGATACAGCCTGGATTTGAACCAGGGACTGTAGTGACACCTCTTGCACTGAGATGCAGTGCCTTAGACCACTGCCCCACTCGGAGGAAATATAGGTTGTAATTTCAGTGATCAATGTCTCAAACAGAATATTACCCAATTGAAGAGGTTCAAGTTACCCAGTGTCCACATAACTGAGGAGTTAACAAGAAGGCACAGGAATGCCTCTTCTCCCGCAGGAGGCTGAAATGATTTGGCAATGGCCCCTTAGATCCTCAGGAACCGTCTTGAAGGCCCAACAGAGGGGTGTTGCAGATGAGGAAAAACTCCCAGCCATCCAGGACGTACAAGCCAGGCGGTGTCTGATAAAGGCCTGAGAAATTCTCAAAGACTCCAGCCATCCGGGACATGGACTATTCTGCATGTTCCCGTCCGGTAAGTGGTACCGGTGCATCAAGGCTCAGACAATAGAAGTAAACTATTACTCCTGTTTACATGTATATATTAACATTATTATATTAGCATAAAAATGTATATATTCCTGCTACCAGTCACTTTTCAGCCAGTATATCATACTCTGCAGATCCTCTCAAGCTCTGTTAGGTTGGATGGGGTGCATTGCTGCACAGCTATTTTCAAGTCTCTCCAGAGATGTTTGATTGGGTTCAAGTCCGGAATCTGGCTGGGCCACTCAAGGACATTCAGAGACTTATCCGAAGCCACTCCTGCATTTTCTTGGCTGTGTTCTTAGGGTCGTTGGCCTGTCGGAAGGTGAACCTTTGCTCTAGTCTGAGGTCCTGAGCACTCTGGAGCAGGTTTTCATCAAGGAACTCGCTGTAACTTGTTCCGTTCATCTTTCCCTTGACCCTGACTAGTCTCCCAGTCCCGGCCACTGAAAAACATCCCCATAGCATGATGCTGCAGCCACCATGCTTCACTGTAGGGATGGTGCCAGGTTTCTTCCAGAAGCGACGCTTGGCATTCACCCCAAAGAGTTCAACCTTGGTTTCATCACACCAGAGAATCTTGTTTCTCATAATCTGAGAGTCCTTTAGGTGCCTTTTGGCAATGTACACATCCTGGTAATCCGTCTGGCCCTGTGGCTTTGTGAATGTTTGACTGGTTTAAAGGTCTTGCTCACATCAGCTACATCGGCTATGGCGTGATCACATAGTCGTCCAGAACAGCTGGTGCTTTCATGCATTCTTCAGTGTTTCTTGCCTCAAAGCGAGCATAAAAGACATTTAGCTCGTCTGGTAGGCTCGCATCACTGGGCAGCTCCTGGCTGTGTTTTCCTCAGTCCGTAGTAGTTTTCAAGTAGTAGGATTCAATGTTTGTCCTGTATTGACGCTTTGCCTGTTTGATGGTTCGTCTGAGGGCATAACGGGATTTCTTATAAGCGTCCGGATTAGTGTCTCACTCCTTGATTAGCCGGCTGTCATGTGCCTTTTTCTGAGGAGTGGCTTCCGTCTGGCCACTCTAACATAAAGGCAGAGTGTTGCAGAAATTGTTGTCCTTCTGGAAGGTTCTCCCATCTCTCCAGAGGAGCTCTGGAGCTCTGTCAGAGTGACCATTGGGTTCTTGGTCTACTCCCTGACCAAGGCCCTTCTCCCCGATTGCTCAGTTTGGCCTGGCGACCAGCCCTAGGAATAGTCTTGGTGGATTTAAACTTCTCCCATTTAAGAATGATAGAGGCCACTGTTCTTGGGGACCTTCAATGCTGCAGAAATGTTTTGGTACCCTTCCCCAGATCTGTGCCTCAACACAAAACTGTCTCAGAGCTCTACAGACAATTCCTTCAACCTCATGGCATGGTTTTTGCTCTGACATGCATTATCAACTGTGGGATTTTATATAGACAGCTGTGTGCCTTTCCAAAGCATGTCCAATCAATACAATTTACCACAGGTGGACTCCAATCAAGTTGTAGAAACATCTCAAGGATGATCAATAGAAACAGGATACACCTGAGTTTTAATTCATACTTTTATTTGTATTCTATTTACTATTATTATTATTATTATCACTGCATTGTTAGGAACAACCTCTCAAGTTAAGAGTTACACTACTATTTTACACCCTTTGTATGTGGCGAATAAACTAATAAACTAGTAAACTAATATTTACTTTAATGTTGAGAGATGGAATTGAATATGATTATGGTTCCTTTGCCATGGCTTCCCGATCATACATTACTAACAGAGACCATTCAGGGATGTCAGAATATTGACAGGCTGAACACACACATGCTCACACATGCACACACACACATAGATGCAGGCACCCATGAACATGCATGCACACACACACACACAAAACACAAGTACATACACGAACGGCCACACACACACACACACACACACACACACACACACACACACACACACACACACACACACACACACACACACACACACACACACACACACACACACACACACACACACACACACACACACACACACACAAAACATGTGTATTTATTTACTTATTGTTTTACATCCATCAGGGCCTAACGTTACAGACAACACCCTCCAGCCAACTTTTTTCGTCCTAATGGTTTTACATCCAACCACAGGACTTACCATTGCACCCAGACCTGAGCCCCTCCACCCCGTGGTGAGGCGACTGAAATATGAAAGTGTGTATGCAGGTGTGTGTGGAGCCAGCCGATCATCTCTATTCTACCAGCGTGTATGTATACACACCCTTTTTTGCGTGTCTGTGCGGGCCCCTGTGTGTGTGTGTCCGCGCCCCTGCGTGTGTGTCCTCACCCCTGGGATGACCGTCATCTGTTAAACCAACCCACCCCCTCAGCTCACCCTCCAGGGGGGTCATGAGAGGAGGAGGTGAGAGACATCGCCTGCATGGTTTAATTTTCACCTCCTTCACTGTGTCTCCAGCCAGGCCACTGGTGACAGAGGTGCACTGTGGCGTGCTCTCTGTCTTCTCTTCTGCTGCTTTCAGTCTCAGCAGATGTCTCAATATTTCGAAAGGTTCCATCCCCAACTGTTAAGCTAGAACTCTGCCTACGTAGAAGCCTTGTAGCCATTTGTGTTTGTGCCACATTTGTGTCTGTTTGTGTGTGCATGCTTGTGTGTGTGTGTGTGTGTGTGTGTGTGTGTGTGTGTGTGTGTGTGTGTGTGTGTGTGTGTGTGTGTGTGTGTGTGTGTGTGTGTGTGTGTGTGTGTGTGTGTGTGTGTGTCTGTAGTGTGTGTGTATGCATGTGTCCGCATGCCCGCATATGTCCATGTGTGTGTTACTATGTTAGTAATGCTTTGAGAGGCAGGTAGGAGCAGCAGTGTGTCGGTCTCATCAGCTGATGAGATGTTTACAGGGTCTGTGTGTGTAGCCTGGAGGGAGCCCAATGAGAATGTTCTGCGCTCTGCCAGGGTTGAATAGTAATTGGACATCCCAATGCAACAAGGTTCATTACCTGCAAAATGATTTGCAATGCAGAATACACTGCTATAGATGTGTATTGGCATTTGGAGATACCCCCCTAACTAGAAATGATATGGACTGGATGCATAAACAACTTGGTTCAATATTCATGTTTTGGGGAGAGGGAAATTAACATGAAGTTAGTCCATAATGTGTGTTGGGTTCTTATTTCCAGGAATCTCAATATAATTCTCAAACACAACATACCATTATGTAAGTGTGTCATTGTGTAAGAGAGAGTGGGTGAGTTGAGTTTGGCATGTTAGTCTACTCTGTGCCTGCCCAGGCAGGATGGGCATCCGACAGGCAGCTAATAGGTACAACAGGATTTTCAGAATGAGCAGCTAGTGACAGTCATGTGAAAAACTAAGTACACTCCCTGGAAAGTTTGTACATATTTGGACAGGTGGATATGTAATCTTCACTTCAACACTATTGACAGGTAAAGGTAACCTAATTTAACAAATGACACTAAACGATTATACTTTGCAATATTTTATTTATCAAAAGCTACAAAAATGCGATTCCATAGTGTGGAACAAACAAGTACAGCCCTAGCTTCAATAGCTGGTGTTGACCCTTTGGCTGAGATAACTTCATGTAGCCATTTCTTGCAATGGTCTATCAGTCTCTTACATCGACTCAGAGGATGTTTTTGCCCATTCTTTACAGTACTTCTTCAACTGTGTCATGTTTGAGTGTTTTCTTGCATGCACGGCCCGCTTCAAGTCCCCCAACAGCATTTCGACAGGATTGAGTTCTGGGATTTGAGTCGGACATTCCATAACCCTCCATTTCTTATTTTTGAGCCATTCTGTTGTAGCTTTGCTTGTATGTTTTGGATCATTGTCCTGTTACAACTTGCAGACTTGTTGTCGAGTTGCTGTGCGTTTTGTTGCCAACCTATTTTGCTATCTGACAACTTTACGGTTTTTACTTTTTAATTACCGTTTATATTATTAGTATTTTTTTCCTCAACTTTTTCACTCCGGACGCTTTATCTGGACACGGTTCGTCAGGACCTCCAACAGCCGAAGCTCGTAGTAACATTAACATGATGCCTTCTAATTGCAGTCCTCATAATATACAGGAGAACGATCGCCTTACTGCGAGGATTGCTGTGCTACAAGCCCAGCTTCAGACGCAATCGTTAGGCAAGGGTAATTTCAGTGTAGGAAAGGATGAAACAGCGTCTGTGCCACCAGTAAGTACAGATAGTAGTATAAATCCCCTGGCACAGTCCCCGCAGCCGGACAACTTTCTCACGGTTTCTGGAAGGAAATGCTGTTGGAACGCTCAACCGGTGTCGCTCATTCAGCCGACAGAAACTTTCAACCGGTTTTCCCCATTAAGCAGCGAGTCGGAGTCAGAGGCAGAGTCTTCTCTGGTCTCTACTCCTCCCTTTACGGGGTCTGAGACGCCGAAGCTTCCCACCATTAGCTCTGACAAATTGAAAACTCTAGTCATTGGCGACTCCATTACCCGCAGTATTAGACTTAAAACTAATCATCCAGCGATCATACACTGTTTACCAGGGGGCAGGGCTACCGACGTTAAGGCTAATCTGAAGATGGTGCTGGCTAAAGCTAAAACTGGCGAGTATAGAGAATATAGAGAAATTGTTATCCACGTCGGCACCAACGATGTTAGGATGAAACAGTCAGAGATCACCAAGCGCAACATAGCTTCTGCGTGTAAATCAGCTAGAAAGATGTGTCGGCATCGAGTAATTGTCTCTGGCCCCCTCCCAGTTAGGGGAGTGATGAGCTCTACAGCAGAGTCTCACAACTCAATCGCTGGTTGAAAACTGTTTTCTGCCCCTCCCAAAAGATAGAATTTGTAGATAATTGGCCCTCTTTCTGGGACTCACCCACAAACAGGACCAAGCCTGACCTGCTGAGGAGTGACGAACTCCATCCTAGCTGGAGGGGTGCTCTCATCTTATCTACCAACATAGACAGGGCTCTAACTCCTCTAGCTCCACAATGAAACAGGGTGCAGGCCAGGCAGCAGGCTGTTAGCCAGCCTGCCAGCATAGTGGAGTCTGCCACTAGCACAGTCAGTGTAGTCAGCTCAGCTATCACCATTGAGACCGTGTCTGTGCCTCGACCTAGGTTGGGCAAAACTAAACATGGCGGTGTTCGCCTTAGCAATCTCACTAGGATAAAGACCACCTCCATTCCTGTCATTATTGAAAGAGATCATGATACCTCACATCTCAAAATAGGGCTACTTAATGTTAGATCCCTTACTTCAAAGGCAATTATAGTCAATGAATCACTGATCATAATCTTGATGTGATTGGCCTGACTGAAACATGGCTTAAGCCTGATGAATTTACTGAGTTAAATGAGGCCTCACCTCCTGGCTACACTAGTGACCATATCCCCCGTGCATCCTGAAAAGGCGGAGGTGTTGCTAACATTTACGATAGCAAATTTCAATTTACAAAAAAAAATGACGTTTTCGTCTTTTGAGCTTCTAGTCATGAAATCTATGCAGCCTACTCAATCACTTTTTATAGCTACTGTTTACAGGCCTCCTGGGCCATATACAGCGTTCCTCATTGAGTTCCCTGAATTCCTATCGGACCTTGTAGTCATAGCAGATAATATTCTAATCTTTGGTGACTTTAATATTCACATGGAAAAGTCCACAGACCCACTCCAAAAGGCTTTCGGAGCCATCATCGACTCAGTGGGTTTTGTCCAACATGTCTCTGGACCCACTCACTGTCACAGTCATACTCTGGACCTAGTTTTGTCCCATGGAATAAATGTTGTGGATCTTAATATTTTTCCTCATAATCCTGGACTGTCGGACCACCATTTTATTACGTTTGCAATTGCAACAAATAATCTGGTCAGACCCCAACCAAGGAACATCAAAAGTCGTGCTATAAATAAATTCTTACTGCTGCTCGATCATTCTATTTTTCCAACTTAATTGAGGAAAATAAGAACAATCCTAAATTTATTTTTGATACTGTCACAAAGCTAACATAAAAATAAGCATTCCCCAAGAGAGGATGATTTTCACTTCAGCAGTAATAAATTCATGAACTTCTTTGAGGAAAAGATCATGATTATTAGAAAGCAAATTACGGACTCCTCTTTAAATCTGCGTATTCCTTCAAAGCTCAGTTGTCCTGAGTCTGCACAACTCTGCCAGGACCTAGGATCAGGAAAGACACAAGTGTTTTAGTACTATATCTCTTGATACAATGATGAAAATAATCATGGCCTCTATAACCTTCAAGCTGCATACTGGACCCTATTCCAACTAAACTACTGAAAGAGCTGCTTCCTGTACTTGGCCCTCCTATGTTGGACATAATAAACGGCTCTCTATCCACCGGATGTGTACCAAACTCACTAAAAGTGGCAGTAATAAAGCATCTCTTGAAAAAGCCAAACCTTGACCCAGAAAATATAAAAAACTATCTTCCATTCCTCTCAAATTTTTTGGGAAAAGGCTGTTGTGCAGCAACTCACTGCCTTCCTGAAGACAAACAATGTATACAAAATGCTTCAGTCTGGTTTTAGACCCCATCATAGCACTGAGACTGCACTTGTGAAGGTGGTAAATGACATTTTAATGGCATCGGACTGAGGCTCTGCATCCGTCCTCGTGCTCCTAGACCTTAGTGCTGCTTTTGATACCATCGATCACCACATTCTTTTGGAGAGATTGGAAACCCAAATTGGTCTACACGGACAAGTTCTGGCCTGGTTTAGATCTTATCTGTCGGAAAGATATCAGTTTGTCTCTGTGAATGGTTTGTCCTCTGACAAATCAACTGTAAATTTCGGTGTTCCTCAAGGTTCCGTTTTAGGACCACTATTGTTTTCACTATATGTTTTACCTCTTGGGGATGTTATTCGAAAACATAATGTTAACTTTCACTGCTATGCGGATGACACACAGCTGTACATTTCAATGAAACATGGTGAAGCCCCAAAATTGCCCTTGCTAGAAGCATGTGTTTCAGACATAAGGAAGTGGATGGCTGCAAACTTTCTACTTTTAAACTCGGACAAAACAGAGATGCTTGTTCTCCCAAGAAACAAAGAGATCTTCTGTTGAATCTGACAATTAATCTTAATGGTTGTACAGTCGTCTCAAGTAAAACTGTGAAGGACCTGGGCGTTACTCTGGACCCTGATCTCTCTTTTGAAGAACATATCAAGACCATTTCAAGGACAGCTTTTTTTCATCTACATAACATTGCAAAAATCAGAAACTTTCTGTCCAAAAATGATGCAGAAAAATTAATCCATGCTTTTGTCACTTCTAGGTTAGACTATTGCAATGCTCTACTTTCCGGCTACCCGGATAAAGCACTAAATAAACTTCAGTTAGTGCTAAATACGGCTGCTAGAATCATGACTAGAACCAAAAAATTTGATCATATTACTCCAGTGCTAGCCTCCCTACACTGGCTTCCTGTCAAAGCAAGGGCTGATTTCAAGGTTTTACTGCTAACCTACAAGCATTACATGGGCTTGCTCCTACCTATCTCTCTCATTTGGTCCTGCCGTACATACCTACACGTACGCTACGGTCACAAGACACAGACCTCCTAATTGTCCCTAGAATTTCTAAGCAAACAGCTGGAGGCAGGGCTTTCTCCTATAGAGCTCCATTTTTATGGAACGGTCTGCCTACCCATGTCAGAGACGCAAACTCGGTCTCAACCTTTAAGTCTTTACTGAAGACTCATCTCTTCAGTGGGTCATATGATTGAGTGTAGTCTGGCCCAGGAGTGTGAAGGTGAATGGAAAGGCTCTGGAGCAACGAACCGCCCTTGCTGTCTCTGCCTGGCCGGTTCCCCTCTTTCCACTGGGATTCTCTGCCTCTAACCCTATTACAAGGGCTGAGTCACTGGTTTACTGGGGCTCTCTCATGCCGTCCCTGGAAGGGGTGCGTCACCTGAGTGGGTTGATTCACTGATGTGATCCTCCTGTCTGGGTTGGCGCCCCCCCTTGAGTTGTGCCATGGCGGAGATCTTTGTGGGCTATACTCAGCCTTGTATCAGGATGGTAAGTTGGTGGTTGAAGATATCCCTCCAGTGGTGTGGGGGCTGTGCTTTGGCAAAGTGGGTGGGGTTATATCCTTCCTGTTTGGCCCTGTCCGGGGATGTCCTCGGATGGGACCACAATGTCTCCTGACCCCTCCTGTCTCAGCCTCCAGTATTTATGCTGCAGTAGTTTATGTGTCGGGGGGCTAGGGTCAGTTTGTTATATCTGGAGTACTTCTCCTGTCCTATTCGGTGTCCTGTGTGAATCTAAGTGTGCGTTCTCTAATTCTCTACTTCTCTCTTTCTTTCTCTCTCTCTCTCTCTCAGGAGGACCTGAGCCCTAGGACCATGCCCCAGGACTACCTGACATGATGACTCCTTGCTGTCCCCAGTCCACCTGGCCATGCTGCTGCTCCAGTTTCAACTATTCTGCCTTATTATTATTCAACCATGCTGGTTATTTATGAACATTTGAACATCTTGACCATGTTCTGTTATAATCTCCACCCGGCACAGCCAGAAGAGGACTGGCCACCCCACATAGCCTGGTTCCTCTCTAGGTTTCTTCCTAGGTTTTGGCCTTTCTAGGGAGTTTTTCCTAGCCACCGTGCTTCTACACCCGCATTGCTTGCTGTTTGGGGTTTTAGGCTGGGTTTCTGTACAGCACTTACAGATATCAGCTGATGTACGAAGGGCTATATAAATACATTTGATTTGATTTGATTTTGATTTGCAAGATCCATGTTTGGTTCAGCTTATTTTTTGACAGATGGCCTCACCTTTTCCTCAAGAATTCTCTGGTACAATACTGAATTCATGGTTGACTCAATGATGGCAAGGAGCAGCAAACCATAATGCCACCGCCTCCATGCTTTGCGGTTGGTATGAGGTTCTTCTGTTCAAAGGCAGTGTTTTTTTGGTTTTCGCCAAACATGGCATCTGGCATTGCAGCTAAACAACCCCACCTTTGACTGTCCAGAGCACATTGTTCCTGTAGTTTCGGTCTTTACCCAGGTGTTGTCTGGCAAACATCATTCATATCTTGATATTATTTTCTGAGAGCAGAGGCTTCGTCCTTCCTGACCTCCAATGGAGGCCAGTTTGTGCAACATTGATTATGGCAAGTGAGAAATGTATATCCCTTGACGTTAGCCTGGGATTCTTAGAGACTTCTATGACATCTTTTGGTCAGCTCTAGGGCTGAATTTGGTAGGATGACCTGTCCTAGGTAAATTGCCAGTGGTCTGGAATTTTCTCAATTTGTAGATGACACGTTGGACAGTGGAATGATGTACTTCGAATAGCTTGGAAATGGATTTGTAACCCTCTCCCAGACTCATGGTCATCAATAGTCTTTCTTCTGAGGGACTTGGATAGGTCTTTTGATCTTGTCATGATGTGTTACCACACACCCATATGGTTACGACCAAACCAGACCAAGTTGCTAATCTTTATGGAAGGCTGGATCCTCCCAACTCTCTAATCATTTGCACCTGCTTTGGAGCACCATATTCAAATTATTGCCGTTTTATGTGATGGTAAAGGTATGGGTCTACTAACTTTTCCACGTAACGAAATTGCATTTTTGCTCATTTTAATTGCATAACATTTTCAACATTACATTTTTTTGTGTGATTTGTTAAATTGGGTTAATGAATTGGGTCAATGAATGTGGTTGGAATTCAGCTAAAATATCCATGTATCCAAATATGTAAAAAAACAAAGACCACTTTCCAAGGGGAGTACTTACTTTTTTCACATGACTGTAGTTCTATTTTAAGGGATGGAGGGTGGTGGTCAGTGAGAGAGCAGGAAGTTAGTAAAGAGGTCACCTGTCTCCTGGGGGTCCATGCTGTGGTCAGCACTGTGCCCTGGTTGGTCAGTTGGTTCCCAGGGCTGATGGGAAAAGAAGAAGTATGATGAGGAGATGGAAAGAGAAGTGGAAACTACTGGGCTCTCTCTGGCACCAGGTGAGAGTGTGTGTCCTGGCCCAACGTTTGTGTGTATATCAGTCACACTGTCATGCCCTGACCTTAGAGAGCCTTTTTATGTCTCTATTTGGTTTGGTCAGGGTGTGATTTGGGGTGGGCATTCTATGTTTTGTTTTCTATGATTTTGTGTTTCTATGTTTTGGCCGGGTATGGTTCTCAATCAGGGACAGCTGTCTATCATTGTCTCTGATTGGGAACCATACTTAGGTAGCCATTTTTTCCTCCTTTCTTGGTGGGTAGTTAACTTGTTTTTTTGGCACTAATGCCCTGTAAGCTTCACGGTTGTCTTTTCGTTTGTTGTTTTGTTGGTGACATTTTGAAATAAAAAGGAAAATGTACGCTCACCACAATGCACCTTCTTCCAGCAACGGCCGTGATGGAACTACTCACCACCAAAGGACCAAGAAGAAGTGGTAAAGAGGACTCCTGGACATGGGAGGAGATCCTGGATGGAAAGGGACCCTGGACGGGGAGTATTGCCGTCTGAGGGAGGAGAGGGAGGTAGCTAAGGCGGAGCGGCGGCAATATGAGGAGGCAAGTCAGCGAAGCAGGCACGAGAGGCAGCCCCCAATTTCTTTGGGTGGGGGGGCACATTGGCAGATTGGCGGAGTCAGAGTATAGACCTGAGGCAACTCCTCGTGCTTACCGTGTGGAGCATGTGACTGGTCAGGCACCGTGTTATGGGGTGATGCGCACGGTGTCCCGAGTGAGTATTCACAGGCCGGTGTGCTCTGTGCCAGCATCCCACATTTGCCGGGTGGAAGTGAGCATCCAGCCAGAACGCGTTGTGCCAGCTCTGCGTTCGAGACCGCCAGTGTGCCTTCACGGCCCAGTGTATCCGATGCCCACCCCACGCACCAGGCCTCCTCTGTGTCTCTCCAGCCCGGTGAGTCCTGTGCCTGCTTCAAGGACCATGACACGAAGCCTCCAGTGATCCATGGCAAGAAGCTTCCAGTGATGATCCATGGCACGAAGCCTCCAGTGATGATCCAGGGCACGAAGCCTCCAGTGAGGAGTCATGGCACGAAGCCTCCAACGACGGTCTCCAGTCTGGAGCCTCCAGAATGTATGCTCTCCACGCTGCACCTTGGTCTTCTTCCAGCAACGGCCGTGACACACACACTCTCACATACACACCCTTATGAGCCTGGCCCTGCTTGATCTCATTTTCATGCTCTACGGTATCCATCTGCAATTCACTAAAATGTCTGGTCAACACCCCAAAGATAACACACTTACACCACACTACCCCCTCTTGGAAATGTTCTGAAATAATATGAATGATGAGAATGCTGAATAAACTCCCTACCTGAAAATTGTACAATGGGATATACAGAGTAACTAGTTAGATCAAAGTATTGCCTAAGTCATGGTCAAAACTGGCACATTCCATTTTAGCCTATTTGTTCTTGATGTGTTGAGATGGGTAGCTGAATTACTGGACAAAACTGCAATCAACACCAATATAGATGTGAAAATAAATTTGAGGTTGGGTGCATTTTCGACCCTGTATTGCATTTTGCTCATCAACAAGGACATCTGCAAACAGGGTGTTATTAAAGGCCACAAATTAGGCCTCTTCCTCTCACAGAAACCATTACTGAAACAAAACGTTAACAAATTACTGCAATAGGCTTTCCCAAATGTCTGACGTTTTCACAAGCATCCTCTACTGTGTTTTTCTGAGTGGTAGGTATCACTGAGGAACAGGGCCTTGAACTTCTGAATGTAGGCCTATGACATTTCCGCTTTTTGTTTCGAAGAGACAGTCTAGATACACCTTCACTGACACCTTGAATGCTTTATGTTTTGCTTCTTTGTTTGTTGATGACCACTCATCATTGTCAATTTAGAATTCATCTTTGTCTTTGCAAAGGTCCACCATGGCTGTTTTTGTTTGTACATTACTAAGGTTACACCACAAAGTCAACTTTACTTTGGCCTGTCAACACACTACTACTCTCTCAAACCTATCTAAAGAGGTCATCTTACACACACTGGCTCCTAATCTTTGTCATGTCTGTCTCAGTCCCTCATACTGAGAAACAAAGTGCAGTGGCCAAGCTGAGGGTGGAGAGACGACAACTGCAACAATGACTCAAAATCTCCTGTGTTTTTTTATTGATTTATCTACAAAGATGACACACATTCTGAAACTCAGGCTGAGAATTTTGCCATTACAGAAACTTCTTTCACATAGGACATGTTGCCTATAAAAACAATTGGTAAATGTTGATATAATCCCTGTTCAAACAGTGCCATCTTTACCTCTTTCTTGTCGGAATTGAGAGTCATAGTAATGACGTCTTTTTGTAGGTACTAACTCCAAAATGGCTCATTGGCCAAAGCCTATTGGGAAATTAATGTTTTTTGTAGGGGTTTTGGATAAACTTCGGAGATATTAAACATTTTGTTCTATGAGTTAATCTTCATAAGGTAACTGAAGAAAATTAGCTGTACCGACGTGAACCCCGCAGCAGCCCAATGCACTCTGGAGACGTCTCGCTGTAACGCCGTTAGTCTGCAGCCTATCATCACTGACTTGGTGAGACACACACTAGTGATGTACATCTTTCTCTTACAAGACACCTGAAACCCCACCTCTTCAAGGAATACCTAGGATAGGATAAGTAATCCTTCTCACCCCCCCCCCCTTAAATGATTTAGATGCACTATTGTAAAGTGGCTGTTCCACTGGATGTCAGAAGGTGAATTCACCAATTTGTAAGTCGCTCTGGATAAGAGCGTCTGCTAAATGACTTGAATGTAATGTAATGTCACTTTTTGTGAATTCTGAAGCATTTTCTTGAAGGTCTATGTCCCTAGCAGTGGAGCAAGGGCAGCATTCTCTGTGTTATCACTCTCTTTCATCCATCCATAGGATTTTACCTGACGACAAACAAGTTATTGCTCATGTATACCCTTTAATCATATATCATTGGAAAGCTGAGATTCACAGCAAATCCATGTTCAGGTCAACATAACTTTGACTTGAATAACTTTAAAAAGGAAACCATGATACATTTTACACCACCATAGTCCCTGTGCCCAAGAACACTAAGGCAACCTGCCTAAATGACTACCGACCCGTAGCACTTACATCTGTAGCCATGACATGCTTTCAACACCATTATGCCTCCAGGTGGTAAGATTAGGCAACACACGTCCGCCACGCTGATCCTCAACACGAGCTCCCCTCAGGGGTGTGTGCTCAGTACCCTCCTGTACTCCCTGTTTACTCTTGACTGCATGGTCAGGTATGACTCTGACCATATTATTATGTTTGCCGATGACACAAGAGTGGTAGGCCTGATTACCAACAATGACAAGACAGCCTACAGTGAGGAGGTCAGAGACTTGTCCGTGTGGTGCCAGGACAACAACCTCTCCCTCAACGTGATCAAGACAAAGGAGATGATTGTGGACTACAGGAAAAGGAGGACCGAGCACTTCCCCATTCTCATCAACGGGCTGTAGTGGAGCAGGTTGAGAGCTTCAAGTTCCTTGGTGTCCACATCACCAAAAAACTAACAGGGTCCAAGAACACCAAGACAGTCTTGAAGAGGGCATGACAAAAACCTGTTCCCCCTCAGGAGACTGAAAAGATTTGGCATGGGTCCTCAGATCTTCAAAAGGTTCTACAGCATCACCATCGAGAGCATCCTGACTGATTGCATCACTGCCTGCTATGGCAACTGCTCGACCTCCGACTACAAGGCACTACAGAAGGTAGCGCATATGGCCCCAGTACATCATCCTACAGGATTTCAATGTTTTGTTTTCTCCTATAGCATTTCTATAATTTTTTTCTTTAGGAATTATATTGATATTTGCATTAAAGATGCACTATGTAGAAATCCCTCCACCATTTCCTGGATGGTAAAAATCAAATTGTTCTTTCCATTTCAGTTTATGCGACAAAACAAGAAAGTGTAAATGGTCTTGTCACCCAACAAGTTGCAGAGTCCATTATTGAATTCTAAAGGATTTATCCTCCTAATGTGGCTATACACTCTACCCTCCAAACCTCTTAGACATGAAGGTGGACAGTGGACACATGGGACTGTACTGGTGGTCATAATGCAAATGGATTGCAGCCTTGAATCATTCCTATATTGTGGTGGTGAATAAACCAGAAATGAATATGGAACTGTTGTTTCTGATCAATAAATGTCGTCTTGTACTTGAACAAATTACAACAAAATACAATTTAATGTGTTCAATTAAGATTTATTTTTAAATAATTTGATTCTGACTTATCAAAAACCTATAGAATCCAATTGGATTACTTTTAATTTCCCTTAAGCAAAAAGTTGCCCGTTAGGATTCCAATAGGATTCTGATAAGGGTGACACAAAATCCTATAGGATTGTGAGAATATAGGATTTTATAGGATTATTTGACTAGGAATGTTGTAGTGTCTGCTCTGGTTTGTGTCTCAGTCCCGTGTGATGAGGGGTTATGTGTGCAGTGTGAGAAATCTAACCCAACATCCTCACTTCTATTTATCTTAAAGCTAACATAATGTCACGGTGGGTCTATGTGGAGGTTGAGGTTATTCTAAAGCTCATAGTTCTGGCCAAAACAAACCGTGGGTGTATACTTTTTTGGGGGTTGAATTGCACAGGTAGTGGAACAATATAATATAATTTTCCTTCTCTAGCACACAAAATTAGGTACATTATTTAAAAGCTAAAAAAAGAAGACCATTTCAAATCTAAAAGTGATTGACATTATTAAGAAATACATTAATTCATTTAAAACGTTCTCAAAAATGTACAGTGCGTACATTCACTTCACATAATATGTATTGGTGTGAGTAAAATCTTCTGCCTTTTCAGTAAGACTCTAAAGTGGACCCAGTATGCCCTGTTATGCCCCCTGGTATGCCTATGGGCAGGAGTAAATGCCCTAGGAGATGGACTGATTGAAGTGTCATTTATGGCTTTTATTTATACAGTATATTATATCCTCAAATCAAATCAAATCAAATCAAATTTTATTTGTCACATACACATGGTTAGCAGATGTTAATGCGAGTGTAGCGAAATGCTTGTGCTTCTAGTTCCGACAATGCAGTAATAACCAACAAGTAATCTAACTAACAATTCCTAATCTACTGTCTTATACACAGTGTAAGGGGATAAAGAATATGTACAAAAGGATATATGAATGAGTGATGATACAGAGCAGCATAGGCAAGATACAGTAGATGGTATCGAGTACAGTATATACATGTGAGATGAGTATGTAAACAAAGTGGCATAGTTAAAGTGGCTAGTGATACATGTATTACATAAGGATGCAGTCGATGATATAGAGTACAGTATATACGTATGCATATGAGATGAATAATGTAGGGTAAGTAACATTATATAAGGTAGCATTGTTTAAAGTGGCTAGTGATATATTTACAACATTTCCCATCAATTCCCATTATTAAAGTGGCTGGAGTTGAGTCAGTGTCAGTGTGTAGGCAGCAGCCACTCAATGTTAGTGGTGGCTGTTTAACAGTCTGATGGCCTTGAGATAGAAGCTGTTTTTCAGTCTCTCGGTCCCAGCTTTGATGCACCTGTACTGACCTCGCCTTCTGGATGATAGCGGGGTGAACAGGCAGTGGCTCAGGTGGTAGATGTCCTTGATGATCTTTATGGCCTTCCTGTAACATCGGGTGGTGTAGGTGTCCTGGAGGGCAGGTAGTTTACCCCCGATGATGCGTTGTGCAGACCTCACTACCCTCTGGAGAGCCTTACGGTTGAGGGCGGAGCAGTTGCCGTACCAGGCGGTGATACAGCCCGCCAGGATGCTCTCGATTGTGCCTCTGTAGAAGTTTGTGAGTGCTTTTGGTGACAAGCCGAATTTCTTCAGCCTCCTGAGGTTGAAGAGGCGCTGCTGCACCTTCTTCACGATGCTGTCTGTGTGAGTGGACCAATTCAGTTTGTCTGTGATGTGTATGCCGAGGAACTTAAAACTTGCTACTCTCTCCACTACTGTTCCATCGATGTGGATAGGGGGGTGTTCCCTCTGCTGTTTCCTGAAGTCCACAATCATCTCCTTAGTTTTGTTGACGTTGAGTGTGAGGTTATTTTCCTGACACCACACTCCGAGGGCCCTCACCTCCTCCCTGTAGGCCGTCTCGTCGTTGTTGGTAATCAAGCCTACCACTGTTGTGTCGTCCGCAAACTTGATGATTGAGTTGGAGGCATGCGTGGCCACGCAGTCGTGGGTGAACAGGGAGTACAGGAGAGGGCTCAGAACGCACCCTTGTGGGGCCCCAGTGTTGAGGATCAGCGGGGAGGAGATGTTGTTACCTACCCTCACCACCTGGGGGCGGCCCGTCAGGAAGTCCAGTACCCAGTTGCACAGGGCGGGGTCGAGACCCAGGGTCTCGAGCTTGATGACGAGCTTGGAGGGTATTATGGTGTTGAATGCCGAGCTGTAGTCGATGAACAGCATTCTCACATAGGTATTCCTCTTGTCCAGATGGGTTAGGGCAGTGTGCAGTGTGGTTGAGATTGCATCGTCTGTGGACCTATTTGAGCGGTAAGCAAATTGGAGTGGGTCTAGGGAGTCAGGTAGGGTGGAGGTGATATGGTCCTTGACTAGTCTCTCAAAGCACTTCATGATGACGGAAGTGAGTGCTACGGGCGGTAGTCGTTTAGCTCAGTTACCTTAGCTTTCTTGGGAACAGGAACGATGGTGGCCCTCTTGAAGCATGTGGGAACAGCAGACTGGTATAGGGATTGATTGAATATGTCCGTAAACACACCAGCCAGCTGGTCTGCGCATGCTCTGAGGGCGCGGCTGGGGATGCCGTCTGGGCCTGCAGCCTTGCGAGGGTTAACACGTTTAAATGTTTTACTCACCTCGGCTGCAGTGAAGGAGAGACCGCATTTTTCCGTTGCAGGCAGTGTCAGTGGCACTGTGTTGTCCTCAAAGCAGGCAAAAAAGTTATTTAGTCTGCCTGGGAGCAAGACATCCTGGTCCGTGACTGGGCTGGATTTCTTCCTGTAGTCCGTGATTGACTGTAGACCCTGCCACATGCCTCTTGTGTCTGAGCCATTGAATTGGGATTCTACTTTGTCTCTGTACTGACGCTTAGCTTGTTTGATAGCCTTACGGAGGGAATAGCTGCATTGTTTGTATTCAGTCATGTTACCAGACACCTTGCCCTGATTGAAAGCAGTGGTTCGCGCTTTCAGTTTCACACGAATGCTGCCATCAATCCAAGGTTTCTGGTTAGGGAATGTTTTAATCGTTGCTATGGGAACGACATCTTCAACGCACGTTCTAATGAACTCGCACACCGAATCAGCGTATTCGTCAATGTTGTTATTTGACGCAATACGAAACATGTCCCAGTCCACGTGATGGAAGCAGTCTTGGAGTGTGGAGTCAGCTTCTTGGTCGGACCAGCGTTGGACAGACCTCAGCATGGGAGCTTCTTTTTTAGCTTTTGTCTGTAGGCAGGTATCAGCAAAATGGAGTTGTGGTCAGCTTTTCCGAAAGGGGGCGGGGCAGGGCCTTTATGCGTCGCGGAAGTTAGAGTAACAGTGATCCAAGGTTTTTCCGCCCTGTTTGCGCAATCGATATGCTGATAAAATTTAGGAGTCTTGTTTTCAGATTAGCCTTGTTAAAATCCCCAACAACGATGAATGCAGCCTCCGGATAAATGGTTTCCAGTTTGCAAAGAGTTAAATAAAGTTCGTTCAGAGCCATCGATGTGTCTGCTTGGGGGGGGATATATACGGCTGTGATTATAATCGAAGAGAATTCTCTTGGTAGGTAATGCGGTCTACATTTGATTGTGAGGAATTCTAAATCAGGTGAACAGAAGGATTTGAGTTCCTGTATGTTTCTTTCATCGCACCATGCCTCGTTAGCCATAAGGCTAACCCCCACCCCTCTTCTTACCAGAAAGGTGTTTGTTTCTGTCGACGCGATGCGTGGAGAAACCCGTTGGCTGCACCGCATCGGATAGCGTCTCTCCAGTGAGCCATGTTTCCGTGAAGCACAGAACGTTACAGTCTCTGATGTCCCTCTGGAATGCTACCCTTGCTCGGATTTCATCAACCTTGTTGTCAAGAGACTGGACATTGGCAAGAAGAATGCTAGGAAGTGGGGCACGATGTGCCCGTCTCCGTAGTCTGACCAGAAGACCGCTACGTTTCCCTCTTTTTCGGAGTCGTTTTTTCGGGTCGCTGCATGCGATCCATTCCGTTGTCCTGTTTGTAAGGCAGAACACAGGATCCGCGTCGCGAAAAACATATTCTTGGTCGTACTGATGGTGAGTTGACGCTGATCTTATATACAGTAGTTCTTCTCGGCTGTATGTAATGAAACCTAAGATGACCTGAGGTACTAATGTAAGAAATAACACGTAAAAAAACAAAAAACTGCATAGTTTCCTAGGAACGCGAAGCGAGGCGGCCATCTCTGTCGGCGCCTGTAACTATAGATATGCCTACCGTAGATACAGTAAAATTAAAATGATCTGCTAATTTTGTTATTTCTGACTATTTTTCAAGTATCAGCCTCATAACTCTGAAATGGCCAATTAAGGATGTAGACTACAGAAACCTATACTTTCTTTAATGAACCTAATTGCCTGAAGCCCAGGTGGGGGGGGGGCGGTTGGTGAGTTCCACTAGTTGCAGTAAGTTGTTCCACGCAAAGTGGAACAAAATGTCCAATCTGTACAATAAGTTTATGAGACTCAACAGGTTCACATGGGTTCATCAGGCAGGGAGAGTTTTACATATAATTTAAAGAGTTCCTATCGATTGAGATGGAGCCGCAGGTCAGTTGATAGAGACACACACACACACACACACACACACACACACACACACACACACCGCACAATCAGGGCCCTGAGCTTTGTCAGGTCAGGATCCCTCCCACTCCTTATTTCCCATCCTGCCTAGCATGCTGTCATCAGAGATATGAGTGCTGAGCTACAGGCTGGTGGGCGGTACATCTAAGGTGAGGCAGGGGGTTATCGTTATCTTCATCATTATCTAGATGTGATTGGTTTCCACTGGAACAAAATGATCTGCTAATTTTGTTATTTCTAACCCACCTGTGTCTATCTGTCTGTCTCATGGGGGGATAGTGGTCTTTCCCCAAATAAGGTTAAAGCAAACTTGTCTAACTGCAAGCTCAATTGCATCTGATGGCTAACTGACTCTGAAGGTAGGTGGGCGGTTAGTAACTGAGAATGACATTTTCTCTCTGAAGGATGAAAGATTTGAAAGACTGGGGCAGCATAATCTTAGCTGATGTCAACCGTTGGCATGATCTGGATTCTGTGAGTCAGTTTTATGTTCTTGTTGATAATCTTGATTAAATCACAATTTCCATGTAAATGCTGTAGTTTCTATGTATTCACACAGTTATTTCAGGAAAAATAATAACTGTGAGAGGATGTGTAACCAATAAAGAAGGTGTATGATAAGAGGAAAGAGGAGTGATTCTAGTTGGTTGGCAGGATGCCTGTCCGACCAACATGCAGTATCTTGGTCTATCTATCTAACACTGGTGCAGCCTGCTCTCTTAGAAACAAAGGTGCTGTCTAGAACCTAAAAAGGAACTGTGGCTTTCCCCATAGGAGAACCCTTATTGGTTCCAGATAGAACCCTTTCGGGATCCATGCAGAACCCTTTTTTTGGGGGGTGGGCGGTCTACATGGAATCAAATTAGTTATCCTATGGGGACAGTGGAATAACCTTCCATACTGAGCAAAAATATTAAAGCTACATGCAACAATTTCAAAGATTTGACTGAGTTACAGTTATAATAAGGAAATCACACATTTTAAATAAAATTAATCACTGGGAGTACAGCTATGCATCTGTTGGTCACATATACCTTATTAAAGAAAGGTAAGGGTGTGGATCAGAAAACCAGTCAGTATCAGGTGTGAACATTTTACTTACGCAATTGTAACACATCTCCTTCATGTAGAGTTGATCAGGCTGTTGATTGTGGCCTGTGGAATGTTGTCCCACTCCTCTTCAATGGCTGCGCGAGAACTGGAACACGCTGTGTACACCTTTATCCAGAGCATACCAAACATGCTCAATGGGTGTCTGGTGAGTATGCAGGCCATGGAAGAACTGGGATATTTCCGGCTCCCAGAAATTGTGTACAGATCCTTGTAACATAGGGCCGTGCATTATCATGCTGAAACATGAGGTGATGGTCGCGGATGAATGGCACGACAATGGGCCTCAGGATCCATAGCTTATGCCTGCCCATACCATAACCCCACCGCCAGCATCTGTTCACAACATTGACATCAGCAAACCACTCTCCCACACAACACCATACACGTGGTCTGCGGTTGTGAGGCCGGTTGGATGTACTGACAAATTCGCTAAAACAACGTTGGAGGCGGCTTATGGTAGTGAAAATAACATTCAATTCTCTGGCAACAGCACTGGTGGCCTATCCTGCATTCAGAATGCCAATTGCATGTTCCCTCAAAACTCAAGACATCTGTGGCATTATGTTGAGTGACAAAACTGAACATTTTAGTTGCCTTTTATTGTCCCCAGCACAAGGTGCACCTGTGTAATGATCATGCTGTTTAAATCAACATATTGACATGCCACACCTGTCAGGTGGATGGATTATATTGGCAAAGGAGAAATTATAATTAACAGGGATGTTAACAAATTTGTGCACAGAATATCGGCAGAATTTTGTGAGCATGGAACATTTCTGAGATCTTTTACTTCAGCTCATAAAACATGGGACCAACACTTTCCAATATAAGTGTATAGCAATTTATTCTGATTCAGAATTATGCTTCTACATTGTACATTTTTATTTTCATAATATATGGCACTTTCTACACTGTGAGGGCTAATGTCATGAGTAAGTTGTTGAAAGATCCCTACTGCAAGAGGGAAAGAATGAAAATACAGCTGCAAAGAGGAAGTCATGGAGAGCCTGAAAGTAAGAAAACCTGGTGGGGGGGGGGGGGGTTGCTACATTGAGAGCAGCTGTATAGAGGACATGGTGGGTGGTAGTGGTGGAGCCCGTGGGTGAGCTCTACTCTGCTCTGGGCTTGACTGTCATTCGTCTATTATGAACTCATAAATATTTCCCAGTGTCTTGCCTTTTGAGTGAATTGTAGTTACCACCCATGACTGCAATGGTTTTCAGTACTGTAGCCTTCACCAAGTGAGTGTCTTAATGAATATGTCATCTTTAAAATTAAGCTCCTTATGACAATACACTGCATATATCATAAGGACTTTGAAGGTGTAGTGACACACAAACACATTTGTCTGAAACTCCTGGTTTACTGGCCATATCAAGCCTGCAATTCACATTATGCTGTCTTTTAAAGTCATGTGAAATTCCTATTGGAATCCAGAGTGAGCACATCCTGTCCCAGAGGGGTACCAGAGGGGATGGCTGCCGTCTTATCGGCTCTTAACCAACCATGCTATTTTGTTTGTTTTTTGCATTGTTCATAACTTGTTTTGTACATAATGTTGCTGCTACTGTCTCTTATGACCCAAAAACAGCTTCTGGACATCAGAACTGCGATTACTCACCTCGTATTTGATGAAGAGTTTTTCTTCAATGAGTCGGATGGGAGGGATTTACTAGAGATACCCGACCAAGCTCAGATCCCCGTCATTCGCTGGAGAAGGAAACTGAGATTTCATGGAAAAAGATCAGGGTGCCTTGTGAGGATCAGGCGACGAGTGGCTCATCTGCCGTTGCCTTCCATCCTGTTCAATCGCTGGAAAATAAATGGGAAGAACAGAAAGCACATATGTCCTACCAAAGGGACATTAATTACTGTAATATCTTATGTTTCAACGAGTCGTGGCTGAATGACAACATTAAGAACATACAGCTGGCAGGTTATCGGCAGGATAGAACAGCAGCCTCTGGTAAGACATGGGGCGGGGGCCTATGCATATACACTACGTTCAAAAGTTTGGGGTCACTTAGAAATGTTCTTGTTTTTGAAAGAAAAACACATTTTTTGTCCATTAAAATAACATCAAATTGATCAGAAATACAGTGTAGACATTGTTAATGTTGTAAATGACTATTGTAGCTGGAAATGGCTTATTTTTTATAGAATATCTACATAGGTGTACAGAGGCCCATTTTCAGCAACCTTCACTCCTGTGTTCCAATGGCACATTTTGTTAGCTCCTAGTGGCTTCTCCACGCATCGCGCCGACAGAAACAAACATCTTTCTGGTAAGAAGAGGGGCGGGGGCGTATGCCTTATGGCTAACGAGATGTGCTGTGATCACAGAAACATACAGGAACTCAAATCCTTCTGTTCATCTGATTTAGAATTCCTCACAATCAAATGTCGACCGCATTATCTACCAAGAGAATTCTCTTCGATTATAATCACAGCCGTATATATTCCCCCCAAGCAGACACATCGATGGCTCTGAACAAACTATATTTGACTCTTTGCAAACTGGAATCCATACATCCTGAGGCTGCATTCATTGTAGCTGGGGATTTTAACAAGGCTAATCTGAAAACAAGACTCAGCATATCGATTGCGCAACCAGGGCTGGCAAAACCTTGGATCATTGTTATTCTAACTTCCGCGACGCATATAAGGCCCTGCCCCGCCCTCCTTTCGGAAAAGCTGACCACGACTCAATTTTGTTGATCCCTGCCTACAGACAGAAACTAAAACAAGAAGCTCCCACGCTGAGGTCTGTCCAACGCTGGTCCGACCAATCTGATTCCACACTCCAAGACTGCTTCCATCACGTGGACTGGGATATGTTTCGTATTGCGTCAGACAACAACATTGACGAATACGCTGATTCGGTGTGCGAGTTCATTAGAACGTGCGTTGAAGATGTCGTTCCCATAGCAACGATTAAAACATTCCTAAACCAGAAACCGTGGATTGATGGAAGCATTCGCGTGAAACTGAAAGCGCGAACCACTGCTTTTAATCAGGGCAAGGTGACTGGAAACATGACCGAATACAAACAGTACAGATATTCCCTCCGCAAGGCAATCAAACAAGCTAAGCGTCAGTATAGAGACAAAGGAGAATCTCAATTCAACGGCTCAGACACAAGAGGTATGTGGCAGGGTCTACAGTCAATCACGGATTACAAAAAGAAAACCAGCCCAGTCACAGACCAGGATGTCTTGCTCCCAGGCAGACTAAATAACTTTTTTGCCCACTTTGAGGACAATACAGTGCCACTGACACGGCCTGCAACGAAAACATGCGGACTCTCCTTCACTGCAGCCGAGGTGAGTAAAACATTTAAACGTGTTAACCCTCGCAAGGCTGCAGGCCCACACGGCATACCCAGCCGCGCCCTCAGAGCATGTGCAAACCAGCTGGCTGGTGTGTTTATGGACATATTCAATCAATCCCTATCTCAGTCTGCTGTTCCCACATGCTTCAAGAGGGCCACCATTGTTCCTGTTCCCAAGAAAGCTAAGGTAACTGAGCTAAACGACTACCACCCTGTAGCACTCACTTCCGTCATCATGAAGTGCTTTGAGAGACTAGTCAAGGACCATATCACGTCCACCCTACCTGACACCCTAGACCCACTCCAATTTGCTTACCGCCCAAATAGGTCCACAGACGATGCAATCTCAACCACACTGCACACTGCCCTAACCCATCTGGACAAGAGGAATACCTATGTGAGAATGCTGTTCATCGACTACAGCTCGGCATTTAACACCATAGTACCCTCCAAGCACGTCATCAAGCTCGAGACCCTGGGTCTCGACCCCGCCCTGTGAAACTGGGTACTGGACTTCCTGACGGGCCGTCCCCAGGTAGTGAGGGTAGGCAACAACATCTCCACCCCGCTGATCCTCAACACTGGGGCCCCACAAGGGTGCGTTCTGAGCCCTCTCCTGTACTCCCTGTTCACCCACGACTGCGTGGCCACGCACGCCTCCAACTCAATCATCAAGTTTGCGGACGACACAACAGTGGTAGGCTTGATTACCAACAACGATGAGACAGCCTACAGGGAGAAGGTGAGGGCCCTCGGAGTGTGGTGTCAGGAAAATAACCTCACACTCAACGTCAACAAAACTAAGGAGATGATTGTGGACTTCAGGAAACAGCAGAGGGAACACCCCCCCTATCCACATCGATGGAACAGTAGGGGAGAGGGTAGTAAGTTTTAAGTTCCTCGGCATACACATCACAGACAAACTGAATTGGTCCACCCACACAGACAGCATTGTGAAGAAGGCGCAGCAGCGCCTCTTCAACCTCAGGAGGCTGAAGAAATTTGACTTGTCACCAGAAGCACTCACAAACTTCTGCACAATCGAGAGCATCCTGGCGGGCTGTATCACCGCCTGGTACGGCAACTGCTCCGCCCACAACCGTAAGGCTCTCCAGAGGGTAGTGAGGTCTGCACAACGCATCACCGGGGGCAAACTACCTGCCCTCCAGGACACCTACACCACCCGATGTTACAGGAAGGCCATAAAGATCATCAAGGACAACACCCACCCGAGCCACTGCCTGTTCACCCCGCTACCATCCAGAATGCGAGTTCAGTACAAAGCTGGGACCGAGAGACTGAAAAACAGCTTCTATCTCAAGGCCATCAGACTGTTAAACAGCAACCACTAACATTGAGTGGCTGCTGCCAACACACTGACTCAACTCCAGACACTTTAATAATGGGAATTGATGGGAAATTATGTAAAATATATCACTAGCCACTTTAAACAATGCTACCTAATATAATGTTTACATACCCTACATTATTCATCTCATATGTATATACTGTACTCTATATCATCTACTGCAGCTTTATGTAATACATGTATCACTAGCCACTTTAACCATGCCACTTTGTTTACATACTCAACTCATATGTATATACTGTACTCTATACCATCTACTGTATCTTGCCTATGCTGCTCTGTACCATCACTCATTCATATATCTTTATGTACATATTCTTTATCCCCTTACACTTGTGTGTATAAGACAGTAGTTTTTGGAATTGTTAGTTAGATTACTTGTTGGTTATTACTGCATTGTCGGAACTAGAAGCACAAGCATTTCGCTACACTCGCATTAACATCTGCTAACCATGTGTATGTGACAAATAAAATTTGATTTGATTTGATTTGACTTTAATGCTTAAATCAGTTTTACCTAGTTTCAGTCAGCATGTTAAATGTGCAACCAGAGGGAAAAAAATTCTAGACCACCTTTACTCCACACACAGAGACGCGCCCAACTGCAAGGCACAACAGAGGGTAGTGCATGCTGTATGTCTGTTTGTCTCTCTCAAATGTCAATATGCCTTGTATACTGTTGTTCAGGTTAGGTATCATTGTTTTTCGTTTACAATGGAGCCCCTAGTTCCACTCTTCATACCTCTGATATCTCCTTTGTCCCACCTCCCACACATGCGGTGACCTCACCCATTACAACTAGCATGTCCAGAGATACAACCTCTCTTATCATCACCCAGTGCCTGGGCTTACCTCCGCTGTACCCACACCCCACCATACCCCTGTCTGCGCATTATGCCCTGAATATATTCTACCATGCCCAGAAATCTGCTCCTTTTATTCTTTGTCCCCAACGCTCTTGGCGACCAGATTTGATAGCCTTTAGCCACACCCTCATGCTACTCCTCCTCTGTTCCACGGGTGATGTGGAGGTAAACCCAGGCTCTGCATGTCCCCAGGCACCCTCATTTGTTGACTTCTGTGATCGAAAAAGCCTTGGTTTCATGCATGTCAACATCAGATGCCTCCTCCCTAAGTCTCTCACTGTTGCCGCCTGCTACCGACCCCCCTCAGCTCCCAGCTGCGCCCTGGGCACCATTTGAGAATTGATCGCCCCCATCTAGCTTCAGAGTTTGTTCTGTTAGGTGACCTAAACTGGGAAATGCTTAACACCCCGGCAGTACTACAATCTAAGCTAGATGCCCTCAATCTCACACAAATCATCAAGGAACCCACCAAGTACAACCCTAAATCTGTAAACAAGGGCATCCTCATAGATGTTATCCTGAACAACTGGCCCTCCAAATACACCTCCGCTGTCTTCAACCAGGATCTCAGCGATCACTGCCTCACCTGCCCACTGCACTGAGGCTAGGTAACACAGTCACCACCGATAAATCCATGATTATCGAAAACTTCAACAAGCATTTCTCAACGGTTGGCCATGCCTTCCTCCTGGCTACTCCAACCTCGGCCAACAGCTCCGTCCCCCCCGCAGCTACTCGCCCAAGGCTCCCCAGCTTCTCCTTTACCCAAATCCAGGGTCCCACAGGGTTCAATTCTCGGGCCGACTCTTTTCTCTGTATATATCAATAATGTTGCTCTTGCTGCGGGCGATTCCCTGATCCACCTCTATGCAGATGACACCATTCTGTATACTTCTGGCTCTTCCTTGGACACTGTGCTATCTAACCTCCAAACAAGCTTCAATGCCATACAACACTCCTTCCGTGGCCTCCAACTGCTCTTAAACGCTAGTTAAACCAAATGCATGCTTTTCAACCATTCGCTGCCTGCACCCGCACGCCCGACTAGCATCACCACCATGGATGGTTCCGACCTAGAATATGTGAACATCTATACATCTATGTACCTAGGTGTCTGGCTAGACTGTAAACTCTCCTTCCAGACTCATATCAAACATCTCCAATCTAAAATCAAATCTAGAGTCGGCTTTCTAATCCGCAACAAAGCCTCCTTCACTCACGCCGCCAAACTTACCCTAGTAAAGATGACTATCCTACCGATCCTCGACTTCGGCGATGTCATCTACAGAATAGCTTCCAATACTCTACTCAGTAAACTGGATGCAGTTTATCACATTGCCATCCGTTTTGTTACTAAAGCACCTTATACCACCCACCACTGTGACCTGTATGCTCCAGTCGGCTGGCCCTCGTCATCTACAAGTCCATGCTAGGTAAAGCTCCGCCTTATCTCAGTTCACTGGTCACGATGGCAACACCCACCCGTAGCACGTGCTCCAGCAGGTGTATCTCACTGATCATCTCGAAAGCCAACACCTCATTTGGCCGTCTTTGCTTCCAGTTCTCTGCTGCCTGTGACTGGAACGAATTGCAAAATCGCTGAAGTTGGAGACTTTTATCTCCCTCACCAACTTCAAACATCACTGCAGCTGTACATAGTCCATCGGTAAATAGCCAACCCAATTTACCTACCTCATCCCCATACTGTTTATATTTATTTACTTTTCTTCTCTTTTGCACACCAGTATCTCTACCTGCACATGACCATCTGATCATTTATCACTCCAGTGTTAATCTGCAAAATTGTAATTATCCGCCTACCTCCTCATGCCTTTTGCACACAATATATATAGACTATGTTTTTTTCTTTCTACTGTATTATTGACTTGTTTATTTTTTACTCCATGTGTAACTCTGTGTTGTTGTCTGTTCACACTGCTATGCTTTATCTTGGCCAGGTCGCAGTTGTAAATGAGAACTCTTTCTCAACTAGCCTACCTGTTTAAATAAAGGTGAAAAACAAATGCGGCCCAGTACATCATTGGGGCCAAGCTTCCTGCCATCCAGGACCTCTATACCAGGCGGTGTTAGCTTATAGACTGTTCTCTCTGCTACCGCACGGCAAGCGGTACCTGAGCGCCACATCTAGGTCCAAGAGGCTTCTAAACAGCTTCTACCCCTAAGCCATACGACTCCTAAACAGCTAGTCAAATGGAAACCCTATCTGCATTGCTCCCCCCCCACCCTCTTCTACTTTGCTGCTACTCTCTGTTATTATCTATGCACAGTCACTTGAATAACTCTACCTACATGTACATATTACCTCAATTACCTCGACACCGGTGCCGCCGCATTGACTCTGTACCTGTATCCCCTGTATATAGCCGTTTGTGTTATTTACTGCTGCTCTTTAATTGTTATTCTTATATATATATACAGTGCCTTGCGAAAGTATTCGGCCCCCTTGAACTTTGCGACCTTTTGCCACATTTCAGGTTTCAAACATAAAGATATAAAACTGTATTTTTTTGTGAAGAATCAACAACAAGTGGGACACAATCATGAAGTGGAACGACATTTATTGGATATTTCAAACTTTTTAACAAATCAAAAACTGAAAAATTGGGCGTGCAAAATTATTCAGCCCCTTAAGTTAATACTTTGTAGCGCCACCTTTTGCTGCGATTACAGCTGTAAGTCGCTTGGGGTATGTCTCTATCAGTTTTGCACATCGAGAGACTGAATTTTTTTCCCATTCCTCCTTGCAAAACAGCTCGAGCTCAGTGAGGTTAGATGGAGAGCATTTGTGAACAGCAGTTTTCAGTTCTTTCCACAGATTGTCGATTGGATTCAGGTCTGGACTTTGACTTGGCCATTCTAACACCTGGATATGTTTATTTTTGAACCATTCCATTGTAGATTTTGCTTTATGTTTTGGATCATTGTCTTGTTGGAAGACAAATCTACGTCCCAGTCTCAGGTCTTTTGCAGACTCTATCAGGTTTTCTTCCAGAATGGTCCTGTATTTGGCTCCATCCATCTTCCCATCAATTTTAACCATCTTCCCTGTCCCTGCTGAAGAAATGCAGGCCCAAACTGTGATGCTGCCACCACCATGTTTGACAGTGGGTATGGTGTGTTCAGGCTGATGAGCTGTGTTGCTTTTACGCCAAACATAACGTTTTGCATTGTTGCCAAAAAGTTCAATTTTGGTTTCATCTGACCAGAGCACCTTCTTCCACATGTTTGGTGTGTCTCCCAGGTGGCTTGCGGCAAACTTTAAACAACACTTTTTATGGATATCTTTAAGAAATGGCTTTCTTCTTGCCACTCTTCCATAAAGGCCAGATTTGTGCAATATACGACTGATTGTTGTCCTATGGACAGAGTCTCCCACCTCAGCTGTAGATCTCTGCAGTTCATCCAGAGTGATCATGGGCCTCTTGGCTGCATCTCTGATCAACCAGCTGCCAGTATGAGCTTGTATGAGCTGAAAGTTTAGAGGGACGGCCAGGTTTTGGTAGATTTGCAGTGGTCTGATACTCCTTCCATTTCAATATTATCGCTTGCACAGTGCTCCTTGGGATGTTTAAAGCTTGGAAAATCTTTTTGTATCCAAATCCGGCTTTAAACTTCTTCACAACAGTATCTCAGACCTGCCTGGTGTGTTCCTTGTTCTTCACGATGCTCTCTGCGCTTTTAACGGACCTCTGAGACTATCACAGTGCAGGTGCATTTATACGGAGACTTGATTACACACAGGTGGATTGTATTTATCATCATTAGTCATTTAGGTCAACATTGGATCATTCAGAGATCCTCACTGAACTTCTGGAGAGAGTTTGCTGCACTGAAAGTAAAGGGGCTGAATAATTTTGCACGCCCAATTTTTCAGTTTTTGATTTGTTAAAAAAGTTTGAAATATCCAATAAATGTAGTTCCACTTCATGATTGTGTCCCACTTGTTGTTGATTCTTCACAAAAAAATACAGTTTTATATCTTTATGTTTGAAGCCTGAAATGTGGCAAAAGGTCGCAAAGTTCAAGGGGGCCGAATACTTTCGCAATGCACTGTATATATATATATATTTTTTACAGTGTATTGGAACTGTATTCCTTGACTCTTATGCAGACCACTGACACTGTAGTGTTACTTACTGTATATGGTTGGGTTTGTATTGACAATGAAGTATTGTTCTGCAAAGCAGTTGTTTGGTGTATTGTGTAAGCCTATTAGGGGAGGTGGGGCAAAGATTTAGCTGGTTGTAATGTTATTCACCAGTGTTAGGTGAGGTTGGGACGATGTTCCACAGACAGATCTGGCAGTGGGGCTGAGGGCTGAGATGAGGAGTGGGTGGGTTCTACACCGGCCTTGGTTGGGTTGGGGAGTACAGAGGGAGGGAGGCCGCCCTGCCTGCCCATCTGCACCCAGTCAATTGTAGGTTGTAGCGCCGTGCAGAGAGGCTCAAACTATGCTAAATAATGAGAGAGGCGGATCCTGAAATAGCCGCCCCCTCTTCTCTGCGGTCCACTCTTGTGAAGCTCTCGTCCAGCCGCGAATTTCCAACTGCACCCTCCCTTCTGCCTCCTCCGTTCTGGTTAGCATCCCGGCTAAATCTGTTGCCGTGTGCCTGTAATTAGGTCCTGTGTTGGAAAGAGCTCCATACAAGTGCAAGGCTATACACGACTAGGCTATACACACTGGCAGCTGGTTGGCTGATGGGAGAAAGAAAACAACACACTACAGCCTCTGGGGAGTGACAGGAGGGGAGACCATTGTCTGATCAGGTGATCAATCGAAGGTCAGAGTTTAAAGGTGTTTGCAATACATTTGTATAGAAGAAGCTAATCTAGATATTTCTCTCCCTCCATCTCACTATCCCCCCTCTCTCTCTACTCTCTCTCTTTCATTTTCATTCTCCCTCCCTCCCCTAGTTTGCCACCCTTGAGTCTAAAGTAGGCAGTAAGCTGTGTGTGTGTGTTAAAGACTTAGGGAGCTGGAAGAGCTTTTACTTGCTATATAAAGATATCTGAGTGAAATTACCTCCATTCTCCATCCGCCCATGGATGGGAAGGGGCTAGCTAGTTAATGCTGTATAAAACACAGGCAGGCAGGGGCGATTCCATTCCCCTCAATACTGAATCATAAATTGCATAAGAGAGCAGCACACACCCCATACTGTGTCACACTGAACACTACAGGCTACAGTCAGAAATGCCTATTACAGGACCTGGTGCTGTTATCCTATAATTAACCCTGGGTTAAATGCACTTGCCTCTTGACAGGTCGTCGTTGCTAGGAAAATATAAATTCTGTATTGCAGGGTATAGGAGATGTTATGGTGTGCCCAAGGTTGCAGACAGACAGACAAAGGGCCAACAGAGCGTGGTTCTGAGATGTGATAACGTAACTTTAACAAGGTGTCCTCCTGTCTGTCTACCGAAATGATGTCCTCTCTGTGTACTAGCCACAACATAGACAGTAAATAGAACATGTGAACTGCAAGTACACATAAAAAAACGATCATGTGAAATCACATTTGCAGTTTCACATATAAGAAATTGGCCTGATCAACTCTATGCAAAGGAGATGTGTCACGCTGCATGAGGCAAATGGTGGTCACTCCAGATACAGACTGATTTTCTGATCCACGCCCCTATCATTTTTTTAAAGATATGCATATCTCTATTTCCAGTCATGTGAAATCCATATATTACGGCCTAATGAATTTATTTCAATTGACTGATTTCCTTATATGAACCTTAACTCAGTAAAATGTTGCATGTTGGTTTATATTTTTGTTCAGTGTAAGAACATGAACAACTTCATAGTTAAGAACACTATAACAATATGGAAGAAAATGAAACATATTCTACAAGAACCAATATCCCTTCCTTATTGAACAATCTTTGGAGAGCTATTCAGAATTCACAGATAAATTGGTCCACATGGCATAGAAATCGTATATTACTTGGTAACGGGAAATACATTGATTTCCATTACATAATTAAAAAGTAATTCTGGACTGACCAATGTAGATAGTTTCAAATACATGCAACTTCAAAGTTACAAATCATGAAATTTCGATTTGAAATATTTTGGGGATCAGAGCAACCTTGAATCTTATTTGAGTTGTAAAATTTCTTCTCGCATCTACGTGCTCTCCTCCTCTCACCTTTTCCCTTTCTTCCTGTACGCGCAACGGAGAACCCCGCTGGCTGAATGGAAGGGGAGAGTATATCCGGAGAGAGCCATTAATTCCCTGAAACATAGTATGTTACAGTCCTTGATGTCTCTCTGGATGGAGATCCTCGCCCTGAACTTGTGTACTTTTTTGTCCAGGGACTGAACGTTAGGGATTAATATTACTCAGAAGCGGTAGATTGCATCTTGGAGCAGCCCCTGCGATGAATATAATTGCTTCGGGAAGTTCAAACAAAGGATCGAATTCAGGGTACTTGAATTTCTAGTCAAAATCCTTGTGAGTGATCGTCGATCTAACATCCCAAAATTATTTTCAGCTGTAGGTAATAATGGAAGTGGTTGTTTCATGATTAACTACTTATGGTGTGATTGTGGTATCATACAGGAACGCAAGTCCTTTTGTTCTCCTATCTTGAATACCTCACGATCAAATTCTGACCACATTATCATGGCAGTGTATATTCCTCACCAAGTCGACACCACAATGGCTCTCAAGGAACTTCACTGGACTTTGTGCAAACTAGAAACTGCATATCCTGAGGCCCGCATTTATTGTAGATGGGGACTTTAATAAAGGAACTATAAGGAAAATGCTACCAAAGTTATCAACAAAAATCATGACCTACTCATGAGCTACTATTGACCATTGCTGCTCCCCTTCGGGGACTGCTACAAGGCCCTTCCAGGCCCTCTTTTCAGCAAATCAGATCATGGCTCCATTTTGCTCCCCTCTTCCTTTAGGCACAAACTTAAAGAGGAAGTACTGTTCAATATTGGTGTCACCAATCGGAATCTATAATTCAAGATCGATTTGAGTGCACGGACTGGGATATGTTTTGGCTTGCCTCTGAGAATAGTATTGACGTATACACTAACTCGGTGACTGAACTAATCAGGAAGTGCATAGAGGATGTTGTTCCCACTGTGAGGATTAGAACTCATCCAAACCGATGAGAAAGGGTCACAAGACAGGGATGTCCCCTCTCCCCCCTCCTGTTTGCACTGGCATTTGAACAGCATAGAGAAAAAATATGACAGGACCCAAACGTAACAGGTAAACATTGGTAATCATGAATACAAACTAAACTTGTTTGCAGATGATTTCCTGATATACTTGACCAATACTGAAAAGTCAATGCCCCCATTACAAAAAATATTTTACAATACACAAAAATCTCATGATTTAATAACCTCTTGGAACTCCCCATCCCGGATCCGGGATCGTGGCTAAAGCCTCAGGCTCATTAGCATAACGCAACGTTAACGATTTCTGAAAATCGCAAATAAAATGAAAATAATGCGTCTGCTCTCAAGCTTAGCCTTTTCTTAACAACACTGTCATCTCAGATTTTCAAAATATGCTTTTGAACCATAGAAATTGACTAATTTGTGTAAGAGTATGCAAAGCTAGCATAGCATTTTGAGTAGCATTTAGCACGCAACATTTTCACAAAAACCAGATAACCAAATAAATAAAATCATTTACCTTTGAAGAGCTTCTGATGTTTTCAATGAGGAGACTCTCAGTTACATACCAAATGCGCAGTTTTTCCTGAAAGCGTCTGTGTGTAGGAGAAATCGTTCCGTTTTCTACATTGTGTCTGGCTACCGAAACGAACCGAAAATTCAGTCACCTACAACGTAAAACTTTTTCCGAATTAACTACATAATATCGACCGAAACATGGCAAACATTGTTTGGAATCAATCCTCAAGGTGTTTTTTCACATATCTCTTCATTGATATGCAGTTCGTGGAAGCTTGCTTTCCTCTCTGTATCCCATGGAAAAATACTGGCAGCTGCCTTTTGCGCACCAATTTCGGCGCAGGACACCGGGCGGACACCTGGTAAATGTGGTCTCTTATGGTCAATCTTCCAATGATCTGCCTACAAATACGTCACAATGCTGCAGACACCTTGGGGAAACGACAGAAAGGGCAGGCTCATTCCTCTCGCATTCACAGCCATATAAGGAGACAATGGAAAACAGAGCCTCAAAAATCCTGCTCATTTCCTGGATGCCGTCTCATCTTGGTTTTGCCTGAAGCTCACGTTCTAGGGCACGCACAGAAAATATCTTGGTAGTTCTGGACACGTCAGAGTGTTTTCTTTCGAAAGCTATCAATTATATGCATAGTCGAGCATCTTTTTGTGACAAAATATCTTGTTTAAAACGGGAACGTTTTTCATCCAAAAATGAAATAGCGCCCCCAGAGCATCAACAGGTTTAACTGAACGTAAAAAAAACACACTAAATAATGGCAATAAAAAAAATGTATTAAAAAAAACTCATGATCTACAGAATTTTTTTAAGTGGGGCACAACATCTTTTAAATACTTCGGATGCTAAATAAGTGAGAACAAACACACGTCATTCCATTACTCAAAAATATGCAAGCAGATCTAATTAAATGGATAAATCTTCCTATAAATCTTACAGGTAGAATAAATCTCTTTAGAATGGCATGGCTGCTAAACTTTTTGTATATATTTTTTGGTAATACCAATTACCAAAAAGTATACTTTTTCTTTAAAAAAGTATACTCTGTCGTAACAGATTTATATGGGCAAATAAAATGTATAGAATAAAAAGGAAAGATGTACATCTTCCTAAATCTGGGGGTGGTTTCAACTTTCCAGACAGCTTTTACTTTTGATATATAATTAAATGCACTAAAGAGGAACAATTGGTACATATTGACAATATGCATGCTCATCCCCAGAATTGTTTTACATGTCTATTTTCAAAGGATAAAGCTATACTGAACAAAAATATAAATGCAACATGTAAAGTGTTGGTCCCATGTTTCATGTGCTGAAATAAAAGATTCCAGAGATATTCCGTATTCCCAAAAGCCTATTTCTCTCAAATGTTGTGCACAAATTTGTTTACATTCCTGTTATTGAGCATTTCTCATTTGACAACATAATCCATCCACCTGACAGGTGTAGCATATCAATAATTTCATTAAAAAACATTATCATTACACAGGGGCACCTTGTGCTGGAGACAATAAAAGGACACTTTAAAATGTGCAGTTTTATCACACAACACAATGCTAGAGATGGCAGTTTTGAGGGAGCATGAATTTGGCATGCTGACTGCAGAAATGTCCACCAGAGCTGTTGTCAGAGAATTCCATGTTCATTTCTCTACCATAAGCCACCTCCAATGTCATTTTAGAGAATTTGGCAGTACGTTCAACCGGCTTCACAACCTCAAACATGTAACCATGCCAGCCCAGGATCTCCACATCCAGCTTCTTCACCTGCAGGATCATCTGAGACCAGCCACCTGGACAGCTGAGGAAACTGTGGGTGTGCGCAACCAAAGAATTTCTGCACAAACTGTCACAAACTGTCTCAGTGAAGCTCATCTACATTCTTATCATCCTCACCAGAGACTTGACCTGACTGCAGTTGCATTTTATTGTTGGCAATTTGAATGCACAGAGATGCCGTGATGAGATCCTGAGGCCCATTGTCGTGCAATTCCTCCATCACCTCATGTTTCAGCATGATAATGCACGGCCCCATGTCACAAGGATCTGTACACAATTCCTGGAAGCTGAAAATGTCCCAGTTCTTCCATGCCTGCATCCTCACCAGACATGTCATCAATTGAGCATGTTTGGGATGCTCTGGATTGATTTGTACAACAACATGCTCCAGTTCCCACCAATATCAATCAACTTCGCACAGCCATTGAAGAGGAGTGGGACAACATTCCACAGGCCACAATCAACAGCCTGATCAAATTTATGCGAAGAAGTTAACTATTCATGAAAATCGCAAATGAAATGAAAGAAATATATTCACTCACAAGCTTAGCCTTTTGTTAACAACACTGTCATCTCAGATTTTCAAAATATGCTTTTCAACCATATTTACACAAGCATTTGTGTAAGAGTATTGATAGCTAGCATAGTATTAAGCCTAGCATTCAGCAGGCAACATTTTCACAAAAACAAGAAAAGCATTCAAATAAAATAATTTACCTTTGAAGAACTTCGGATGTTTTCAATGAGGAGACTCTCAGTTAGATAGCAAATGTTCAGTTTTTCCAAAAAGATTATTTGTGTAGGAGAAATCGCTCCGTTTTGTTCATCACGTTTGGCTAAGAAAAAAAACGAAAATTCAGTCATTACAATGGCAAACTTTTTTCCAAATTAACTCCATAATATTGACAGAAACATGGCAAACGTTGTTTAGAATCAATCCTCAAGGTGTTTTTCACATATCTATTCGATGATAAATCATTCGTGGCAGTTGACTTTCTCCTCTGAAGCAAATGGTAAAATGCACGCAGCTGGAGATTACGCAATAATTTCGACGGAGGACACCAAGAGGGCACCTGGTAAATGTAGTCTTTTATGGTCAATCTTCCAATGATATGCCTACAAATACGTCACAATGCTGCAAACACCTTGGGGAAACGACAGAAAGTGTAAGGCTCATTCCTGGCGCATTCACAGCCATATAAGGAGACATTGGAACACAGCGCCCTCAAAATCTGGGCCATTTCCTGTTTGACATTTCATCTTGGTTTTGCCTGTAGCATCAGTTCTGTGGCACTCACAGATAATATCTTTGCAGTTTTGGAAACGTCAGAGTGTTTTCTTTCCAAAGCTGTCAATTACAGTGCCTTGCGAAAGTATTCGGCCCCCTTGAACTTTGCGACCTTTTGCCACATTTCAGGCTTCAAACATAAAGATATAAAACTGTATTTTTTTGTGAAGAATCAACAACAAGTGGGACACAATCATGAAGTGGAACGACATTTATTGGATATTTCAAACTTTTTTAACAAATCAAAAACTGAAAAATTGGGCGTGCCTTGCGAATACTTTCGCAAGGCACTGTATATGCATAGTCAAGCATCTTTTTTTTAATCCAAAAATGAAAAGAGCGCCCCCTATATCGAAGAAGTTAAGAACAAATTCTTATTTACAATGACAGCCTATCCTGGATGACGCTGGGCCAATTGTGCGCCACCCTATGGGACTTCCAATCACGGCCGGATGTGATACAGCCTGGTTTCAAACTAGTGCCGCTTCTTGCACTGAGATGCAGTGCCTTAGACCACTCGGGAGCCCAAGTTAAGAACACTATAACAATATGGAAGAAAATGAAACACATTCTACAAGAAGCAATATCCCTTCCTAAAAACACAACTTTATGGAACAATCCTTGGATAGCTTTTCAGAATTCGCCTGCACAGAGCCCTGACCTCAACTCCATCGAACATGTGTATGTGGACACCTGCTCATCAAACATCTCATTCCAAAATCATGGGCATTAATATGGAGTTGGTCCCCCCTTTACTGTTATAATATAGCCTCCACTCCTCTGGGAAGGCTTTTCATGTAGTTGGAACATTGCTGCGGCAACTTGCTTCCATTCAGCCACAAGCACATACATGAGGTCGGGCACTGATGTTGAGCTAATAGGTCTGGCTCACAGACGTCATTCCAATTCATTCCAAAAGTGTTCGATGGAGTTGAGGTCAGGGCTCTGTGCAGGCCATTCAAGTTCTTCCACACCGATCTCGACAAACCATTTCTGTAATGACCTCGCTTTGTGCACAGAGGGATTGTCATGCTGAAACAGGAAAGGGCCTTACACAAACTGTTTCCACAAAGTTGAAAGCACAGAATAATCCAGAATGTCATTGTATGCTGTAGCGTTAAGATGTCATTGCAACTAATGGGCGTAGCCCGAAACATGAAAAACAGCCCCAGATCATTATTCTTCCTCCACCAAGCTTTACAGTTGGCACTTTGCATTGGGGCAGGTAGCATTCTCCTGGCATCCGCCAAACCCAGATTTGTCCATTGGACTGCCAGATGGGGAAGCGTGATTCATCACTCCAGAGAATGCGTTTCCACTGCTCTAGAGTCCACTCCAGCCGACGCTATACCACTCCAGCCGACGCTTGTGATCTTTATGCGGCTGCCTGGCTATGGAAACCTATTACAAGAGATAAATAGCATTCCTCTCTTTTTGAGTCAGGTTGTTGAGTAGGCTAAATGAGCTGCATTAGCTAAGTAAGTGAAAGGTAAACTAAGAAGAAGAAAACAAATACAACAAAGTATATATAAACTCAGCAACAACAAAAAAAGTCCCTTTTTCAAGACCCTGTCTTTCACGGGTAATTCATAAAAATCTAAATAACTTCACAGATCTTCATTGTAAAGTGTTTAAACACTGTTACCCATGCTTGTTCAATGACCCAAATGGGCCTCTGTACACCTACGTAGATATTCCATTAGAAATCTGCCATTTCCAGCTACAATAGTCATTTACAAAATTAACCATATCTACACTGTATTTCTGATCATTTTTATGTTACTTTAATTGACAATAAATTAGCTTTTCTTTCAAAAACAAAGACATTTCTAAGTTACCCCAAACTTTGAATGGTATCTATGCGAGAAATAAATATTCCAAACATAGTCTGGGACAGTTGTCGGATGTAATAGATCCCAAATTAATACATCCACTAACATTAACAAAATTAGGCTGACGCAACAGATCAGAACGTTTAGCTTAAAATGTTGATAAACTATTTGGCTATTTCTTCACATTATAAACGCAGCAATGCTATAAACACAAATCTTCCATTAGCGCAAAAACACCATTTTCAAAAGTGACCACAGATGTGATTACGCATGTAATGCCTTTATTATAAAGGTTAATTTTTATGATGAAAATTATCTTCCCCAAACTTGAAACACGCGCGATGCTTATGTATGCCAGTCAGGCTCGAAACCCCTTGTAAAGCGGATCTGTAACGGCGTTCTTTTGTTGTTGAAGGAGAGTCGGACCGAAATGCAGCGTGTAAGTTACTCATGTTTATTATAAAGACAAAACGAACGAACTAAACACGAATAACTAAATAAATACAAGAAAACAACAAACAGAACGAAACCTAATACAGCCTGACTGGTGCTACCTACACAGAGACAGGAACAATCACCCACGAAATGCAAAGCGAAATCAGGCTACCTAAATACGGTTCCCAATCAGCGACAACGAGAAGCACCTGACTCCGATTGAGAACCGCCTCAGGCAGCCAACCTAATTAACACACACACACACCCCTAATCAACTACAATCCCAACTACTACAAACCCCAATATGAAACTACAATACATAATAACCCCATGTCACACCCTGGTCTGACTAACTAATAAACTAAAACACACAATACTAAGACCAAGGCGCGACAGGATCAATGTGCTTAATTTTAATAAGTTATTTGGCCACTTTAGTTGTGATACAAACCTTATCAAAACATATAGGCCATATAGGCTAGAATACATGAGGTGTGCCACTATGATTCGAAGTCGCAAAAAAAAGGCATAGTTTCATCATCAAGTGATCATATATAATTCACAAGTGATAGGCTAATATTGTCAACCATCAGACTATTATCAATTTAATCTTTACATATACTAAATAATATATGTGTGAAATTTGTTTTGATTTAGAAAGGACCGTTATCATACACCTGTTTTGAAACAGGGGCAGGGGAAAAAATACATGTCATCTACGCACTTAAATAGCGAATGGAGGACGCTTTTCCCGTGGTTAATTTTCATGCCAGCCAAGTAAACTATACTTCTGCTGTAAAGAGAAGCAGCGTGCTTAATATTAGGAAAGCTATTTTTAACAAAGGCCATCACTTAGGCAATTGCATAGCCTATAGAAATGTTGCGCAACATAAACTCATGAGTGTTTGATTAGATTTTCGATTAGATTTCCATTGATGTCGGAGTTATTAGAGGGACAATAGAGTGCTGAGAACCAGGCAGTTACAGTGCCTTGCGAAAGTATTCGGCCCCCTTGAACTTTGCGACCTTTTGCCACATTTCAGGCTTCAAACATAAAGATATAAAACTGTATTTTTTTGTGAAGAATCAACAACAAGTGGGACACAATCATGAAGTGGAACGACATTTATTGGATATTTGATAAATACAATCCACCTGTGTGTAATCAAGTCTCTGTATAAATGCACCTGCACTGTGATAGTCTCAGAGGTCCGTTAAAAGCGCAGAGAGCATCATGAAGAACAAGGAACACACCAGGCAGGTCCGAGATACTGTTGTGAAGAAGTTTAAAGCCGGATTTGGATACAAAAAGATTTCCCAAGCTTTAAACATCCCAAGGAGCACTGTGCAAGCGATAATATTGAAATGGAAGGAGTATCAGACCACTGCAAATCTACCAAGACCTGGCCGTCCCTCTAAACTTTCAGCTCATACAAGGAGAAGACTGATCAGAGATGCAGCCAAGAGGCCCATGATCACTCTGGATGAACTGCAGAGATCTACAGCTGAGGTGGGAGACTCTGTCCATAGGACAACAATCAGTCGTATATTGCACAAATCTGGCCTTTATGGAAGAGTGGCAAGAAGAAAGCCATTTCTTAAAGATATCCATAAAAAGTGTCGTTTAAAGTTTGCCACAAGCCACCTGGGAGACACACCAAACATGTGGAAGAAGGTTGTGCACATTTGTACGGAATGGGGTGAGTTTAAGTTACCTTGCTAGCACACTTTGTATGCAAGTCAATGAGAACAAGATGTAGTTTTTTTCATCTGCTCAGATGAAACCAAAATTGAACTTTTTGGCAACAATGCAAAACGTTATGTTTGGCGTAAAAGCAACACAGCCCATAACCCTGAACACACCATCCCCACTGTCAAACATGGTGGTGGCAGCATCATGGTTTGGGCCTGCTTTTCTTCAGCAGGGACAGGGAAGATGGTTAAAATTGATGGGAAGATGGATGGAGCCAAACACAGGACCATTCTGGAAGAAAACCTGATGGAGTCTGCGAAAGACCTGAGACTGGGACGGAGATTTGTCTTCCAACAAGACAATAATCCAAAACATAAAGCAAAATCTACAATGGAATGGTTCAAAAATAAACATATCCAGGTGTTAGAATGGCCAAGTCAAAGTCCACACCTGAATCCAATCGAGAATCTGTGGAAAGACCTGAAAACTGCTGTTCACAAATGCTCTCCATCCAACCTCACTGAGCTCGAGGTGTTTTGCAAGGAGGAATGGGAAAAAATTTCAGTCTCTCACATTTACATTTACATTTAAGTCATTTAGCAGACGCTCTTATCCAGAGCGACTTACAAATTGGTGAATTCACCTTCTGACATCCAGTGGAACAGCCACTTTACAATAGTGCATCTAAACTGATAGAGACATACCCCAAGCGACTTACAGCTGTAATTGCAGCAAAAGGTGGCGCTACAAAGTATTAACTTAAGGGGGCTGAATAATTTTGCACGCCCAATTTTTCAGTTTTTGATTTGTTAAAAAAGTTTGAAATATCCAATAAATGTCGTTCCACTTCATGATTGTGTCCCACTTGTTGTTGATTCTTCACAAAAAAATACAGTTTTATATCTTTATGTTTGAAGCCTGAAATGTGGCAAAAGGTTGCAAAGTTAAAGGGGGCCGAATACTTTCGCAAGGCACTGTACATTGAGAAACTCAGTGTTGGCCTCCCTGGTCTAATGGTCAAGACATTGGCTTCTCCCCTGGGAGACCTGGGTTCTACCCTGGCTGGTTTCAAAAACATGTGAAATTTAGAATATCACGTGAAATGTTTGGAAACCTCATGTGAAAAATCTATGTAAACCTTCACATGTGTCTGACTCATTTGAATTTCATACATGTCAGAAAACCACGTCTGACTTGAGATTTTTTTTAAACGTGATTTGTCCATAAACGTTTGTTTCTACGATTTTTTTCTTACGCGTTTTTATGTGATTTTTTTCATATTTCATTTTTTGTTCTTAGGGAAGTAGCCACTCCTCGCTCTCCTCGCCTGGCTATTTTAACAGCTCTCCACAGCTAACCCACAATTATATTCACTGACCAGTCCAGCCCTCTCCTCAACCATAATCATTATGTAGGATATTGATAGTCAACACTGATGATTATGTACTGAATATATATTATATTGTCCCCACATGTAGCCACTCAATCTGGAAAACAGTAAGCAAGTAGTCATGGGTAACTACTGTACAAGTCTGTTTTGATAATGACCGAGGTCGAGATGAAGTCCGGGCTCACTGACCTACAACTGCCCTGGTGTAGATTACTGGTTTATTCTTTATTTTTAAGCTTAATTTACTTAACTGCGTTCCACAATACCCACAATAACCCCTTCATGCTCAGAATGAAAATGATTCTGTGGATCCATCTTGGAATGTCTGTATATGTTCAATATCATGTCTGAGGACACTAACTGCACAATACATTAAAGAAAAAGTTACAACCCCTTTTTACATGGTGTCTTTGAATTCTGTTAACACCCTCTTTTAATCAGAATTATGAAAAAAGTTGTGGCTGTCAGACACTTTCCTCTTTTCTGAAAAGTGTGTCTTGTTGATTTGTGCAGCTCTGAGAAGATTTGATGAGATAGAGATGCTCTGAAAAAGCTCACCTCTCCTGCTGGGCCTGTTTCTTAACCACAACAACAAGGTGATGGTACAGTGAGACCTGATAACAAACACTATAACCTTTAGAGATCTCTATATTAACCCAGACTCACATCCTGTCTCCCCAATCACATAAGATCATTCTCTTTACTGAGAACCAAGAAAATACCTCATTAGAGTTGAAAGAGTGGATGGGTATTATTATAACAATGTGGGGAATACTAAATAAAGTAAGAAAATAAATGTTTCATGATCATCAAAGTGTTGAAGTCACATACAGTTTAAAAGAAGCAGTTGACCTCATTCATAAGATACAGACAGCATACTCCCCTTGTCTGAAGATGGGAGTTATCTTGGTCTGTCAATCATAAGATTATGGGAGGGGCATGCTCCTTGGTCCCCATTGCCTGTGGTTCAGTAATAGGGCATACATATGAAAATACCACGTTTGTCACATTGTATATCTAAATACTGTACATTAACTCATGTCCATAAATTCAAATAACTCCAGCCTGGTATATATGTATTCTCTCAACCCTATGCAATGACAGGGTTAAGTTGATACAAGTGCTCCCCTCCCTCCCTCCCATCCTTATCCTGCCTCTGTCTCTCCCTCCCTCCTGCAGCTGCCCACCTAACCCCTCCTCCGGCTACAGGGTGGGTAGGATGTATGTTGAGAGAGGAGCTCTGTGAAAGTGTGTAGGAGAGGCTAAGAAAAACATTCCGGCCTGGCAGGAATATCATTAGAGAGGAGGAGTGGAGGAATGGAGGGAGGGGGAGAACCAGGAAGAGAGAGAGAGAGTGCCAGGGCTGGTGGATGGATGGGTGGGGAGTAAGGCAGGTGAGGGTGTGGATGTGGATGCAGGGGGGTGAGGTAATAACTTGGGGAGAGAGTGTGTGTGGTGAGATCACATTCCTCTCCCTGTCTCGTCATGCCATTGATTTTGGGCCTGGCTGGGAGAGGGAGGGAGGGAGAGAGAGAGAGCTGCCGGTGTGAACCAGTCTGACCACGCCAGGGGTGTAGCCTTGGCATTGCCTCAATGAGAACTGTTTCGTCTCTATCCTACCCCTCCCTCTCTCCTCACTTTCTCTATACCCCCCTTCTCGCTACTCCCCTCCCCTTTTGCGCTCTCTCTCTCTCTCTCTCTCTCACAAACTCTTGCTCCACCTCTCATTTTTTACAAGTGTTATATTGGTTTCCTAGCCAGACTTTGCTCATGGTGGTGGATAAGGGCCTGTTTTGCATGTTCTATGGAGACTATGGTGCATGGGACAATGTCTATGGCACATACCAGTACATATTGTTGTGAATTGTACTGCTTTCACCCCTACTCCAATAGCAACAAAAATATTGTCAACTTCAGATAGACAACTCCATACATTTCTGAATAAAACAAAGCCTACTTAGCCCACATTCTAAAAACACATCCAGAAGAGTCTGGCTTTTTACAAGTGTACATTGTGTGATCTCCAGAATACTAAGTCTATAGCAACCATATGGAATAGTGAACCTGAACTGTATGTACACACCCATACTGTACTCCTCTCTTCCTTGACATAACACTTGTCATACTGTAACTATTAACCACATTTGTGTGAATTAAAGTTTCCCCAGTGGTGATAGGTTGTCTGACTATGATAAGAACTTAGACACAGCGCTTCACAGGTCATTCTTTTATTTTACCTTCATTTAACTAGGCAAGTCAGTTAAGAACAAATTCTTCTTTTCAATGACGGCCTAGGAACAGTGGGTTAACTGCCTATTCAGGGGCAGAACAACAGATTTATACCTTGTCAGCTCGGGGGTTTAAACTTGCAACCTTCCGGTTACTAGTCCAATGCTCTAACCACTAGGCTACCCTGCCGCCCTTAAGTGGCAGGTTGATTAAATACACTATGCTGTCAGTCTCAGGTGAGTGCAGGAGTCAGATGATGCCAGGTGAGGCCAGGGTCACGGTGGGAGAGGACCGTTGGCAGATATGGGAGAGAAGCAGGGAGCAGGGTGTTTGCCTTGGGTGTGTCTCTCAACTAGACAACATCCTTACCCTCACCCACCCTTATTTTATACCCTACCATCACCATACCGCTCACCCACCTACCTACCCTTACCTTATACACTTTTTGTTTTTGTTTTTTGTTTTTTTTTCACCTTTATTTAACCAGGTAGGCTAGTTGAGAACAAGTTCTCATTTACAACTGCGACCTGGCCAAGATAAAGCATAGCAGTGTGAACAGACAACACAGAGTTACACATGGAGTAAACAATTAACAAGTCAATAACACAGTAGAAAAAAGGGGGAGTCTATATACAATGTGTGCAAAAGGCATGAGGAGGTAGGCGAATAATTACAATATTGCAGATTAACACTGGAGTGATAAATGATCATGTACAGGTAGAGATATTGGTGTGCAAAAGAGCAGAAAAGTAAATAAATAAGTGAAGGAGGCTTTGTTACGGAATAGAAAGCCGACTCTTGATTTGATTTTCGATTGGAGATGTTTGATATGGGTCTGGAAGGAGAGTTTGCAGTCTAGCCAGACACCTAGGTACTTATAGGTGTCCACATATTCAAGGTCGGAACCATCCAGTGTGGTGATGCTAGTCGGGCATGCGGGTGCAGGCAGCGATCGGTTGAAAAGCATGCATTTGGTTTTACTAGCGTTTAAGAGCAGTTGGAGGCCATGGAAGGAGTGTTGTATGGCATTGAAGCTCGTTTGGAGGTTAGATAGCACAGTGTCCAATGACGGGCCGAAAGTATATAGAATGGTGTCGTCTGCGTAGAGGTGGATCAGGGAATCGCCCGCAGCAAGAGCAACATCATTGATATATACAGAGAAAAGAGTCGGCCCGAGAATTGAACCCTGTGGCACCCCCATAGAGACTGCCAGAGGGCCAGACAGCATGCCCTCCGATTTGACACACACCCTTCCCCTATGCACTCCCTACCCCTCAAAGACTAGGCATTTTAATAGTCCATTCTCTGTGCAGTTGCTGTCTTTTGTTTGTGATCAGTAATTGAAAAGCCAACAGAAATTAGACAGGAGTTTGAGACCTTGCTTCTGGGTTTTATGTTAATCAGTGTAGTGGAGTAGGACCACTGGTAATTGCATTGTTCTAAATGACTGTGATGAGAGGGACTCATTACATTTTCAATTATGTTTCACACTTAAATTACTGAATTTTGGAAATGTATTCGTAGAAGTTACAACAAGCAACAATTTGCATAATAAACAGATGCAGAGCAAACCTGTGCCCAGATTCACAAAACCTTGACCTCTTCCTTAACTGCCATTTTTTCCTTAACTATAGACTTTAGAAGAAAGTTCACCAAAGTTGCGATTCCTCAAACAGGTTATTGGAAATGTTCTTGTGCTATTTTTTATGTTTTTGCTTAAGCAAACATTTAAGAAGAAATTAGATTCTTGAAAATAAAGTTATTGAAAATGTTCATAATTCCAAGATAGCTAAACCCTTGTCTTTAACTTCATCTGAAAGTTTCAGTACTGATTATTTTAAATTCAAGAACATGTTTTATAACAGTCATCTCAGTAAGAAATAGCATGAATGCCATTAATTGCTAGACTGTGAGACATAAGCTAGGTTTCCTTATATTTTGGCAAAATATTTTCACGTGAATATTAAAAACTCTGCATAAAGATAATATGCAAATATTTCCCCCAGTGGTGGGTATCCACCAAACGGACATGACGTATTGCACACAAAATGTACTTTTCCGCTTACGTTTTCATGTACCGAAAAAAATCTAAAGTTCAATTTGTTTCCATCACATTTTCAACTCTACCGACTCTGTGTTAAATAGTAAATGTGCCTTCTCTGGTCTTGGCACATGTGCTCTAGCCAACAGATTGTAGATACAGTGCGGGTAGACTAGTCTATTATGGATAAGAGCAAGATTATTTCTGTTTGTCATACAGAAGTTAAGCACCAACCATCAGGTCACCAGAATAAGGCCCTTGATATTTATTGGAAGGAGCATCAAGCTCATCATCCTGCATTTTCACCACCCTGTGCAGTTCATCATAATTTATTTTATCTGTAGTAAACTGCATGGTTTTCTGAGTCGTAGTGGGAGGACCACTCACCATATAATCGCATGTCTCCAAGTTTACTTTGATATGATGGTTATTAAATCGATATTTGCGCATAAGGCGTTTCCACCCACCATTTCTCGCATAATACATTTTACATACACAAAAAGATCCCACCATGTCCAACAAACAAATGATCTGTTGGCATTATAAAATTGTACCAAAACTTCCTGTTTCCATCACAGCTGATTTTCTCGCATAAAAACTGTGGATGGAAACGTGGTTACAGGTGTAATTTCACAAATTAATCAAAAGACACATTTCTGGGCAAATTTACAAAATGAAAAAAATGAAGCAAAGATTTCTCACGTACCATTGTATTATTTATTCACTTGTATACTGTGTAAAATTAAATGCAATTTTGGGAGATCTTGAAACACATCACTTCCTTCCATAAAGTCTAAGGCCGTCCTCAGTTGACCCAAGGAATAACTACCAAAATAAAGATAATGGTGTGTCTTAATGCGTCTTAAAGTCTCAGTGCAGTCAAAAACGTGATTTCCTTGTGTTTTATAAACAGTGTACAGTATTTCCATACAATAAGGTTGGACTAATACTGTGAAAATGTGAGAATACTGATAATGCCCTTTTTCTCCCCAATTTTGTAATATCCAATTGCAATCTTGCCTCATCGCTGGAACACGGGAGCGGCAACAGTCGAGTTATGCGTCCTCTCAAACATGACCCGCCAAGCCGTGCTTCTTGACACCTGCCGGCTTAACCCGGAAGCCAGCTGTACCAATGTGTCAGAGGAAACACTGTTCAACTCACGATGGAAGTCATCCTGCCGGCACCCGGCCCGCCACAAGGAGTCTCTAGAGCGGATTGAGCCAAGTAAAGCCCCCCTGGTCAAAACCTCTCCTAACCCGGATGATTCTGGGCCAATTGTGCACCGCCCAATGTGACTCCCGGTCAAGGCCAAACCACTCCGCCAATAAGTTCGTTTTCAGTTTTCTCCTCCTCACTAAGGCCAGGCTCAGACACATTCTTGCTTGAGAAATTTCTCTTTGCTAAGAAGCTTGTATCTTTTTTACAATTTTAAATAAAAACAATCACAGTAAGGTCTTAATTGATACTCAGAAATGATTTGATATTGAGATAAAAACAGCTGCATTGGACCTTTTAACAGGGCGTTGGTCACCACGAATTGCCAGAACAGCTTCAATACACCTTGCATCGATTCTACGATTCTAAGTGTCTGGAACTCTATTGAGGGAAGCGACACCAGACTTCCACGAGAAATTCAATAATTTTGTGTTTTGTTGATGGTGGTGGAAAACGATGTTTCAGGCGCTGCTCCAGAATCTCCCATGAGTGGCCTGCCGAGTGGTGCAGCAGTCTAAGGCACTGCATCGCAGTGCTCGAGGCGGTACTACAGATCCGGGTTCGATCCCGTGCTGTGTCGCCATGAGGCGGCGTACAATTGGCCCAGCGTCGTCCTGGTTAGGGGAGGGTTTGGCGGGCAAGGATATCCTCGTCCAATCACACTCAGGGGTCCGGGTGCATGCACTTCGATCACCAGCTGTACTGTGTTTCCTCCGACACATTGGTGTGTCTGGCTTCCAGCAGTGTGTCAAGAAGCAGTGAGGCTTGGCGGGGTTGTGTTTCGGGGGACCTTTACCTATCCTGAGTCCGTACAGGAGTTGTAGCGATAAGACATGACTGTAACTACCAATTGGATATCAGAAAAAGAGGTAAAAATATCTAAAAATAATATTACTCCATGAGTGATTAATTCGGTTGAGATCTGCTGACTGAAACATACACACACACACACCCTTTAAACCCCCTATACACTTTTGAGACCCTTAATTAACTCAGGAACTACAACTGTGTGTAATCACCTGCTTTCAATATACTTTATATCCCTCATTTACTCAAGTGTTTCCTTTATTTTGGCAGTTACCTGTATGTATACAATAGGTCTATAGTTGGCATTGACATCACTGATCACACATTATTATATTCTCATTATGTTTCTATAGAGCCTTCACAATGACGTGTGTGTTCTTACGTGCTACCAGGCAGGTACCAACCCACACCCAACACACACACACACATTCTCAGATAGCCCACCACACCACAGCACACACCTTGACCAAACACACTGAGGTAGATAGCCCATCTCATTCTCTTGTTCTTTACTTTTGTAATTGTATAGCTTATTACCTGGTGACAAAGGTATTGTCTTGAGGCCTTGCCATCTCTGTTAAGAGGTTAATGCCCCAGCCCAGCATCAATTCCAACAGCCAAACCCAAGCTCAGTCCCAGTTCTAGACCCAGTCCAAGATGAAACTGTAAAAGCCCAGGTCACAGTCCCAGTTCCATAGCTCAAATCAAAAACCAGTTATAGCCCCAGCCCCAGCCCAAGCCCCATGCAGGTAATGTGTGAGCCCTAGCCAAGGAGCTGGTTAGTTACCAAGTTTTGCCTGTGAGTGTGTCACTCCCCTCAGCACAGCACAGGTGGACATGTGGTGTATGCTGCCAAATACATTTGGTTTAGAGGGAGGGAGGGGTGTTGGTTGTTGGGTGGGTGTGCACTTTTGTTTTGTCTTTTATGTAACAGTTTGGTGGTAAGGTTAATTTTCCTCTCCCTGCCGAAGCTGACACACCTTCAGTGCAAATTTGAGCTCTTCTGTCGTCTCTTACTCACTCTCTCTCTCACTTTTGCATGCCTGCCACAGAGGACAGGACTCTGCTTCCTGACAGACAGGGACCGAGAGTAGAGTGAGAAGAAGAAACTGAAATACATAACACCTGTCTTTGTTAAAAGGTCAGTAACTCTATTTCTGTTTTTTTCATTCTCATTTCAGTCTTGTGTTTTCTTTAATTAGTTCTCACAGACTCATTAGTAAAGATTTCTAGTGGAGAGATTGTAGGGCTATTCAATATTCATATTTCATGCATGGTATACCCCCAGGGTTAGTTACATACTGTACATTATAGAGTCTGCACTGCATACAGACTCATCTACTATGTGCTTTGCCTCAGTATCAAGTCACTAATCCTTTCCTACACACTGACAGAGTGAGTGCATTTCAATCAGTTCAACATGCTTTCAAATGTTTCCAAAGTGTGACTTTCTAGTAAAAGGAGAGGCTGGGAGAGACTTGGACAACTTTGCTAAAAAAGTCTCACTGTATTTAGGAAGCCATTCAAATGATGAGGACTTTTTGAATAGATTGCAATGCACTAAATCTGGCACTGTGTGTGTTATTTATGTAAAGACTTAATAATTACACAATTAAATCATGCACATGAATGTCTTTTTGTGTAACATAATAACCTGGCATGACATTTTCTTATTGTCGTTACACTTCCCCAAGAGCATCAGCAATGTAATACTTGAATGGTTTTAAGAATATGTAACACACTGCGTTAAGACAATGACAGGATACCAATTTGGAATTATTTATTCAAAACGTTATTTCAGGAAAACATTCTATACAGTTGGAGTTTTGTGTCCATGACATAAAATGAACAGATTTTATATAAAAGAAAACTCTCATTGCCAAGAAACAGATAGAATCCAACCTGCTCACAATTGTCAAGGCCAGAGATATATATGGTTATATAAGGTGTGAATCAAAAGTGGACCATCACACTCTCCCAAAAGCAGTGAGTGGGTGGGTGGGTGCTTGCGTGCAGTCTTTTGTTATGGCATACTGGATACTTTTACACTGGCTTGTTCACAAACATTTTGGGAATAACCTCCCTCCCTCTATTTGCACAGCTATAGTGTGGTGTGTGGGAATACAACAGGCAGTACAACACAATGCCCAGGCATTCAGTATCTAGACTCTAGAGTGAGTGTGGTGCCAACATCACACATGGTAATGACACTGCCTCTTTCTCTCATACTCCCCTGGTGCTGTGACTCAAAATCACAATATTTTTACTATCATGTCAAGTCTCTTCATGTTCAGTCGGTTAGTGTTACTGCAGGACTCGACATTAATCCTTGTCCTCTTGCCCGGGGCAAGTAAAAAACTATCACGCAGAAAATCACAATGTCACACAATTAGGCCTCTCCGATCAGAATTGGATCAGAATTGGATTAAAGTGTCCTCCGGATGCAATGTTTTTGTCACTATCCTCCCAATCTCTGCACAGCACATCAGAGTATAATTATTGTAGGCCTGCATTGACAGGCACAAGCGATCTTTCAATCATGCAGTCGCAAGATGCGTTATTGGATCAAAGCGAGCCGCATTTGCACATTTGTTGATTTCTAGGACGTTGTTTGCCCAGTTATATAAAATGTTTGGTCAGCAATGAAAATCATGGAAAAGTAATGTACTCATGTATAACCGCAAATGGCCAACACTCAGTTGATACAGGTGCACAGTTGATGAAACCAATGCTGCACACTCCAGTTGTAAAACCGTCTTTCAAGCACTCAAAATTGGCTAGGACACTCATCTATTCAATAGTTACAAAGTTAAAAAATATTCTTAAAGTAGCCTAATTTACAAGTAACACTTATGCTGTCATAACCTTACAAATAGATACACATATTAGTTAGCTACTTCATCCACCTTAGCCATTTGTTCCCTGGTTTATTGAATTGGGGGAATTATTTCATAAAGACAATAAAAAGTATATGGTTGTAATTATAATGTTGCAGAGCAACCAACACTCATCCAGGAGATTCCAGGAGAGCTACTGGGTGTGCAGGCTTTTGCTCCAGACCTGCTCGAACACACCACATTGTAAAACAAATCAGCTGCACAACAGGACCTTGAAAAGCTGACTCGGCTGTGTTCGAGCAGAGTTGTATAACAAGCCTGCACACCCAGTAGCTCTCCAGATTAAGGTTTGACAGAGCACAGTTTTTTTACAGTAGCCTATCAGTGCAGTATTTTACTTTATAGGGGGTTAAGTGCCTTTACTCGAGGTCAGAATGTCAGGAGATACAGTACATGGGATCAGAGACCAGCAGCCTTCCATAGTCAATACCAGTGATAATAATGAAGGTTATTTTGTGAAGTTGTCCTTGCATCTTACAACACAATTTTCAGTCACCTTTTTTATCCTTTTTATTAATTTTTGGACAAGTGACTTTAGCTTTCGGACAAGTAAACAATCTGTCCTACTTGTCTAAAGGACAAGTGGCTGAAACAGTTTGTGTCAAGCCCTGTTACTGTAAATGGCACATACAGTGGGGCAAAAAAGTATTAAGTCAGCCACCAATTGTGCAAGTTCTCCCACTTAAAAAGATGAGAGAGGCCTGTAATTTTCATCATAGGTACACTTCAACTACGACAGATAAAGTGAGGGGAAAAAATCCAGAAAATGACATTGTAGGATTTTTAATGAATTTATTTGCAAATTATGGTGGAAAATAAGTATTTGGTCACCTACAAACAAGCAAGATTTCTGGCTCTCACAGACCTGTAACTTCTTCTTTAAGAGGCTCCTCTGTTCTCCACTCGTTACCTGTATTAATGGCACCTGTTTGAACTTGTTATCAGTATAAAAGACACCTGTCCACAACCTCAAACAGTCACACTCCAAACTCCACTATGGCCAAGACCAAAGAGCAGTCAAAGGACACCAGAAACAAAATTGTAGACCTTCACCAGGTTGGGAAGACTGAATCTGCAATAGGTAAGCAGCTTGGTTTGAAGAAATCAACTGTGGGAGCAATTATTAGGAAATGGAAGACATACAAGACCACTGATAATCTCCCTCGATCTGGGGCTCCACGTAAGATCTCACCCCGTGGGGTCAAAATAATCACAAGAACGGTGAGAAAATCCCAGAACCACATGGGGGGACCTAGTGAATGACCTGCAGAGAGCTGGGACCAAAATAACAAAGCCTACCATCAGTAACACACTACACCGCCAGGGACTCAAATCCTGCAGTGCCAAGCGTGTCCCCCTGCTTAAGCCAGTACATGTCCAGGCCGTCTGAAGTTTGCTAGAGAGCATTTGGATGATCCAGAAGAAGATTGGGAGAATGTCATATGGTCAGATGAAACCAAAATATAACTTTTTGGTAAAAACAACTTGTCGTGTTTGGAGGACAAAGAATGCTGAGTTGCATCCAAAGAACACCATACCTACTGTCAAGCATGGGGGTGGAAGCATCATGCTTTGGGGCTGTTTTTCTGCAAAGGGACCAGGATGACTGATCCCTGCAAAGGAAAGAATGAATGGGGCCATGTATCGTGAGATTTTGAGTGAAAACCTCCTTCCATTAGCAAGGGCATTGAAGATGAAACGTGGCTGGGTCTTTCAGCATGACAATGATCCCAAACACACTGCCCGGGCAACGAAGGAGTGGCTTCGTAAGAAGCATTTCAAGGTCCTTGAGTGGCCTAGCCAGTCTCCAGATCTCAACCCCATAGAAAATTTTGGGGCCTCCCGGGTGGCGCAGTGGTTAAGGGCACTGTACTGCAGCACCAGCTGTGCCATCAGAGACTCTGGGTTCGCGCCCAGGCTCTGTCGTAACCAGTCGCGACCGGGAGGTCCATGGGGCGATGCACAATTGGCCTAGCGTCGTCCGGGTTAGGGAGGGCTTGGCCGATAGGGATGTCCTTGTCTCATCACGCACCAGTGACTCCTGTGGCGGGCCGGTGGCAGTGTGCGCTAACCAAGGTTGCCAGGTGCACGGTGTTTCCTCCGACACATTGGTGCGGCTGGCTTCCGGGTCGGATGCACGCTGTGTTAAAAAGCAGTGCGGCTTGGTTGGGTTGTGGATCGGAGGACGCATGACTCTCAACCTTCATGACTTTCAACCCGTATGGGAGTTGCAGCAATGAGACAAGATAGTAGCTACTAAAACAATTGGATACCACAAAAATTGGGGAGAAAAAGGGGTCACATTTAAAAAAAACATCTATAGAAAATCTTTGGAGGGAGTTGAAAGTCCATGTTGCCCAGCAAAAGCCCCAAAACATCACTGCTCTAGAGGAGATCTGCATGAAGGAATGGGCCAAAATACCAGCAACAGTGTGTGAAGACTTACAGAAAATGTTTGACCTCTGTCATTGCCAATAAAGGTTATATAACAAAGTATTGAGATAAACTTTTGTTATTGACCAAATACTTATTTTCCACCATAATTTGCAAATAAATTCATTAAAAATCCTACAATGTGATTTTCTGGATTTTTTTTCTCATTTTGTCTGTCATAGTTGAAGTGTACCTATGATGAAAATGACAGGCCTCTCTCATCTTTTTTAAGTGGGAGAACTTGCACAATTGGTGGTTGACTAAATACTTTTTTGCCCCAATGTAATAGTTGCATGGTAGAATAAGAGTAATGCAGTATGGGAAGAGAGATGGGCTCCCGTAGGCCTACCACTGTCCCATCTCTGCACTGTGTGAGTACCATCCTTCTCCTCCACCATAGCGTGGACACAGGTTGTGTGTGTGTGTGTGTGTAGAGCAGCAGAATAGAGGGTGGGAGGAGGCTTGTAAGAGGGTATCGTGGGTGGGAGGCCTGATCCGTGCCAAAAAAGCAAGTTTGGGGGATTTGTGTACTTTGTGATACTCACAAACAAATGCCTTTCTTAAACCTTCAGGTATGCACTCACACACCCAGAGGTCTCTCCTTCTTTCTTTCTTTCTTTCTTTCTTTCTTTCTTTCTTTCTTTCTTTCTTTCTTTCTTTCTTTCTTTCTTTCTCTTTCTTTCCCTTCCCCCTCTCTTCCTTCTTTCTATTTTCTCTCTCTCTCTCTCTCTCTCTCTCCTTCTTTCTATTTTCTCTCTCTCCTTCTTTCTATTTTTTCTCTTTCTTCTCTCTCTCTCTCTCTCTCTCTCTCTCTCTCTCTCTCTCCTTCTTTCTATTTTCTCTCTCTCTCTCTCTCTTTCTCCCCTTCTTTCTATTTTCTCTCTCTCTCTCTCCTTCTTTCTTTTTTTTTTCTCTCTCTCTCTCTCTCTCTCTCTCTCTCTCTCTCTCTCTCTCTCTCCTTCTTTCTATTTTCTCTCTCTCTCCTTCTTTCTATTTTCTCTCTCTCTCTCTCGCTCCTTTCTATTTTCTCTCTCTCTCTCTCCTTCTTTCTATTTTCTCGCTCTCTCCTTCTTTCTATTTCCTCTCTCTCTCCTTCTTTCTATTTTCTCTCTCTCTCCTTCTTTCTATTTCCTCTCTCTCTCTCCTTCTTTCTATTTTCTCTCTCTCTCCTTCTTTCTATTTTCTCTCTCGCTCTCCTTCTTTCTTTCTTTCTTTCTCTTTCTTTCCCTTCCCCCTCTCTTTCCTTCTTTCTATTTTCTCTCTCTCTCTCTCTCTCTCTCTCTCTCTCTCTCCTTCTTTCTATTTTCTCTCTCTCCTTCTTTCTATTTTTTCTCTCTTTCTCTCTCTCTCTCTCTCCTTCTTTCTATTTTCTCCCTCTCTCTCTCCTTCTTTCTTTTTTTTCTCTCTCTCTCTCCTTCTTTCTATTTTCTCTCTCTCTCCTTCTTTCTATTTTTTCTCTCTCTCTCTCTCGCTCCTTTCTATTTTCTCTCTCTCTCTCTCTCCTTCTTTCTATTTTCTCTCTCTCCTTCTTTCTATTTTCTCTCTCTCCTTCTTTCTATTTTCTCTCTCTCTCCTTCTTTCTATTTTCTCTCCTTCTTTCTATTTTCTCTCTCTCCTTCTTTCTATTTTCTCTCTGTCTCTCCTTCTTTCTATTTTCTCTCTCTCTCTCTCCTTCTTTCTATTTTCTCTCTCTCTCTCCTTCTTTCTATTTTCTCTCTCTCTCTCCTTCTTTCTATTTTCTCTCTCTCTCTCCTTCTTTCTATTTTTTTTCTCTCTCTCTATTTTCTATTTTCTCTCTCTCTCTCTATTTTCTCTCTATTTTTCTCTCTCTCTCTCTATTTCTCTCTATTTTTCTCTCTCTCTCTCCTTCTTTCTATTTCTCTCTCTCTCTCTCTCTCTCTCTCTCTCTCTCTCTACTGCAGTAGAATTTCAAACTCCAAATATATATGACATGAATATCTAAAGATCTTCTTTCCTTTATTGTCTTGATAGTGATACTGTAGTGATAGTGATACTGTACGTCCTTGAGAGTTAGTTATGTAGGTGTTTCCTGTGAGGCCAACCGAGCTCATCAAAAATAGTCCTTGTAACCACTGGCAACCCCTTGAGCAGAGCTCACTTTCCACCTCTCCTAGCTTTCCTCCCTCCACTAAATTACACAAATACCTTCACAGGCACGACTCAGACGATCAAGCCAAATTAACTCAAAGTGAATTAACAAGACAACAACAGATGTAGAATGTTAAGATTAGAGACATTTATTTATTTATCTTTTTGTCCAGGGACAGAACAGAAACAGAAAATTAGACCACATTAATTTCGTAATGTCTTTCAAAGATCTGGGTTGAAGAAGTGGGTCCACCCACCTGTGTGATGCGGGTAGGGGATGGCAGTTTAAAGAATACATGAGTGTGTGGGTTAGCATTACTCTGTAGCGTGCTGTACTTCGGATGGCTGCATTGATCCACCCACCCAACCCAGACACACAGCAGCTTGTGTGGTTCATGAAATCACATTACTGTACATTCCCATGCTCAGAGAGGACATGGTCTGAAGATAGATACAATAATGTACAAGACGATCCAGAACAGTACAGTAACTGATAGACCAAAAGCAACTGAAGGCACACTGTATGTGTGAATGCTTGTTTTAGAGTGTGTGGGGGGGGGGGGCTATGTGCGTGTGTGTGTTCATGCTTGTACATGCATGGATGTCTGTGTGTATGTGTGTGTGTAAATCTGTGCATCTGTGTATTCATATTCTTTTGTCTGTCTGTCTATGACTTTCTTTCTGTATGTGTGTACCTGTCTCTGTGTGTATGTTCCATAGTTGTGTGTGTGCCTTGGTGTGACAGCCTCCCTTGCCCTGCAGCCTGACTGCTTTTAATTAGGAGGTGCCAGAGAGCCCCAGGGCAGACAGAGGTTCTCCCTACTCTCCTGTCCCTCCTCTCCGCTCCTCTCCCTCTCCTCTCCTCTCCTCTCCTCTCGTCACCTCTCCTCTCCTCTCCCTCCATGCCTCAGCATTGCCTCCCCCACGTTATCACTAACAGCGCCGGGAGATGTCCTCACACACATACACACACGCATACACGCACCCAAGCTCACAGACACACACAGTGTAAACACACACACACTTGTACATAAACGCTTTTATGCAACTGCGACCACCTGTGAAATAATCCAGCCAAGGTAGTGCCACCTCTTTCTGGCTGGCTATGCTTTATCATGGTTGTGAATAGATGCTGTCTTACAGAATGTCTCTCAAGAGCATGTACAGTCTGTATGTACGCGCCAGTGCCTCCCCTCTGGCAGAAGCCTCCCATCCAGATTAGGATGTTCAGAAACAGACAAAACAAGAGTAATTCAGAGCAGAAATAGATACATTATGTCAGCAGAAAAAGCTCTGAACCTCAACTCACCCTGAATGGTGGGCTGCTCGGGGGTGAGCTGTATATTGACCTTGTTGAAGTGTGTGTGTGTGTGTGTGTGTGTGTGTGTGTGTGTGTGTGTGTGTGTGTGTGTGTGTGTGTGTGTGTGTGTGTGTGTGTGTGTGTGTGTGTGTGTGTGTGTGTGTGTGTGTGTGTGTGTGTGTGTGTGTGTGTGTGTGTGTGTGTGTCTGTGTGTGTGTGTGTCTGTGTGCAAGTTTGTCTGTGTGCTGTCCTTGGAGATGTTTTTTAAGGAGGTCTGCCTGGCTGGTGGAAGATGAGAGTGGGTCTATCTACAATGGGCATAATAGCTGGCAGAGCTGAAATGTGGGGGTACCTCCACTGCCTCGGCAGCTGCCTGCAGCTTCTTTCCCACAGCAACCTTGTCCTTCAGACAACAAGAGGCATAGGGTGAAGAGTGGGGGTTGTGGCAGGTGGGTGGATTGGACGGGGAATGGTAAAATGACTAGACTCTGGGTTAGTCTACTCTTACCCACAAAACAGCACAGACCCCTACAAGTCAGCAGAAACATACAGTTTTTGAATTACCTTATTGGTCTAAAGGCCTTATCTCCCTTGAAATCAGTTAATGTTGTTGATGATCGAGATCGAGAAAGCCCTGTTTGCCTAACTAACTTTAGAGTGTGCCCTTCTGCCAGCCCCTCCTCATGGGTAAGAGATATGGGGCGATGAGTGATGAGTTCTCTGGTTGAGCTGTCATGCTGTGAACTCAGCGGGTGGCAGCAAACAGGTACACCAGTGCCCAACACTTACTCAGACCCAGTCTCCTGCCTCCTGCTCCTGAGCTGAGTGAGAACAGACTGCACAACGAACCCTGTAAGACAAGTCAAACTGAGATAGACCAGTAGTTAATAACCCCTTACAGTATGGTAACTGTCTAGTGATAGAATTGCAAAAAACAGTCAAATCATCGCAATATTATATTATATTATAATGATCCAAAAAAAAAAGAGGACTTACAATTTCAACCAATCACTGCACATTTACCCAATAATATGGTTCAATCAAGTCACATATACACAACCTTTTTCCCCCTTCAGTGCATTTTTGCAATTTTTTACATATCTGTAAAATATTCAAGTTCTCAGATTTTAAATTAATAGATTTGTGTATTAAAATGGGGTTTGCCACGAAACACTATACACTGAGTGTACAAAACATTAAGAATACTTTCTCTTTCCATGACTGACCAGGTGAATCCAAGTGGAAGCTATGATCCCTTATTGATGTCACTTGTTAAATCCACTTCAATCAGTGTAGATGAAGGTTAAAGAAGGATTTTTAAGCCTTGAGACTATTTTGAGACATTGATTATGTACAGCATGTCTGCCATTCAGAGGGTGAATGGACAATACAAATATTTAAATGCCTTTGAACGGGCTATGGTAGTAGGTGCCAGGCTCACCAGTTGGTGTCAAGAACTGCAACGCTGCTGGGTTTTTCACGCTCAACAGTGTCCCATGTGTAACAAGAATGGCCCATCACTCAAAGGACATCCAGCCAACTTGACATAACTGTGGGAAGAGTCCATGCCCCGATGAATTGAGGCTGTTCTGAGGGCCTCAAAGCGTAGAAAGGTGTTCTTAACGTGGAAATTACCACGTTTTAACTACTTTGCAGATATGAAACGAACAGACAATCATAATATCAGTCAAAATTACAAAAACAGATGAATTTAACTAAAGCTAGGAATGTAAATGCAATCAAATTTGCAAGGGCAATGATCACAAGTCAGTCATAATGTGGCTAATATGCTAGCATATCTATTTATTTAGCAAGCTTAAAACACGTAGCCTAACGATAGTTATTTAGCTGCTAGTAGGAATCATGTCATGTCATTGGAGGAGTTGGTGAGTGAATTACTTTTCTCCCTCATATAGATTATCGGTGGCTATGCACTGCTAGAGATGCAGGTGTCATTTGGTTAGCTCGCGAGAACTTGAACATCTGCTATCCAGTTAACATATCGCAAATTCACTAAGACTATATGTGCAAAGCAAAGGGTGGCTACTTTGAAAAATCTCAAATATATTTTGATATTTTTAATGCTTTTTTGGTTACTACATGATTCCATATGTGTTATTTCATAGTATTGATGTCTTCACTATTATTCTACAATGTCGAAAATAATAAAAAATAAAATAAAAACTTTGTACTTGTACTGTATATTGATGTCACATATGATTCCTTTGAATAGTTCTTTATTATAAAAGGTATTATTTGTCACATTTGTCTGTGTAAAACCTTGCAGTGCTACTTTTTTATCTGAGAGTGAGGCGGATATACACTACAGTTCAAAAGTCTGGGGTGACTTAGAAATGTCCTTGTTTTGAAAGAAAAGCAAATTTTTTGTCCATTATAATAACATAAAATTGATCAGAAATACAGTGTAGACATGTTGTAAATGACTATTGTAGCTGAAAACAGCTGATATTTTGAGGAATATTTACATAGGCATACATTATCAGCAACCATCACTCCTGTCACACCCTGATATGTTTCACGTCTTTGTGATTGTCTCCACCCCCCTCCAGGTGTCGCCCATCTTCTCCATAATCCCCTGTGTATATATACTTGTGTTCTCTGTTTGTCTGTTGCCAGTTCGTCTTGTTTGTCAAGCTTGCCGGTGTTTGTCCTGTCAGCTCCTGGTTTTTCCCAGACTCTCTTTTTCTTGCCCTCTTCAGCCCTCTTCCTTCCCCTTGGATCACTCCAAGATAGCCTACCTCATCACGCTGATATCCGGGAGGGCTCTCACCTGGGCCACCGCCGCGTGGGAACAACATATGCGCTAGTCTGGAGGGGTTTGTGGGAGAAGTGATGGAGGTCTTTGAAGCCCTGTTCTCCGGGCGTGAGGCCGCCCGGAAGCTAATCCAGCATCGGCAGGATTCCCTCAGTGTAGCTGTGGTGGTGGATTTTCGCAAGTTGACAACGGAGAGTGCCTGGAATCAAGAGGCACTGTTCGATATGTTCCTGCACAGCGCCTAATAGGAGGTCAAGGACCAGCTTGCAGTCCGTTCATATCGATGGGCGATTACGGGAATGACGGAGGGAGAGGAAATTGGATTTCGCTCGCACACCCAGGGATCCCATCTTGCCTCCGAGTCAACGCAGAAGTTCCCGACGGTCTAATTGCGAGAGGATCCGAGGCTTCCAGACTTCCCCCGAGGGCTGCCGAAGACTGCTGAGACACCGCTTCCTGAGCCTATGCCACTAGGCAGAGCTGAGCTGTCGCCAGCGGAATGGCAATACAGGATCGTCATGAAGAGTTTTCTGTATTGCGGGACTCTTGGTCATTTCATGTCCTCTTGTCCTGTAAAGAAGCCAGGCTCACCGGTAGGATCAAGGAATCTGGTGGGCCATATGGAGAACGTTCCTGCATCCCCTGCTCGCACCCCTTTTCATGCCATTCTGCTGTGGAGAGACCAGTCCAAATCTCTCCGGTTTCTCATTGAATCTGGTCCTGACGAGAGTTTTTTGGATGCCACCCTGGCATCTGAGCTGAACATCCACACTCACCCACTACACCATTCCCATCCACCTACGGGTGTCAGGGAACCGGAGCGAGGCTATCCCGTTCCTGCCCATCAAGTCCCCTCTGATTCCCATGGTATTGGGATTCTCCTGGCTCCAACGACACAATTCCCGCTTTAACTGGTTTATTGGTGCCATTATGGGATGGAAGCCCTTTCTGCCACGCCCATTGAATGAAGTCAGCACAACCTGACCCGGGATGTATTCCTGGGGGCTCGGAAGGTGCCTGTGACCTCTTCGCCATTCCCGCGGAGCACCAGAACCACCGGGAGGTGTTCAGCAAGGCCCGGGCCATGTCGCTTCCACTACACCGACCCTATGACTGCGGGATTTACATTCTCCCTAGCTCCACGTTGCCCCGGGTACGTCTGTGCTCTCTATCGGGACTGGAGACCAAGGCTATGGACACCTACATTGGGGATTCCCTAGCTGCTGGATTTATCCATCCCTCTTCCTCTCCCGTCGGCTTCTTCTTCATGGAGAAAAAGGACAAGACCCTGCGCCCGTGCATTGACTACCAGAGACTCAGCGACATTATGGTTAAGAACCGTTACCCGCTACAACTCATCTCCTCGGCCTTTGAGCCGCTCCAGGGGGCCACTGTGTTTCCCAAGCTGGATCTACGGAATGCCTACCATCTGGTGCGGATACGAAAGGGGGAAGAGTGGAAGACTGACTTCAACACAGCCAGTGGCAACTACGAGTATCTGGTCATGCCCGTTGGCCTCACCATGCCACTGCTATGTTACAAGCTCTGGTGAAGGATGTTCTCCGTGACATGTTGAACCGGTTCGTCGGCTGTTTGTGAAGGCGGAGAAGTGTGAGTTCTATCGCTCCACCATCCTCTTTCTGGGTTACATCATCTCTGATGGGAGTGTCCAGATGGATCCCGGGAAGGTGAGAGCTGTGATGGATTGGCCTCAGCCTACGTCCAGAGTGCAGCTGTCCAGGGTGCAGCAGGGTGAAACCAGTTCCCTGGTGTTCGCCCATTTCTATCACCACTTATCCGGGGTTACTGTGCCCCTGTCAGCACTCACATCACCCAAGGTTCCATTCACATAGTCCCCAGTTGCTGACTGGGGATTCCAGGATCTCAAACATTGTTTCACCACAGCTCCCATCCTGGTTCATCCGGACCCATCTCATCAGTTCGTGGTGGAGGCCGATGAGTCGGACTTCGGAGTGAGGGCTGTCCTGTCCCAGCATTCTGCCCTTGACATCAAGCTACATCCCTGTGACTTCGCCTCCATGCCATGCCATGGAAAGGAACTACGACATGGGGAATCGGGAGCTTCTCGCGGTGAAGAAAGTGTTGAAGGAATGCAGGCACTGGCTGGAGAGTGTAGAACATCCGTTCATTGTGTGGACTGACCACAAGAACCTGGAGTATTTCTGCACTGCCAAGCGCCTCAACTCAAAGCAAGCCAGATGGGCCCTGCTGTTCACATGGTTCAACTTCTCCCTCTCGTACCGGCCGGGATCCAAGAATGTCAAGCCAGATGCCCTGTCCCACTGCTATAGCCCCACGTCTACTACCCCTGAACCCAAGACCATCCTTCACACCACATGCCTTGCGACAGCACTCAGCTGGGGGATAGGGAAGCAGGTCCATGAGGTGCAGCATTGATAACCGCATGTTCATTCCTGACACCGACCGCTCCGACATCCTGGAGTGGGCCCACTCCTCCAGGCTGGTCTACCACCAGGGCACCCGTCAGACCCTGGCCTTTGTTCGACAACGCTTTTGGTGGCCTACCATAGTCTCGGATGTGTCCTCATTCGACGCCGCTTGCTCAGTTTGTGCACAGAACAAGACTCCTCAGCAAGCTCTGGCTGGTCTTCTCCAACCTCTGCCTGTCCCCCACCATACCTGGTCCCACATCTCCCTGGACTTTGTCACGGGTCTTCCCTCATCTGATGGCAACACTGCCATCTTGACCATGGTGGATTGGTTCTCCAAAGCTGCCCACTTCATTCCTCTCCCCAAACTACCCTCTGCCAAGGAGACGGCCCACCTCAAGGTCTTCCGGATTCATGGACTGCCCATAGACCCTCATTGGGTCATCAGCTCTCCTCAAGACCACCTTCAGGTATTGATGACAAGCAGATCGCCATCGGACGCCGGCTTCCCGGTATCGTCTCGAGCAGAAGGTAAGGCTGTCCACCCGGGATCTGCTCCTCCGGGAGTAGTCTCGTAAACTGTCCCTTTGGTTCATCGGCCCTTTCCCCGTCTCCACGGTCATTAGCCCCTCTGCTGGCCTTCTAGGCAGAGTTGCAAAGAAAAAGACATATCTCAGTCTGGCCAATAAAAACAAAAGATTAAGAAAAAGAACACAGACACTGCACAGAGGAACTCTGTCTGGAAGGCCAGCATCCTCACTGTTGACATTGAGACTGGTGTTTTGCAAGTACTATTTAATGAAGCTGCCAGTTGACGACTTGTGAGGCATCTGTTTCTCAAACTAGACACTCTAATGTACTTGTCCCCTTCCTCAGTTGTGCACCGGGGCCTCCCATTCCTCTTTCTATTCTGGTTCAAGCCAGTTTGTGCTGTTCTGTGAAGGGAGTAGTACACAGGGTTGTACGCGATCTTCACTTTCTTGGCAATTTCTCGCATGGAATAGCCTTCATTTCTCAGAACAAGAATAGACTGACAAGTTTCAGAAGAAACTACTTTGTTTCTGGACATTCTGGCCTGTAATCGAACCCACAAATGTTGATGCTCCAGATACTCAACTAGTCTAAAGAAGGCCAGTTTTATTAGAAAGGGGTTTTCTAATGACCAATTAGCCTTTTAAAATGCTAAACTTGGATTAGCTAACACAACGTGCCATTGAAAGTGATGGTTGCAGATAATGGGCCTCTGTACGCCTATGTAGATTTTCCATTCAAAATCTGTCATTTCCCGCTACAATAGTCATTTACAACATTAACAATGTCTACACTGTTTTTCTGATCAATTTGATGTTATTTTAATGGACAAAAAATGTGCTTTTCTTTCAAGTGACCCCAAACTTTGAACAGTAGTGTATACCAATGGTTTGCATTATTTGTTGCAAACTGAAATTAAACCATCAAGTGATTCTTGGTAGTTTTAAACAAAACTGCTTTGAAACAAAAGTATACACCTCACACATGGTTATGGGCTTAAAAAGAAGGAGACACCTGTACCATTTCAGGCATAGAGTTGAAATCTATTGCATCCCAATATTACACTTTCTACACATCACAGAACACTGAAATCTAACAATACTGTCTGACATAGAAACACCGTATTTTCATCGTAATTTAAAAAAATAATAATATTGAAATTATGAAAAATATTATTAACATTCCACCCATGATGCCAAATAGGGCGCTTTTGGTCATTGACTGCAAGAAAGGGTTTACGACACAGGGGCCGGCCTGCGTTGATGGAATCAGAAAAGTCTGAGCCTTTTGGCTAAAACACTGGGCTACGTCCTTTACGGAAATAAATCGTTTTAGTGTTAAAGGCCCAATGCAGTCAAAAACTGAATTTTTCTGTGTTTAATATATTTCCACACTATGAGGTTGGAATAATACTGTGAAATTGTTAAAATTAGGATAATGCACTTTTAATGTAAGAGCTGTTTGCAAAGACAGTCTGAAATGTCCGCCTGTTTTGCTGGAATGGAATTTTGAACTTTCCATCATGACAGCACCATACAGTAAATTAGTTAATAGACCAACAAGAAGAGATATTATTTGATATTGAGATAAAAACAGCTGCATTGGACCTTTTAACATTTTTCTAAAGTAAGTGATTATGACAACAATAACTTAAGTTTGAAGTATTGGAATTATTTGTCTTTAAAATCTACAGTTAAAATCGTAAGTTTACATAGGTTGGAGTCATTAAAATTCATTTTTCAACCACTCCACAAATTTCTTGTTGACAAACTATAGTTTTTCCAAGTCGGTTAGGACATCTACTTTGTGCATGAGACAAGTCATTTTTCCAACAATTGTTTACAGACAGATTATTTCATTTATAATTCATTGTATCACAATTCCAGGGGGCCAGAAGTTTACATACACTAAGTTGACTGTGCCTTTAAACAGCTTGGAAAATTCCAGAAAATGATGTCATAGCTTTAGAAGATTCTGATAGGCTAATTGACATAATTTGAGTCAATTGGAGGTGTACCTGTGGATGTATTTCAAGGCCTTTCAAGGCCTATTCAGTGCCTCTTTGCTTGACATCATGGTAAAATCAGAAGAAATCAGCCAATAATAAATTGTAGACCTCCACAGGTCTGGTTCATCCTTCGGAGCAATTTCCAAACGCCTGAAGGTACCACAATCATCTTTACAAACAATAGTACACAAGTGTAAACACCATGGGACCACACAGCCGTCACACCGCTCAGGAAGGAGACGTGTCTGTCTCTTAGAGATGAATGTACTTTGGTGCAAAAAGTGCAAATCAATCCCAAACAACAGCAAAGGACCTTGTGAAGATGCTGATATACAAAAGTTTATATATCTACAGTAAAACGAGTCCTATATCGACATAACCTGAAAGGCCGCTCAGCAAGGAAGAAGCCACTGCTCCAAAACCGCCATAATAAAGCCAGACCACGGTTCGCAACTGCACAAGGGGACAAAGATCGTCCTTTGGGCTGATGAATTTAAAAAAAATGTTTGGTGGAAAAAGGGGGAGGCTTGCAAGCCGAAGAACACCATCCCAATCATGAAGCATGGGGTGGCAACATCATGTTGTGGGGGTGCTTTGCTGCAGGAGGGACTGGTGCACATCACAAAATAAATGGCTTCATGAGAAAGGAAAATTATGTGGATATATTGAAGCAACATCTCTAGATATCAATCAGGAAGTTGAAGATTGGTCGCAATCGGGTCTTTCAAATGGGCAATGACCCCAAGCATACTTACAAAGTTGTGGCATAATGGTTTAAGGACAACAAAGTCAAGGTATTGGAGTGGTCATCACAAAGCCCTGACCTCAATCCTATAGAAATTGTGTGGGCAGAACTGAAAAAGTGTGTGCGAGCAAGGAGGCCTACAAACCTGACTCAGTTACACCAGCTCTGTCAGGAGGAATGGGCCAAAATACACCCAACTTATTGTGGGAAGCTTGTGGAAGGCTACCCAAAATGTTTGACCCAAGTTAAACAATTTAAAGGCAATGGTACCAAATACTAATTGAGTGTATGTAAAATTCTGACCCACTGGGAATGTGATGAAAGAAATAAAAGCTTAAATAAATCATTCTCTCTACTATTATGCTTACATTTTGCATTCTTTAAATAAAGTGGTGATCCTAACTGACCTAAAACAGGGAATTTTTACTAGGATTAAATGTCAGGAATTATGAAAAACTGAGTTTAAATGTATTTGGCTAGGGTGTATGTAAACTTCCGACTTCACCTGTACATACAGCATGATTATTGCACTTGTGCCTATATACCTATACATTTACAGTATATTACAGTGAAACCTGCATAGAGTTTCTATGACAACAGCAGACAAAGCATTTAGATAAGGATTGTAGCCAGTGTCTGAGTTTTAGGGATTATTCCCATTTTGCGTTATCATGGTGATGTGGCCGGTGACACTTTGCTTCTTTGAAAGTCCAATATCTTAAAAACCTTACTGTTAACATGCAAAACGTATTGGAATTGAGTGGATTTTCTTCGTAACAAAAGGTAAAGTTTCCTTTACAGAACTTCTACACATTTTGCCATGACTTATGCCATGTTATTATGTATCTGAGTGAGAGTGATGAACAAAATCAAATGGGGGCACTCTGGAGGTCAAGGTTTGCCAGGTCGGTAAGGTCAGGGAGTGATGGCTGCCGGGTCGAAGAGTTCGTGGTGCCGGGTCTGCATGCCAGGTCGGTAATTCTGCCATGATTAGGTTACTACAAGTTTCGATAGCTGGCTAGACTAACTACACTAATTTACCAATCTAAAAATGTTTAGCCTACATGGGCTAATTGAGTGAATGTCAGCGAGTGACATATAACAAGAGTATGTTGCTGATGCACGACCAAGTTTCGAAATTACACCTTGTGGATTCTACTATTCTAACTCTCAACAATAAGTTGACACCCTGAGTAGAAATACATGCAAAAAATACAGAGGTCCGGACCTGTGTCATCATATGTAGCTACGGACCTGCCTGAATAGGTTGTGATTGTTGCTTGTCTAGCCGGCTGGCTGGTCTGCTAACATTTAGTGGCTTCCCTGTTTATATATACCAACCTCCATCTCAGTATACTTAAATTCTCGCCAACTACGAAACACTGCAACCACCAAGAATAAGGCTGTGGTCTCGCTACATACTCCCTAGGGGATGTTGGCCTATAAGCATGAGTACAAGTCTATCATACTACAGAATGTGAAGAAACTTGTGAGCAGCCAAATACTAACATAACACATGCTTACTCCTACAATAACACAACCATTCACTTTAAACATGTCAGAACCATCTAGTTTTTGGCAAGAGCATTGTATAGAAGTTTATTTGATTTAAAAAATACATGCTTGTTTAATAAGATTTACTCTGCTATGCCAAATACCACATTTGAACATTTTCTGTGACTTTAAGAACTGGCCCAGTGCAAACTGCTATTATGCTGAGCATTACAAAATAAGCAATAGTGTTGATGTCATGTAGGAAATCCGTAGTGTCCCAATAGGCCAGACTGTCAGTAACAGAAGCTATCCTGTGAAAGTGTCCTGTCATGTGAGTCGGGAAACATTGGGAGAGGATGAGAGATTTACATTGGTCTGTTAGTACTGGCTGTGATGCCATAGACACTGAGTTCATTGTTATAAGACCTAGAAAAAACTGCTTTCATTGTCTTAAAGCTTAAAGTTCATAGGAGAGCCCACCCCTCTGAGTGAATGGTTGGTTTTTTCTCAGTGCCTCCTCTCTCTCTCTCTCTCTCTCTCTCTCTCTCTCTCTCTCTCTCTCTCTCTCTCTCTCTCTCACCCGCCTATCAAAGTCCACATGCCAGACTGATCATTTCCTTTTCTAAATTGAAGAGGAGGGCAACCACATCTTTTCTCTGTTTCTCCTTTCTGTTCTATGTAAACACCCTGGTCTAAAGAGGCTGTCTTCGACCTCTACAGACAGAGGGAGCTGTATAATATACTCCCACTGCTGTGATCACTGACTCAAACAGAAGAATCTGTCACCTCTCCTCTCTGATCCTTCAAACCTTCTAACTTCAGTTTGAATCATATACAGGAAGTAAAACAAGAGGTCAAATAATTGATTAGATATACTGTCGATATCTAAATTCAAATTGTTTGTTTTTATTTTGGATTTAGTCTTGTACAAATGTATCTCTATTTTTATAAAAATAAAATAGAATATTATTACAAATTGTAAAAACCATCCAAGACATTCAGGTGAAGGATGCAGCAACATTTGACTAGACATGAATCAACAGGAAACAGACAGGTTGTTAAAGAATAGAATGGAGAGCTGCTCCAGATTATAAACTCAGATTAGCAGTCTGTCTCCCAGCCCACACTGAGCTCAGACTGAGTTTGTGGTAAAAACGGAGCTACAAGTAAGCAATATCCTTTAAGTGTGTGAAAGGATCGAATGGCAGACATTTGTCCGAGTTGAAATTTAGGCAATTGAAGGGCTACAATACTGTACTGTATCATGTCCAATTCGACCAAATAAAATATTTGTTTTTTGGTTTTAATCTTAAATCTTAAAGTTGTTCATCAACAGCAACGTTGTCGCTTCATCTCTGATCTCTCCTCGGTTGAATTCTTAAGTGGCTAGTTTGAAGTCTTTAAAAAAAAAGAATACATATTTGAGTTTTTTCTTCTTTCTTTTTTATCCTCTCTCTCCCTAAACAAGCCCTAGCAGCTTCACCCCACTCCCTCCATCCCTCCATACTGAAATGTACTGTAACAAAACAAAAATGTCATTTTGTCTGACCTAAATCAGAGGGTGTCTGAGCCATGAGCTTATTACATAGTGTGCTTAACTTGTGTTGTGGAGGAGGGCTGGGGTATTATTATCTTTTAGCTACCCACCCTGCTATAAAACCCGACATCTCCACATTGCAGTAGTGCTGCTCTGCTCTCCCTCCCTACTGTGAATCTGACAAGCCTGCCTTCTCTCGCTCAACTCCACTATTGCTTTGCTCACCAGCCTGTTTAAACCTGACAGGGACACCCACACTACTCTCCGCTCCGATGTTCTACCGTTCCACTCTACTAGCAGTTCCTTATCTTTGTATTGGTGTTGGAAGCCTGGATATTCCCTGTTTTTGTGAATGGGCATCCCATGCGAGGTAGTTGTGACTGTGAATGTACTGACTGACCGACCGACTGACTGACTGACTGAAGGACGGACTACCTGTCATCTCTGGGTACTCTACTCTGAAGAAGCAATGTGGCAGGTCACTGGACATCACTGGTAGACTTGGAATAATTAACACAAAAGGAAAGGAAGTAATTAAGAAGGTAGGCCATGATTATGTGGATTATAGTTTGGAATTCTGAAAATTCTTCATCTTTATATGTGTCATTTTATGTGAGTGTGTCTGCTTAGTGCTTACAGTGTATCAGTCTAACTGTACTACAGTACATGTGCACAGTGCACCTGTTCAGTGTGTGTGTAGTCTGACAGAGACTTAGCTCTGTGTGTGGATATGGTAATTTGATGACTCTGAATTATTTGGAAAGCACTATGAGACGCAGTCTCAAGATAATGCAGTGCTCTTATTACTGATTCCGCAGTAATTCATGAAACAGCATGACAAGCAGTCATAAGTTCTCTTATTACTGATTCTGAAGTAATTCATGAAACATTACTTGTTCTCTTATTACTGATTCTGAAGTAAGTCATGAAACATTACTTGTTCTCTTATTACTGATTCTGAAGTAATTCATGAAACAAAAATACATGTTTTTTGAACTAAAATTAAAGTTGGAGTGTTGACAGATTGAGAACCTGTGGTATAGAAGACTATTGTTTCTGACACTCTTGTTGTTTATTATCTCATGAAACTATTGCCTCATCTGCTTACAAAATATAAGGATTAGGCTTGTTTGTTTCACAATGGTTGCTTGTTGTCTAGTTAAAACATTTTGGGGGTACTAATAGACGTTCAAGTAAAATTAGCTGTATAGATTTGTTTTACAGAGTAGCAAATATGAAAATGAAAATGTATTTTGTAAGAAAAATGTCTGTATCCGCCTCATCTGCTATCTGGTTGACTTTTACTGATTATTATTATTATTATTATTCATTTGTCATAAATATCTAAAACTATGAGATGAGGAGAGGTGGTGAGCTTGATAAAAGTGGTTGTCAAGAAGACACCAACAATTCTCCCAAACTATAAAGTCTGCTGGGGATCATCAACAATTTAATTCAAAACATCAGTGGTCTAAATTAAACTCATGAATTAAAACAGAACAGCCCGTAATCATAAGAATATAAATTCATGTCTGTTTATTATAGATATATAATGTTTCTATAAATTAATAATAGCCAGCCAATTAACTAATTATGAACCCTTTATAAAGATAACCTTATTGTAAAGTGTTATTGGAATGGAATCAATAATGGAATGTTCCGAAATGGAATCAATAAACCAAAGGTTGACCTCTGAGACCTAATAAAGCAGAAAAACAATACCTGTACTGTCTAAGCTAGATAATGGTGTGAACCTTCAGGCTCCCCTTATAGGTAATAATTTGTCTCCCACAATAATTCACTACTTTTAAATATTGGTCTATTAAATGTAATCACTCACTGTTACAGGTGTACTTTTCCCCTATTATAATGAACAAGACAGTAGTTAGAAATGATTTTCCTCTACATTCTGTGTAACAGATTGAAATGGCATGTGATCACAATTTAAGCTTGTATAAAGATACCAGGGCCATTTTCTTTAACGTGGCAAAGTAATGGCATTCATCATTTTCTTTAAGAATCGATGGGTATACTGTATCATGAATTTAATGATGAAAAGATCTGTACATATCACAGTGTGGGTCTTTAGAGCCACACTATGGGTGTCATGACAAGCATCTAATTCTAAACAACAGGCTGTAGAAAAATAACCAATTTTATAGTCAGTGTAGTTTTTTCTAAACTAGTGTTTCCCCCAGACAGTGGAGCTATTTCTATCCATAACGACTCATTTTAAATAACAGGCTGTATGTTTGGCTCTGAACGCCAATTGTATGTTTATTTATTGAGGCAAGTCAGTTAAGAACAAATTCTTATTTTCAATGACGGCCTAGGAACAGTGGGTTAACTGCCTTTTCAGGGCAGAACGACAGATTTGTACCTTGTCAGCTCAGGGATTTGAACTTGCAACCTTCCGGTTACTAGTCTAAGGCTCTAACCACTAGGCTACCCTGCCGCCCCAGATCAGCATTTCCCCATATAGTGGCCCTTGGTGGGCCTGGGTTCAATAATCAGACGTGGTGGTGTGGGGGTTGGAGACAGAGAGAGAGCTGTGTTACTGTTAGCCGCCTAGTTAGCCACTGTCTGGCCCCTGGCAGCCTCTAATGATGACACTCTGCCTACCACAGGCAAGCAAGGACACAGTGTTGGTTGTGGTGACACAGAGTTGGGGTGGGCAAGTGGTAGTGGGCAATAGTGGGCAATAGTCAAATCAAATCAAATTTATTTATATAGCCCTTCGTACATCAGCTGATATCTCAAAGTGCTGTACAGAAACCCAGCCTAAAACCCCAAACAGCAAGCAATGCAGGTGTAGAAGCACGGTGGCTAGGAAAAACTCCCTAGAAAAGCCAAAACCTAGGAAGAAACCTAGAGAGGAACCAGGCTATGTGGGGTGGCCAGTCCTCTTCTGGCTGTGCCGGGTAGAGATTATAACAGAACATGGCCAAGATGTTCAAATGTTCATAAATGACCAGCATGATCGAATAATAATAAGGCAGAACAGTTGAAACTGGAGAGCAGCACGGCCAGGTGGACTGGGGACAGCAAGGAGTCATCATGTCAAGTAGTCCTGGGGCATGGTCCTAGGGCCGCGGTTCAGTTGAAACTGGAGCAGCAGCACGGCCAGGTGGACTGGGGACAGCAAGTCACTGTGAGGGGTCGGAGAAGAGGAGCTGTGGACAGGCCAACCATTGTGCCATTTATCCTTCTGCAGTGTATTAACCTCTAGGGTACGTAGGACGGTAACGTCACACCTGACCAACATCCAGTGAAATTGCAGAGCGCCAAATTCAAAAACAGAAATACTGATTATAAAAATTCAGAAAACCATTGTGCTACACATGGGTTTAAAGATGGACTTCTTGTGAATCCAACCACGGTGTTAGATTTCAAAAAGGCGGCGAAAGCATACCATGCGATTATTTGAGAACATCGCCCAGCAGACAAATCATTACAAGCAATAACCAGCCAAGCAGAAGAGTTACACAAGTCAGAAATAAAATGAATTACTTACCTTTGCTGATCTTCATATGGTTACACTCAGAAGACATTCATTTACTCAATAAATGTTAATTTTATTCGATAAAGTCTCTCTTTATATCCAAAAACCTCCGCTTTGTTCGCCCGTTATCTTCAGTAATCCACAGGCTCAAACGCAGTCACAACAGGCAGACAAAAAAATCCAAATTGTATCCGTAAAGTTCAAAGAAACATGTCAAACAATGTTATTATTCCATCCTCAGGTTGTTGTTAGCCTAAACAATCAATAATATTTCAACTGGACAATAACGTTGTCAATATAAAAGGTAGACAAGAAAGGCACGCTCTCGGGATTGCGCTTGAAAAAGCTCTGTGACACTTTAGGGACTGCTCTTACTCCCTCATTTTTCAGAATACAAGCCTGAAACAATTTCTAAAGACTGTTGACATCTAGTGGAAGGCATAGGAACTGCAATTTGAGTCCTAAATCAATGGAAACTTTAATGGCATTGAATAGAAAACTGGACTTTTCTTAGGTTTTCGCCTGCAGTTCTGTTATACTCACAGACATTATTTTAACAGTATTGGAAACGTTAGAGTGTTTTCTATCCACATCTACCAATTATGCATATCCTAGCTTTTGGGCCTGAGTAGCAGGCAGTTTACTTTGGGCACGCTTTTCATCTGGATGGGAAAATAGTGCCCCCTACCCTAGAGAAGTTTTAAGGCTTGTTCTTCCTGCTCACTATCAAATATATACCGTACTATTAGGATATGAATTTAATCAAGTAAAAATAAATGTTTTAATCCAAAACAATAGTGACAGTCTTTTTATACATAATGGGGCGGCAGGGTAGCCTAGTGGTTAGAGCGTTCTGACCCTGAACAGGCAGTTAAGCCACTGTTCCTAGGCCGTCATTGAAAATAAGATTTTGTTCTTAACTGACTTTCCTAATTAAATAAAGGTTAAAAAAAAATCTTTCTAATAGGTGCATTATCTGGGACTCTTTAACAAAGCAAAGTGGAACAGCTTTGATGTGGTCTATGGGGTCTATTTAGTAACACAGGATCAAAGGTGTCGTTCCATGGGCTGACAGACAGAACAGGGGGAGACTGCCAGAGCAAATCACAAAAAAATAAGGGGTTATCAGGCCCTTTGACAAAGGTTTACAAGTGGAGTCCCCACCCTGACTGTTTTGAGGGGAGGGAGAGAGGGAAAGGGTGATGAAACAGTGATCCATCCAGGACCTTGCTTTGGATAAGCAGTGCCCTCCTCCCCTCTCTGTCCATGTGGCACATCCTCCTCAGATCCTCTCCAGTACATAGTAATTAGCCCTGGTGTGTGTGAGAGAGAGAGAGAGAGAGAGAGAGAGGCGCGCTGGCTGCTTCCTAGCCTGCAGCACATGATCCCAGGGTGGGGGAGATAGCTACATCCCAAATGGCATCCTATTCCTTAGCACTACTTTTGACCTGGGCCCATAGGGCTCTGGTCAAAAGCAGTGCACTATATAGGGGAATAGGGTGCCATTTAGGATACTTCTGGAGACCAACCATGGACTCCCTCCTGGCCCTCCCTGGCCCCTCTCTTGTTCTAAGCTCAGTTACCAATTGTTTGACTTGGCTGGGTTTTCCAGGGATGGGCTCCTAGTCCTTCACAGCGTTAATGTTTGTGCAACCTGTTAGGGAACTTTTAGGCTCTCTATATCTCTTGCCCTCTCCTTCTCTGTCTCCACCCCCCCCTCTCTCTCGCTCTCTCTCATCAGGTATTTATTTAAATTATTTCTGAAAAGTAAAACTGACACAAAAAAAACATTTTTATATGTACAAAATGCTCCGGAAATGTGATTCCACTTAAAGTAGAAAAGGCATTTGGAGAATTTCTGTAATTTTTCTACTTCTTCAAGTAATTTTTACTCAAGTTCATACGGAGATTGAGGTAGTATGTGCATGTAGATATGGTTAAAGTGACAATGCATATATGATGAACAGAGAGTAGCAGTAGCGTAAAAGAGGGGTTGGTCGGTGGTGGGTGGTGGGTGGTGGGACACAATGCAGATAGCCCGGTAAGCCACTGGTTGGTCGGCCCAATTGAGGTAGCATGTACATTAACGTATAGTTAAAGTGACTATGCATATATGATAAACAGAGAGGAGCAGCAGTGTAAAAAGAGGGGGTCTCTAACCTAGGTCTTCTTCTATAGGTATCTTCCACTGTGTATAGATACTGTTTCTGTATGATAATCATAGAAACTGTTCCCTAGCAACAAGATAGAGAATATTACATGTTTAATTGGTAACTGATCAGCACAATTAGCATAATAAAAAAAAGATCTTCCCCCCGGCTTAGACAGGACTTAGACTGCAGATGGATATTATTAACTCATAGCTTATTTACTCTGGCTTTATACTGTAACGTAACAGAAGCTGTGGACCAGTCAACAATGCGGTTGTGGTAAGAAGCCATCTGAAAGTATCTATCCACATGCCTGCAGTAACCGCTGAGGAGCGGACAGCTACAAGTTTAAACTCTATTCATAGACAGGACATGAATGGGCGAGAAAACGGCCAAAAACATTTTTAGCACTCACCGTAAACATCTTAGAGAATTAACACGTTTTCACAAGATCCTCCATAGGATAGCATTCAACACTTCACTCTAATCTAAAGAATATTCATCTTTCATCAACTATGGTCTGTGCAGCTCTGCAAAGTGATTTTGTTGTATCACTAATTTATAAATGAACTTGCCTGGTGAAGGAATGGTTTAATAAAATTAAATGTCTACCTCTATAGAAATAACACTTGCTTGGCACTGTGCTTCTGATTATTTTGGGATCTAGGCTGGGTAAAGCAGTTTGTGACAACTGTTGATGTTAAAAGGGCTTAACATTTGATTGAAAATAAATGATATTGTGTTTCTCTCCATGTGTTGTAAATAAGTAAGAGAAGGAGAGGAGAGGATGGCCCACACAGAGGATGACCTGATCGGGATTCCGTTCCCCAACCACAGCAGTGACGTTCTGTGCTGTCTCAACGAGCAGCGCCGCTCCGGGTTACTCTGTGATGTAGTCCTCGTTGTACAAGACCATGAGTACCGTACCCACCGCTCGGTCCTTGCCGCCTGCAGCCAGTACTTCAAGAAGCTCTTCACCGTGGCCTCTGACGGAAGGGACCAGCATGGGGTGTTTGAGATAGACTTTGTGGCCCCCGAGTCGCTGACTGCAATCTTGGAGTTTGCTTACACATCCACACTGACGGTGACGGCGTCCAACGTAAAGGAGATCCTTGGAGCGGCTCAGATGCTGGAAATTCCCTGCATCATCAACGTGTGTCTGGAGATTATGGACTCTGGTGAGGGAGGAGGTGGAGGTGGAGGTGGAGGAGGAGAGGAGGAAGAGGAGGAGGATGTAGAAGAAGAGGAGGAAGATGATGAAGAGGAGGATAAAGACATGGAGGAGGATGATGAGTCAAGGAAGGACGAGCAGGAGGATAACGAGGAGGATAATGCCAGTGAGAGGTCAATGAGGTCGTCAGAGAGTCAGGACCAGGTCGGGTCAGAGAGAGGAGCAGCTCCCAGTCCACCCAATACGTCCCAGTACCAGCAGCAGTACGAGCTGCAGCAGAATGAGAGGAAGTGTCGGGACACAGACTCTCAGTGTGAGAAACCCCGGCAGGAGCATGAGAGCATGGAGAGCCGAGCCCTCAAAGACTTTTCCATTGAATCCCTACTACAGGAAGGGCTATACCCTAAAATGCCATCAGTCCTGGACAGGAGGGCTAACTTTTCCCCTCTGCTCCCCGGCTTCTACCCTCCCATGTGGGCCGCAGATTTCCCAGGTTTCCCCCAAAATGTTCTAGACCCCAACCACCATGCCCAGACTCCCCGCCCCTCCTACCCTCCCCAGCTGGACAACAGACCCCTAGACCTAGTTGTGAAAAGAGAGATCATCAAGGAGGAGCTAAAGGAGGAAGTCCCGCCCAGCATGCTGCATGGGGACTTCCTGAAAAACTTCCTGAATTCCAGCCTATCAGGGATGGGAGTTGAGATGGGGGTGGTACGGTCCGAGGGGTCTCACCTCCATCTGGGCCAGATAAAGGACGAGGCAGACTTCCGCTCCTACATGGGCTTCCTGAGCACGTCAAGCCAGCTGGGGGCGCTGTTCCCTCCCTGGCAGCTGGAGGAAGAGCGGAAGATGAAGCCTAAAGCCTCCCAGCAGTGTCCTATATGTAACAAGGTGATCCAGGGGGCAGGGAAACTACCCAGACACATGAGGACCCACACAGGAGAGAAACCATACATGTGCACCATCTGTGAGGTGCGATTCACCAGGTATGACAAATTCATATACACTGTGTCTAAATATCCATACTTGTGTTTGAAATTGTAGCTTTCTGGGTTAAGAAAATAAAACGATGTATATGTATACATACAGTGACTTCAGAAAGTATCCATACCCCTTGACTTATTCCACATTTTGTTCTTACAAGCTCAACATTGATTACATTTATTTCATCTATCTACACAATAATAACAGTGAAACCATGTTTTTAGAAATTGTTGCATTTATTGATAATGAAATACAGAAATATATAATTTACATAAGTATTCACACCCCTGAGGCAATACATGATAGAATTATCTTTGGCAGCGATGACTGCTGTGAGTCTTTCAGGGTAAGTCTCTAAGAGCTTTTCACACCTGAATTGATGTTTTAAAAATTCTTCAAGCTCTGTCACATTGGCTGTTGAGCATTGCTAGAGTCTTGCCATAGATTTTCAAGTATATCTAAGTCAAAACTATAACTTAGCCACTCAGGAACATTCACTGTCTTCTTGGTAAGCAACTCCATTGTAGATTTGGCCTTGTGTTTAGGTTTAGTGCCTTGTTGCGAACAGGATTTTTTTGAATATTGTTTTTGCTGTAGAGAATTCCTTCTTTTCACGCTGTCAATTAGATTAAAATTGTGGAGTAACTACAACATTGTTGATCCATCCTCAGTTTTCTCCTATCACAGCCATTAACTTCACCATTGGCCTCATAGTATTATCCTTCAGTGGTTTCCTTCCTCTCTGGCAACTGAGTTAGGAAGGACAAGTGTATCTTAAAAACTTCACCATGCTCAAAGGGATATTCAATGTCTGTTTTTATCATTATCTTTACCCATCTACCAATAGCGGCATTGGAAAACACTCCCTGGTCTTTGTGATTGAATCTGTGTTTGAAATGTACTGCTTGACTGAGGGATACAGAGATGAGGCAGTCATAAAACAATCATGTTAAACAGTATTTTCTTAAGGCACTGTATGTGAATCTTTGAAAATTCAATATGCTTTAAATGCCAGGATTTCATACTCATTTCGGATTTTCATATAGTAGAATTCACTGCATGCGATTGAGGAAGAGAATCGTCTTTCAGACCCACGTGTTTGACTGCAGCTGTTAATGAGATAAGAGGACGGGCTGTATCAAAATGAACGAATGGTGGGAAATTCCGCATCAGATGATGCATTCTCAGAATGAGTCTAGTATGTTGATACTTGTTGCTTACTGCTTAAGTATGAAGTGCGATTAATACACAGTATTATTTCAGTAGGTTGTAGGCAAGACAGATTTCGGACACTGCACATTCCTCTCACAGTAATAGGTCTTATTAGTCCTATAGACTATACAGAATATGGATGTGTAAAACAAAGTGCTTCCCAATCATCTTTTAATCAATGTTACTTGTATATACACCCTTAGATAAAAAGGCTTTCAAAAGTGTCCCCATAGGAGCACCCTTTTTGGGTCCAGGTAGAACCCAGGTAGAACCCTTGTGGGTTCTATGTGGAACCCTCTATGGAAAGGGTTCTATAAGGAACCCCAAAAAGTTCTACCTAGAACCAAAAGGGTTCTACCTGGAACCAAAAATAGTTCTTCAGCCAAAGGACCCTTTTTGTTTTAGATAGCACCTTTTTATAAGAGTGTAGCAATCATGTTGACACCGGCGTTTGAGATCTTTTAAGGGCAATGTTATTAGGGTAAGGGAACAATGTGTTTTTGTGGTTCAGGCTAATTATTTTCATCCTCTCTCTGCATACCACTTGAGAGTCGAGACCTAAAAGGTGGAAACTGGAAACCCCCTTTAATGGTTTCTCATTTCCTGCCACTGTTATGGCACGATAATTTCACCTTCTATCCAGTACCACAAAGTATACCTATGCTTTCATCTCTCTTACATTTTTCAAAATGTTTTTTCAGAATATAACTCATTTTTTGTCTTTCCAGGCAAGACAAACTGAAGATCCACATGCGAAAGCACACAGGCGAGCGCCCCTATATCTGTCTTCACTGTAACTCCAAGTTTGTCCATAACTATGACCTAAAGAACCACCTGCGTATCCACACAGGGGTGCGGCCCTACCAGTGTGAGCACTGCTACAAGAGCTTCACACGTTCAGACCACCTGCACCGCCACATCAAGAGGCAGAGCTGCCGCATCTCACGCCCTCGACGGGGCCGCAAGCCGGCCGCTTGGCGCTCAGTCAACAACTTCCTGCAGGGCCCTCCGTGCTCGGCCAATCACCACGAGGGCGGCAAGACGCTGACTGAGAGGTCGGGCGGATGCCGGCTTCTGCCCTCCCATGGGGGAGTTAGAGGTCAAAGTCTGAGCCTTGGGGAGAGAGAAAGACGGGACCTGGGTCTGGGTGGTAAGAACCTGAGTTATAAGGACTTGGACAGTGACAGCAGAGAGAGCAGAGAGAGCAGGGAGAGTCGGGAGGCTCGGCACCGGTCAGACAGGAAGCAAGTGGTGGACGAGGTGGAGATGGAGAGACAGAGGGGCGTGTTCACCTTTGCCCTGGCAGGGCCTGGGGAGGAAGTCCTTACCCACCCTCCATTTTACATCCCTGACCCCTGGACCATGAGACTGGAGAACCACACCCCTACTATCCCTGAGCCGGCAAACTAAATTTTTTCCAACTGACACTTCCAAATGATAGCTAACTGACAGAGTTTCATTTCAGAGTTCTAAGAATTGCACAGAACAGAGAGAGTTCTCTGTCTGGTAGATTTCCCACCTGCTGTTTAGAGATTTAAGGGGAGTGATGTCTGGGAACATAGGTATATAGCAAACAGGGTAAATACTTGGAAAACAGTTGATGTTAAACATCTCAGATCAAAATTTTTTGAGCTGCCATCTTTACAATCGCAAGGATTTTGTTAAATACTTTTCATTTGGAGAAGTAAAACTGGACGAATACATTTCATATGTTCCAAAAGTACTAAATTGAAAAACATTATACTCTCAGGACATGACATAACTGTTTATTTTTGGATTATTAATGTAAACGTGTAATTCATAGTGTAATTAATTAAACCTTTTTTTAACTAGGCAAGTCAGTTAAAAACAAATTTTTATTTTCAATGACAGCCTAGGAACAGTGGGTTAACTGCCTATTCAGGGGCAGAAAGACAGATTTGTACCTTGGGGGTTTGAACTTACAACCATTCTGGTTACTAGTCCAATGCTCTAACCACTAGGCTACCCTGCTACCCCAATAGGTTACCCTACCCTAAAATATGGCAATACGTTGTTTCCTAAATTCCCAGTCTATAAATGAATAAACTGATAAGCTACAAACTACGGATTCCAAATGCTACAGTGCTAATAAACAGGGTAGTCTAAGCCACCGAAGAACATTCAAAACCATGAGAAATTATTCACTTGACAAAAAAAATCTACATCGAAAACTTGTTTTTACCCTTGTAATGCATTGTTCTCAGATTTTGTCTGCACTATTGTAAATATATACAAATGTTTTAAAGAATTTGACCATAGTTATGTTGATTATTGTTGTATTATATTTGTTGTTGTTTTTTATAGTTGATAACCCCTCCAAAGATGTGGAGTTTGATATTGCACAAACTTGAATAAGCCTTGTGTTACATTGCATACAGTATGTTCTGTATTACTTCTAAAGACCATGTTGTGTAAATAATTTCTGAAACAGATAGATTATTGCTTTAGCTATGTCACCTGCTGGTGATTTGATTGCTGCAGTAAGACATTTAAAAAGGGTTTCTACCCTATTTTCATATACAGTTTGTTTTCTGATCTGTGTGTAAATGTTGTTATTCACAATTATTTGAATTGAAATGGGAAATTATTTTCTTGGTATTTATGCATATTTAAATTAGCCTTGGCTATATTTTGCAAATATGTTGTTTTATAAAGACACTAAATATTGTACTCCCGTGGGTCTGGGAGTTTAAATTCTGGTTTTGTGTGTGTGTGTGTGTGTGTGTGTGTGTGTGCCCAGTGAGTGTGAGAGAGCGCGCTTTTGGTGAAAATCTTTCATAACTGGAATTATGGTTTGGATGCCATTTTAGAGAACGACACTCAACATCCTCAATCATCTATTGAGCTATAGCTTGTATTCAAACATAAATATTATAATCACTGTCTTCATAAAAGCATACACAACACCTCAACGTTGCTATCAAAATAAACTGGTGATGATAATATCACCATGAAACATCAAATAAATTGGATGCCTTGACATTGTAAAGATTTTACATAAATGTATACTTTTCCAAATAAATTAGGGCTATGGAATTTTGACATATAAAGAATGTTATTTGATTGTTTGATAAAAAATATACTTGCATTAAACGTTTATAATGCTGTAAAACAGTATTATGTTGAACACTTTAGTTAATGTTCTTTACAGCTGGTCTTCTTCATCTGAATTGATTTGACTGTGCAAATAGAAGTTCATCCCTTATATTTTTATTTTTTTATTTCACCATTATTTAGGCTAGTTGAGAACAAGTTCTCATTTACAACTGCGACCTGGCCAAGACTAAGCAAAGCAGTGTGAACAGACAACAACACAGAGATATACATGGAGTAAACAATAAACAAGTCAATAGCACAGAATAAAAAATAAATAATAAATAAATAAATAAAATACCATCAAGCTCTCATTGTCTCACTGCAAAATTAGATGTTTGTCCATGTTTCTCCAAATTTTGATGTGTTTGTTGACACCGCACTGCCTGTCACTGGGATTGATCCTGAGCCCTAGAAAAACCCAAGCCTACTTGATGGTAATAGTGCTCACCATTGAGTTAGAAAGGCAAGTCTTAATAAATGCCTAAAGTGAACCTTGGAGTTTATATGTTTTAATCCTATCCCATCCTATCCTTAATTTAACCAAACAGAATGGATGCCTGACTTGGTAACCAATTAGAATTAATGCCTGAAGTTAATTAATCCTATCCCAAAACTTAATCCTTAATTTCACCAAACAGAATCAATGCCTGGGTTGTTAATCAATCAGACTGAATGCCTGAAGTTAACCCTACAGTTGTTTCTGTAGCCCAACCCTTAACCAACCCTTAACCCTTAAGCAGCAGTCCTGTTTTATAGACCTGGGTTCCAGCCCAGCTTTTTGCCCCTAGTGGAAGGTTTTGCAGGGAGTTTCCTTATGTCTTGAGGACCTTCAAAAACATCACATTTTGACTAGAATCTGGAGTGATCTCACTGGATATGCATGTAACTTGCCTGTGACACCCTATAGAGGTCTATAGCCAATTTATAGCCAATTTATAATTGATCCAAAAATGTGATCCAAAAATGTGGCCAGAGGCTTTGTATGGAGGGTGTGATGCAATTGTGGAGCCTCCGCCGGCATGCAGAAACCAAATCAACCTCCATACTGCATCCCTGTGCGCCTCTCAAACTTTATTAGAGGAGCTGCATGGTTAATCTAACATCTGCATTGGCAGTGCAGCATTTACGATGATACGGGCTCTGCAGAAGTTATGGCATTCATACTTCTTGCGCTTTGCAGAGCAGCGCAGAGCTGTTGATCTGAGCTGTTGTGAAGGAAGTGAGTTTGTGTTCATACAGGACCTCCCGCCCCCACCTACATGTCAATGTGGGGGTATATGGAGCCCTACGCATTGTTACAAAATTTGGGAGTCTGTCACTTATACTCCCGGTCGTCTGTCACCTCTCCGGTCATCAGGCTGCTGATTATCCCGCACACCTGGCACCATCATCTCGTGCACCTGCGCCTCATGATCCTCCCTGTATCTGTCACTCCCCTTGGTTCTTTCCTCAGGTGTTATTGACTCTGTTTTCATGTCAGCGCGTTGTTTGTGTTTCGTGTTCATTGTTTCTTTTATTTATTAAAACAGTCACTCCCTGAACTTGCTTCCCGACTCTCAGCGCACTTATTACAGAAGCGCACCACAATGCAGTACAGAGCTTAATTTGGCCTCTTTATGCCTCCATATGGAGCCACTGACCACATTTGCGGATCAAGCATACATTGGCTTTAACAATGCAGAGGGCTCCACATAGCTCCATTATTGGTTTGAAAGTAGGTTGGGACTGTACCTCCTCTACAAACACATCACTTCCTTGACAACTTCCTTCTCAATAGCTGTTCTGCTCATCTAAGGTCAAGAAGTATGAACATCCTGATGTCTGTGGAGGCTGCTTTGCAGTAAATGCTGTATGGCCACTTCAGATTGACTTAATTCATCGCTCCGCCCACAACCGCAGCAGACCCACACCCACTGGCTTTCTGTCCGACTCCTAACTGCTACTGCAAGGACTGGTCCAGAACCCAACCACAGTTCCGCAATGTTATTTTAGGCATATGTGACACAGCTCACTTTGGCAGCCATTGTCGCAACCATTTTGCGGCCAATAGGCAATATTAAAATGCGCAAAAATAACCTAAGAAACAGGTTACATTACCATAGATTCTCACGTGTCCCATTATAGACACAGTTTGAAGAGAGCTGAGTTGTAGACTTGCATTTTCTCTTTAGCTACCTTTTAGGAGTGGGCTGATTTTCAGACGGAGACAAATATGGGTGATCAATATTTATTCATAGGCAATGTAGTAAACTAAACAACTAATAATATTTATGAAGAAAAATGTGTTGGAAAAAGATAACTTCCTTGTTATCTTCATAGGCTATAGACTCTATTTAATTAAGACCTGATCTCACAGTATGGCCACATAGTGCAGGTACATTCGGGACACTCAAATTAGTATGATATGTTATGTTTGGTATAGTTACATATGACAGATGGTTACTTAAGGCAAAAACAAAAGTAGGGTGGTTGGTCAGGGTGAATTGGTGGGCTCCTGAACTTCAAGCAACAAGAATGATGAGAGAGGACACTTGCACTTTCTTTTGAGCTACATTTTGCTCATAGGATATAGCCTACCTTTTAGGAGGATGATTTGCAGGCAGAGACAAATAAATGGGTAACCAATATTGAATGAAAATGAAAAGGGCCTTTTACTTTGCAACGATTATCTTATTTTTTTGCACCTCGAATCACATTGGTTGAGCACCCTCCTTTTCTTTCCATTGTCAATATTCATTTACAGCCACTGTAGTAAACTATAGTCCAATCCAGTGGTGTAATTACTGCCTGGAGAAGTGGAAATACTAAAAAAAATCTTAAATATTTCCAAACTCCCGGCTAAGGAAATGTGCCGTGTGAGAAACAATGACAAACACTCTGAATTACCTAAAATTTTAAATCCCATATTGGACTTTCACATCAGGCCAACCCAAGCTATACTGTGCAAGTAGGCTAATAGTAGGCCTACCATTGAAACAGATACATGTGAAAATATTTTCTTAATTTTTACAGATTTTCACTTTCAAAGTCACACTTTTTTCAAAATTTGATGTTCTAAATCAATGTTTCCCAATCTTGATCCTCGAGTACCCCCAACAGTACACATTTGTATTGTAACCCTGGACAAGCACACCTGAGTCAACTTGTCAACTAATCAACTAGCCTTCAATGAACTGAATGAGGTGTGGATGTGTCACGACTTCTGCCGAAGTCGTTGCCTCTCCTTGTTCGGGCAGTGCTCAGCGTTCGACGTCACCGGTCTTCTAGCCATCATTGATCCTTTTTTCATTTTCCATTGGTTTTGTCTTGTCTTCCCACACACCTGTTTTCAATCCCATTCATTACCTGTTGTGTATTTAACCCTCTGTTTCCCCTCATGTCTTTGTCAGAGATTGTTTTATTGTCAGTGTAGTGTGATTGTTGTATAGGTGCGCGTCGGGTCCTCGTACCCATGTTTGTTTGTTTATGTACATTTAGTGTTATGGAGCATACTCCGTGGACTTTATTAAAAGACTCCATTTACACTCCATTTGACTCTCCTGCGCCTGACTTCCCTGCCACCTATTACACCTATGCATGACAGGTTGTCCACGGCTTCAGTGCATTCAGAAAGTATTCAGACCCCTTCACCTTTTCCACATTTTGTTACGTTACAGACTTATTCTACAATTGATTAAATAGATCAATCTACACACAATACCCCATAATGACAAAGTGAAAACAGGCTTTTAAATTTTTTTCCCAAAAGATTATACATAAAAAACATAAATACTTTATTTACATAAGCATTCAGACCCTCTGTAGCACATGCGTTGGTGTATGAAAATGAAATAGCAACTGTAGTGATGCAAATAATCATGTTATCATTCTGACATCATTCAACATTTAATAGAGAAGATTTTTAGGAAAAGCCTTTCCATCTACCAGAAGAAGGTTAGGCCTATCATTAGTATTGCTAAATTTGTTCTATTCCTTAATTTTTTGAAACCTGGATGTTTTACTTCATATTATGGAGGCAAGTCTTACCTTACTTGAAACTAGTCTATAGCCAAAATCCTGTACCTCCACTAAACTACTTTGGTATGATCAGTGGGGATTAAGAAGTGAGTATACGCAATGCCCAGAAAAAAATAAGTGGGTACATTTACATTACATTTAAGTCATTTAGCAGACGCTCTTATCCAGAGCGACTTACAAATTGGTGAATTCACCTTCTGACATCCAGTGGAACAGCCACTTACAGTAGTGCATCTAAATCATTTAAGGGGGGGGAGAAGGATTACTTATCCTATCCTAGGTATTAGGCCTAGGTTGTATGCCTGCGTATACCCTCCACTACACCACTGGTCTAATCATATTTAATAATATTTCCTTGTAAAGATAACTGCCAAGTGATCCTCTGCCCATGCATAGGCTATTTCATTGAGACCACTCATTACATTTACATTTACATTTAAGTCATTTAGCAGACGCTCTTATCCAGAGCGACTTACAAATTGGTGAATTCACCTTCTGACATCCAGTGGAACAGCCACTTTACAATAGTGCATCTAAATCATTAAGGGGGGGGGTGGTGAGAAGGATTACTTATCCTTTCCTAGGTATTCCTTGAAGAGGTGGGGTTTCAGGTGTCTCCGGAAGGTTGTGATTGACTCCGCTGTCCTGGCGTCGTGAGGGAGTTTATATATACTCATATAGGCAACATAGCGCACGTGATCTCGCAAACCCAGTTGGAAGAGAAAAGGTAGGCTGAAGAAGCAAATTCTGAGAGTGTGTGAATAATGAGACAAAGATGTGCATATAATACAATAGGTAGGCTAACGCATAGAAATCAGAAAGATCTTTCCAAATAATCTGCAGGACAACAAAAATATGTTCATCCCAAAGTCTGTTTGAACACCCACTCCCAACCGCAGCATGAGAAAAAATATATAAAATAAAGAATGGCCTTGGAGCCGGAGGTTCTGCATACTTCCCTGTCATGAAGCAGTGGGTCATAATTTATCTTTCCTCAATTCCTCACAGTCTCCCTCCTCGCCTCCTCAACATATTGGAGAAGGTCAGAGCGAGGGATCTTGGACCTTTTGGCAAAGAGATAGGGTGTGTGGAATCGAAATAGCCACATTGAAAAAGAGAAGGAAGAGCTAAGTTTTTTAATTAAAAAACAATTTTGGTTCAGGTGAAAATTTATGAAATAAAACTACTTTTGGCACTGTCTGGTTTTGTCTTCCTGGTGGACAAGCACGAAGTTGGGAGGCTAGCAATGTTTTTACAGACACAGACATTTTCCTCTCACTGTCTTGACTTTATTCATCTGTATCTCTCCACTGCCGTCTACTGGGTGATTGACTATACTACAGTTTCAATGCACAGGTTTGTCGCACATAACCTTTCCACTGTGATGCAGTTGTGCCCCTTTAGAGGGTGTTATACTATCACTCCTTGATTAGAGTTGAACAATGAACAAATTCAGTGGAACTGACTTCAAGGTCCAGAGTTGAGGGTCATAGGGCATAGGAAACACACTGTAAAGCCCTGAATAAGTGATGCAAAGAAAAAGACAAATGAAAAAAGGTGTCAATTGACTAACAATAATGTATGAATAAGCAATATCAGAACTTGAAGTTCATTTTCTGTTGTTCCACTGTCCCACTAAAGACCCATGAAGACAAGGTGTTCTTTTTGTCCAGGTGTGAAAGGGCAGTGTGAAGTGCGATTGAGATCTGTGGATCTGTTGGGGCGGTATGCGAACTGGAGTGGGTCTAGGGTTTCTGACATGATGGTGTTGATGTGAGCCATGACCAGCCTTCCAAAGCACTTCATGGCTACCGATTTGAATGTTATGGGGCGGTAATGATTTAGGCAGGTTAACTTCACTATCTTGATTACAGAGACTGTAGGTGGTCTGTTTGAAACATGTAGGTATTACAGACTCGGCCAGGGAGAGGTTGAAAATGTTATTGAAGACACTTTCCAGTTGGTCCACGCATGCTTTGGGTACACATCCTGGTAATCCGTCTGGCCTTGCGGCTTTGTGAATGTTGACTTGTTTTAATGTCTTGCTCACATCGAATATGGAGAGCGGGATCACAGTCGTCCAGAACAGCTGGTGCTTTCATGCATGCTTCAGTGTTTCTTTCCTCAAAGCAAACATAAGAGGCATTTAGCTCGTCTGGTAGGCTCGCTACACTGGGCAGCTCGCAGCTACAGTGCCTTGTGAAAGTATTCGGCCCCCTTGAACTTTGCGACCTTTTGCCACATTTCAGGCTTCAAACATAAAGATATAAAACTGTATTTTTTTGTGAAGAATCAACAACAAGTGGGACACAATCATGAAGTGGAACGACATTTATTGGATATTTCAAACTTTTTTAACAAATCAAAAACTGAAAAATTGGGCGTGCAAAATTATTCAGCCCCCTTAAGTTAATACTTTGTAGCGCCACCTTTTGCTGCAATTACAGCTGTAAGTCGCTTGGGGTATGTCTCTATCAGTTTTGCACATCGAGAGACTGAATTTTTTCCCATTCCTCCTTGCAAAACAGCTCGAGCTCAGTGAGGTTGGATGGAGAGCATTTATGAACAGCAGTTTTCAGTTCTTTCCACAGATTCTCGATTGGATTCAGGTCTGGACTTTGACTTGGCCATTCTAACACCTGGATATGTTTATTTTTGAACCATTCCATTGTAGATTTTGCTTTATGTTTTGGATCATTGTCTTGTTGGAAGACAAATCTCCGTCCCAGTCTCAGGTCTTTTGCAGACTCCATCAGGTTTTCTTCCAGAATGGTCCTGTATTTGGCTCCATCCATCTTCCCATCAATTTTAACCATCTTCCCTGTCCCTGCTGAAGAAAAGCAGGCCCAAACCATGACGCTGCCACCACCATGTTTGACAGTGGGGATGGTGTGTTCAAGGTGATGAGCTGTGTTGCTTTTACGCCAAACATAACATTTTGCATTGTTGCCAAAAAGTTCAATTTTGGTTTCATCTGACCAGAGCACCTTCTTCCACATGTTTGGTGAGTCTCCCAGGTGGCTTGTGGCAAACTTTAAACAACACTTTTTATGGATATCTTTAAGAAATGGCTTTCTTCTTGCCACTCTTCCATAAAGGCCAGATTTGTGCAATATACGACTGATTGTTGTCCTATGGACAGAGTCTCCCACCTCAGTTGTAGATCTCTGCAGTTCATCCAGAGTGATCATGGGCCTCTTGGCTGCATCTTTGATCAGTCTTCTCCTTGTATGAGCTGAAAGTTTAGAGGGACGGCCAGGTCTTGGTAGATTTGCAGTGGTCTGATACTCCTTCCATTTCAATATTATCGCTTGCGCAGTGCTCCTTGGGATGTTTAAAGCTTGGGAAATCTTTTTGTATCCAAATCCGGCTTTAAACTTCTTCACAACAGTATCTCGGACCTGCCTGGTGTGTTCCTTGTTCTTCATGATGCTCTCTGCGCTTTTAACGGACCTCTGAGACTATCACAGTGCAGGTGCATTTATACGGAGACTTGATAACACACAGGTGGATTGTATTTATCATCATTAGTCATTTAGGTCAACATTGGATCATTCAGAGATCCTCACTGAACTTCTGGAGAGAGTTTGCTGCACTGAAAGTAAAGGGGCTGAATAATTTTGCACGCCCAATTTTTCAGTTTTTGATTTGTTAAAAAAGTTTGAAATATCCAATAAATGTCGTTCCACTTCATGATTGTGTCCCACTTGTTGTTGATTCTTCACAAAAAAATACAGTTTTATATCTTTATGTTTGAAGCCTGAAATGTGGCAAAAGGTCGCAAAGTTCAAGGGGGCCGAATACTTTCGCAAGGCACTGTATGTTTCCCTTTGTGTTCCATAATAGTTTTCAAGCCCTGCCACATCCGACAAGTGTCAGAATCGGTGTAGTAGGATTCAATGTTAGTCCTGTATTGGGGCGGTAGGGTAGCCTAGTGGTTAGAGCTTTGGGCAATTAACCTCTTGATTCTACCCATCCCGGATCCGGGATCGTGAATAAAGCCTCAGGCTCATTAGCATAACGCAACGTTAACGATTTCTGAAAATCGCAAATGAAATGAAAATAATATGCCTGCTCTCAAGCTTAGCCTTTTCTTAACACTGTTCTTAACACTGTCATCTCAGATTTTCAAAATATGCTTTTGAACCATAGCAAATCAAGCATTTGAGTATTGCAAGCTAGCTTAGCATTTTGCATAGCATTTAGCACGCAACATTTTCACAAAAACCAGATAACCAAATAAATAAAATCATTTACCTTTGAAGAGCTTCGGATGTTTTCAATGAGGAGACTCTCAGTTACATAGCAAATATTCACTTTTTCCTGAAAGAATCTTTGTGTAGGAGAAATCGCTCCGTTTTGTACATCACATTTGGCTACCGAAACGATCCGAAAATTCAGTCACCAAAACGTCAAACTTTTTCCGAATTAACTCCATAATATCGACCGAAACATGGCAAACGTTTAGAATCAATCCTCAAGGTGTTTTTTCACATATCTCTTCATTGATATGCCGTTCGTGGAAGCCTGCTTTCCCCTCAGAATCCCATGGAAAAATACCAGCAGCTGAAAATGACGCACCAATTTCGACGGAGGACAGCGGGCGGACACCTGGAAAATGTAGTCTCTTATGGTCAATCTTCCAATGATATGCCTACAAATACGTCACAATGCTGCAGACATCTTGGGGAAACGATAGATAGGGCAGGCTCATTCCTCTCGCATTCACAGCCATATAAGGAGACAATGGAAAACAGAGCCTCAAAAATCCTGCTCATTTCCTGGTTGCCATTTCATCTTGGTTTTGCCTGTAGCTCCTGTTCTACGGGAACGTTTTTCAACCAAAAATGAAATTGCGCCCCCACAGTTTCAAGAGTTTAACCGGAGGGTTGCAAGTTCAAATCCCCGAGCTGACAAGGTACAAATCTGTTGTTCTGCCCCTGAACAGGCAGTTAACCCACTGTTCCTAGGCTGTCATTGAACATAAGAATTTGTTCTTAACTGACTTGCCAAGTTAAATAAAATTAAAATTAAATTGACGCTTTGCCTGTTTTACGGTTAGTCTGATGACAAAGCAGGATTTCTTATAAGCGTCCAGATGTGTGTCCCGCTTCTTAAAGTGGAAGCTCTAGCATTTAGCTCAGTGCGGATGTTGCCTCTAATCCGTGGATTCTAGTTGGGAAGTGTACGTACGGGCACTGTAGGGAAGACATCGTTGATGCACCTATTGATGAAGCCGGTGACTGAGGTGGTATACTCCTCAATGCCATTTGATGAATCTTAGAACATATTTCAGTCTGTGCTTGTAAAACAGTCCTGTAGCCAGTATCCGTGTCATCTGACCACTTCTGTATTGAGCGAGTCACTGGTACGTCTTGCTTAAGTTTTTGCTTGTAAGCAGGAATCAGGAGGATATAATTATGGTCAGATTTGCTAAATGGGGGGAAAGGGAGCACTTTATATGCATCTGTGTGTGGGGTGAAGGTGCTCTAGAGTTTTTTCCCTCTGGTTGCACATATGACATGCTGGTAGAAATTAGGCAAAACAGAGTTAAGTTTGCCTGCGTTAAAGTCCCTGGCCACTAGGAGCGCAGCTTTTCAGCACCAGGGTAGCAGATGTGTTCGTACTTCAAGAAAGAAACTCCCAAGCCAGCAGTCCCAGTTGATTTGTGTTTATTCTGACAACAGATAGAAAGAAGCACATTAGATGTGTAGGACAACAGTATGTTTATGGCTGTAGATGTGTGATTGTCGCTTGCATATCGTTATCAGACTGGGCATTTTGTAATCAAACATCCTAACAATGACAAAAATAGTACAAAATACAATAAATGTAAATACCTGACAACAGGCACAAAGAAGCACATTAGATGTGCAAGACAACAGTGTATGTTGATGGCTGCAGATTCGTTATTCGTCTGTTAGCATGGAAATAGCATTAGCAGGGAGCTAATGTGACCATTACAATTAGAGCATGGGTTATAAACCTATTTAGAATGGCATGGCTCTCAAAGTTTTTGTATTTATTTTTGTTAAATTACCAATTACCCCACCGAAGACATTCTTTAAAAAAGTATACTCGGTCATAACAGACTTTATATGGCCTAATAAAATTCAGAAAATAAAAATAAAAATTCTACATCTTCCTACTGAGGATGGTTTTAACCTTCCAGACCTGGAAGTGTGTCACGTCCTAACCTTAGTTCCCTTTTTTAATGTCTCTATTTTACGTTGGTCAGGGCGTGAGTTGGGGTGGGCATTCTATGTTTTGTTCTATGTTTGTATTTCTATGTGTTTGGCCTGGTATGGTTCCCAATCAGAGGCAGCTGTCAATCGTTGTCTCTGATTGAGAACCATACTTAGGCAGCCTGGTTTCGCCCTTGAGTTGAGGGTAGTTGTTTTCTGTCTTTGTGTGTCTGCACCAAGACAGAACTGTTTCGTTTGTTCCACTTTGTTGTTCAAGTGTTCAGTTTCTTTATTAAATTTACCATGAACGCGTACCACTCTGCACCTTGGTCCTCTTCACCTTTTTCCACCTACGACAACCGTTACAGAACTACCCACCAAAAAAGGACCAAGCAACATGGTAACCAGGAGCAGTGTGGAATGAACTCGTGGACATGGGAGGACATTCTGGACAGGAAGGGTTCCTACACATGGGAGGAGATCCTGGTTGGAAGGGATCGCCTCCCATGGGAACAGGTGGAGGCAGCCAGGAGAGCGGAGGCAGCAGGTAAACAGGTAAAGGGAGCCTGCGCTTTAAGGGAACACGGCTACCGAGAGGCAGCCCCAAAAATGTATTTGGGGGGGCACACAGGGATTGTGGCTAAGTCAGGTAGGAGACCTGAGCCAACTCCCCGTGCTTACCGTGGCAAGAGGTTGACCAGGCAGGCACCGTGTTATGCCGTGAGGAGCACGGTGTCCCCAGTGCGCAGGCATAGCCCGGTGCGCTACATCGCAGCTCCTCGTATCAGCCGGGCTAGAGAGTAATATTAGGGTAGCACTGTCATTTCATGAATCATATGCTCTCTCTCCTCCCACATCTTCTAATGCACACCATATGTGCATTGAAGTACAGATTTGCCTGGTTCAATAAAGGTAAAATAAAAAATAAAAATAGAGTACAGTGAACATAAAGTGCTGTTCCATTTCACTGTGGCCATTGTTATGGGCCTGCCTCAACTAGCAGCAGCTGGTAGACCATGCTGCCTCTAATGTAGACTGATTGGAGGAAGCATGCTGGCTGTGTTGAGATGTATGGGTTTGCTTACATTCTACACCATACCATATACAATGGGGGGAAAAGTATTTAGTCAGCCACCAATTGTGCATGTTCTCCCACTTAAAAATATGAGAGGCCTGTAATTGTCATCACTTCAACTATGACAGACAAAATGAGGAAAAAAAATCAATAACAAAAGTTTTCCACCATAATTTGCAAATAAATTCATTAAAAATCCTACAATGTGATTTTCTGGATTTTTTTTCCTCATTTTGTCTGTCATAGTTGAAGTGTACCTATGATGACAATTACAGGCCTCTCATCTTTTTAAGTGCAGACAAAATGTCAAAAAGTTCAGTTACAGTCCGTAGAAACATGTCAAACTATGATAGAATCAATCTTTAGGATGTTGTTAACCTCTAGCGTCAAGCAATCCCGTATCCGGGAGCGTAATCATACCCTCTCAGATTTTCAAAGTATGCTTTTCAACCATAGCTACACAAGCATTTGTGTAAGAGTATTGATAGCTAGCAAAGCATTAAGCCTAGCATTCAGCAGGCAACATTTTCACAAAAACAAGAAAAGCATTAAAATAAAATAATTTACCTTTGAAGAACTTCAGATGTTTTCAATGAGACTCTCAGTTAGATAGCAAATGTTCAGTTTTTACAAAAATATTATTTGTGTAGGAGAAATTGCTCCTTTTTTTCATCGCGTTTGTCTAAGAAAACCCCCAGAAAATTCAGTCATTACAACGCCAAACTTTTTTCCAAATTAACTCCATAATATCGACAGAAACATGGCAAACGTTGTTTAGAATCAATCCTCAAGGTGTTTTTCACATATCTATTCGATGATAAATCATTCGTAGCAGTTGGGTGTCTCCTCTGAACCTAATGGAAAAGTGGACGCAGCTGGAGATTGCGCAATAATTTCGACGGAGGACACCAAGCGGACACCTGGTAAATGTAGTCTCTTATGGTCAATCTTCCAATGATATGCCTGCAAATACGTCACAATGCTGCAGACACCTTGGGGAAACGACAGAAAGTGTAGGCTCATTCCTGGCGCATTCACCGCCATATAAGGAGACATTGGCACACAACGCATTCAAAATCTGGGGCATTTCCTGTATGAAATTTCATCTTAGTTTCGCCTGTAGCATTAGTTCTGGGGCACTCACACTCTTTGCAGTTTTGGAAACGTCAGAGTGTTTTCTTTCCAAAGCTGTTAATTATATGCATAGTCGAGCATCTTTTCGTGACAAAATATCTTGTTTAAAACGGGAACGTTTTTTTTATCCAAAAATTAAAAGATTGCCCCCTATATTGAAGAAGTTAAAATAAATCTTCAATAATGTTCCAACCGGAGAATTCCTTTTTCTGTAGAAATGCGATGGAACAGAGCTCGATCTCATGTGAACGAGCGTCACGAGCTCAAGGCATTCTGCCAGACCTCTGACTCATTCCCCTCTCATTCGCCCCCACCTCACAGTAGAGGCTTCAAACAAGGTTCTAAAGACTGTTGACATCTAGTGGAAGCCTTAGGAAGTGCAACATGACCAATATCCCACTGTATCTTCAATAGGGAATGAGTTGAAAAATGACCAACCTCACTTTCCCACTTCTTGGTTGGATTTCTTTCTCAGGTTTTTGCCTGCCATATGTGTTCTGTTATACTCACAGACATCATTCAAACGTTTTTTTAAACTTCAGAGTGTGTTCTATCCAAATATACTAATAATATGCATATCTTAGCTTCTGGGACTGAGTAACAGGCAGTTTACTCTGGGCACCTCTGGACAACTTATTCAGCCAAGCTACTCAATACTGCCCCCAGCCATAAGAAGATAAAAGACTCATCTATGTATCTGTGCCAATATAGTGTTTGTGACAGCATGGGCAGCGCCATTGAGGCTGTCTTCATATTAAAGTAGTAACATTTTTTCTTCACGATTGTCTGAGCCCTTCTGATGACCCGATTGGACATGACTTCCACCAGTAGGGCACAGCCAATGAAGTTCGTAGTCCCACCCAGAGGACTACATTCAAATTGTGAAAGTGCATGCAAATGCAGCACTTTGGCCATTAGAGGCCAATATCATTCTCTCTGTCTGGGCTACAATTGTTAACGGTTGGCTAATTATGCTTTTCACCTGTGAAAGGCTGTTGTGCTGCTAATGAGGGAGTTCTATTAACCTGAGCCGAGGTGCACCGGCCCATGGCCCCTGACATGAATGGATAAAAGCGGTGAGGGAGGAGCACCCTTCTAAAATTGAACAATAGCCTTACATTTATGTTTTTGTCCTAACACTACACACCTGATTCAGATTAACAAAGCTGATTGATTATTTGAATCGGCTTTGTAGGGCTATGGGAATAAAAATAAAATGTACAGCCCTTTGGGTTTCAGGTGACTGAGTGTGGGAAGCCTTTGTCATAGGGTAAAAGTTGCATACCCCTGGGCTGTAGGCTGCACACCTTGCGTCAAATATTAGGTTCTGTAGCTGTGTATTTTATCGAAACAATTCTGTTATTTTCCTTTGCTCAGGGTAAGTAGTAGCAGGCCTAGAGTCTTATGCGACACAAACATTTGCATTGTGTTCTTCCTCCTTTTAATCAATCATAATATTTTGTCAAATGCCTTACAGGTTGTTTTGCCTATTGATGGCAGCTGTGGGCACAACAGACACCTTCTATAAGTATGCATTTTGCACCCTGTAAATTCAAGCACTAAGTGTTTGACAATATATTTTTAACTAACCTTTCCCATTCCAGATGACCTCAACGCTGAATGCCTTGGTAACTTTATTCGTTTGTGTCGCTCCTCTTTTTGAAGAGTTTGATGCTGTCTTCAGTGAGTTTGCCTCTTATGATTCTTTCTCTCCTTTCATAATTCATGGCTTGATATTGCTTGTCAACTATTGTGTTCACACCATCTCCATCCTTTCCAGATGACACACAAATCATAAACCTGATGCCTGGCCTTGCTACTCAAGTGTGGATTCAGCTTTAAATTTGACCTCATGGGGAATGCCATGGTTTTTGCTTCTCTTCAAAACTGCTTTTCCCAAAACATGTGAACTCTAAGCACCTTAGTGTTTGCTTGAACTTCGAATGGACAGTTTGCCTTTCAGTGTCACTGCATTTGCAACCCATAATGTAGCAACGTCATTTTATTTAACCTTTGACATGGAGTCATGCTGAGACCAGGCTCGTTTACAGATGAGCCCTGTATACACAAAGATACCAGTCAATATTTGCATCGCTAGATGGAAAAATGAAATAATTGAAAACAAACACATTCTTCAGTAAAAAGGTCTTTCTGATACAGGCTGCAGTGATGTTAACTACTGAGCTATTTTCCTGTATTGTGGCTTCAATAGTGGCAGCTGCATTCATATAGCCAATTTTGCCATAGTCTATAACTTGCATGAATGTCACCTGAATTATTATTTTTTTGCTTTGTTTCCCTTCCCCCTTCATTTTAGGTTGATACGATGTTCAGCTTGGTCATGCTATTCAGGCTGCCAGGAAACCACATGACTGAAGACCCTGTGTATAGTGGGGAACCCTGTTGGCTATTGCATAGACCTTTCTTTGGACCTCATCCACTTTTGGTGCTATTTCATTGGTTCTACTGTGCTCGGCAAGCTCAATCAAGTGTAACAAATACAGAACCCAGGTCTGATGGGTACCTGTATTTTGCTCCCCCACCTCCAAGAGTGTTTCTCTAACTGAACGATGACTGCGCTGGCGGTGAAGGTGGAGTCTGTTCCCGGTCGGAACCCCGGTTAGCTGACCCTGAGCGACCCCGCCTGTGGTCCCACCTACAGCGACGACCGCTTCGCCTACTTCCACTTCACTGTGAACTCCTGTGGCACCACCAGGAAGGTAAAATGACTATTACCCTGAGGTGATGGGTACTGTGTATTTACAGACTGTTTGCTTCTGCAGGCTGTAATAAGCAATTCCCCTCTATTACATAGTTTATCAACAATGTCATGCTGTATGGGAACAATCTCCTTGCCAGATGAACTTCAGGTGAAGCTGAATGCCACGACGTCTTCAGAGGAGGAATATCAGTAAGTGTATTACGCATCACAATTGTAGCTATTAGCTTTTATAGGGTGTCCTTTTCCTTAACCAATTGCTCAATACTGTAACGACTTTCTGTAGGCGAAGGAGAGTTGGACCAAAATGCAGCGTGTAGATTGCGATCCATGTTTAATGAAAACGTAAAACACGAATCAATACAAATACTACAAAACAAAAAGAACGTAACGAAAACCGACACAGCCTATAGTAGTGTAAACTAACATAGAGACAGGAACAAGGACACTAAGGACAATCACCCACGAAACACACAAAGAATATGGCTACCTAAATATGGTTCCCAATCAGAGACAACGATAATCACCTGACTGATTGAGAACCGCCTCAGGCAGCCAATGACTATGCTATACACCCCACACAACCCCAAGACGAAACACACCACAAATAAACCCATGTCACAACCTGGCCTGACCCAATAAATGAAGATAAACATAATAAATATAGACCAGGGCGTGACAAATACTTTGTATACAGGGAAAATGTGCCTCTACTACCAGTGTCCACTCCACTGCTTGAAGTTGCCTTACATCCCTCTTTTTAGGGTGTAAAGTTTCCTGCTACTACGTGGCCAACATCACTCGCACATTGGCCTTCCTCACCAGGCCGCGTGACAACGAGCCTTTTGCCGAGACTGGGATGGGTCAACTAATGGTCAGAATGAGACTCGCTCAAGGTAACCATGCACAAATTCAGAATTTCAACTTGACCCCTAGCCTCTAAAAGAATCTTGGAAGGTCTCCTTTACAAAACCATTCCCAAAAATGTAAGCCTTATGATATATTACTCTTGCGTTCTGAGATCTACAGGTGTGGCTATGAAGTAACGGTGAGGAGCTGATTTTGGGGGGGTAGTGTTGGCTATAAATGGCTTGTGTTCATCGGGGCACAATAGGATATGATAAACGAGCGTTTCTGAATACGACCCCCGGTTGTCTTGTTCTGTGTTCCAGACGCCTCGTATAACACATTCCACCAGGAGGAGGACTATCCAGTGGTGAGGTACCTGAGACAGCCTCTGCACTTTGAGGTGAAGCTGACCATGTCCTCTGACCCCAAGGTAGCGCTAGTGTTTGACCACTGCTGGGCGGTCCTTGTTGAGGGTGCCAACTCCCGACCCTGGTGGACTCCCGACCCCGGTGGAATCTCATCATTAACATTTGGGCCTAAACAAGTGTTATTCCACAGGTGTGGTTCCTGCAACCTCACATCGTTGCTAATTAGCAACCTATCATGCTTGGCAGGCCATTTACTGTGGCTATGCCCCCATCCATAGGTCCTGAGTGGTCACAATGCTTAAACGATATGAGGTGTGTGTGGTCTGTCACCAGATCTCCACCCAATTTAACCCTTACGGGAGATTCTGGCGCGTAGGATCACATGCTTGTTATCACTGAGTGTTCCCTGCAGCATACCATTGTAATGGAACGTATGCTGCAACAAACGACTCTAAACCGTGTTGTCTGAAAAGCATCTAAACAATGTTTTGTACTGATGAGAAATAAAGGTCTTCACAACTTTATTCCACCTTTGCTTGTAAAATATATAAATGTTAATGTTATCATCTAGTCTAAATAGCAGGTTGACTTGTTTTACAATGTGATGCGGTACAAGGGAGCCATGTAAATCTAGTTTAGAAAATATGGCATGCCGTTCACTGCGCCCGTTGCCTGAGATCTTTATTCACTTTGGCCACTTCAGCATGTGACAACTGTCATGTGTACGCCATAACAAGTACAACAAGTAGTTTACAGTTAACTAATCAAAAAGCCAATTGTCACCTCCCCAAATACAACCGTAGCACGAAAGCTAAACAGAGTTGCAAGATATAGCTCAATCCATTTTTGGGGGGTTTAAGTCCTTGGGAAGGTATTGTGGAGAGGATGATGCAGGAACTAATACTAAGATGGGGCATTTATCAACAATAAATGGAGGGGGCTGACAGTTATTCTAAGCTAAATACACCTGGAAAGGGGGTCTGATCTGGCAACCCTGAGGTACCGTAGTTCACACTCTGATGCCGTGTTCAAATCAACTAACAACTTCAGTGCATTCAAGACAATGGGGTACTCCAGTTGAGATCACCAGAAGTCTGACAGACGCTTACGTGATAACCGGACTGCATTGTATGGCGTTAGCATAAGCTCATGTTCAGTACCACCTTCAAAGGTGTTTTATACGTGTCCATTGCAATCAGAAAGCATGAATGAAACGCTAAGTACATGATTCTTACGGTACGCTACAGTAGAAACAACACGTTATGCAGAAAATAAGGCACTTTGATAGGAATGCACGAATGTCCACAGTTATTTGTAAGGAAGGCAAATGTGCAAGGCCTGTATACTTGCTCTGGGGAAGTGCTTGGGCTTTCTTTTGAAGGAAAGTTTGTCCGGCTCATTCAATTCTTAAATAGATATGGTTTGCAACAGTTAAATTAGCTACTTTTGTGAATGAATGAGGCAAAATGAGAAGTTGAAATGGCCTATAGAAAATTAGCAGGTAGTGTGCCTCATGTTGAGGTCAGCGCGGGTTAACTGTCCACATTTTGGAACAGGGAGTGCATTCTGACATCACGTGCATAAAATCAACTCCCACTGGGGCGACTGAAGATATTTGGAACTCGCGTGTGAAAAGGTTAATGTTGCTGTTACCTACACCTTTTTACTCAATGTTATCCTTTTGTTTTGCTACAGTTCAGCCGAACTGATGGTCAGTCGAATGGAAATCAAGAGCGGCTGGCAAGCTTGACTTGCCTTTCTGATTGGTTTCATACAACTGCTCTTAACACTGACTGAATACTTGTTGGTTTTTGGTTTGGATTCAGGCACAAGTGACCTTGTGTTTAAAACAGATATTGCACTAAACATAAAGGATGGTTCACACGCCTGTGCAGCATGGATGTTTGAAACTGAATAGGATCAGTTGACAGATCCCCAGATGTTGATGCCGCTTTCAATGGAATTTCCTGTCCTAGAGGAATGCGCTAATTGGGAGTTGCTAAACATGAACAAATACCACGGTCAAGTGTAGCAGCAGCTTGCTAATGTTCGTATATAAAAAAATGTTACTACATTTTGGATTTGGGTGGGCACTTTGCCACAGATGGACACCACTGGCCTAATTTTTATCTCAATTTAAATTGGGTAACTATTGAAAGATTACTTTTTCCTACATTGTGATGGGCTACAATGACTTTGCAAATTACACTTTATTTTCATGGATGCATGTTACACCAAGCAGTGTAGTGAAGCAACTTTATTGGTCAAAACCATTGATTTGGGGGATAGGGTTTTTACCTTTTTTTTTTACCTTTTACCTTTTTTATGAAATGGTCGCAAAAACCTGAATTTGGCAAGGCTCATCTGTCATGGGAGTAACTTTGCAGCTGATTATTAAAACAAATGTCACAGCAGTTTAAAAAACAGGCTGAAAATGTTTTGTATATCATAGGACAAGACACCACATTCACATGGCTGTGCACGAAATGGGCAGTTCAGATTTGTCACTTCAGCTGCAACTATATCGTTGTGCAAAATCTTGACCATCTGTCAGCTCAAGTGGCTTTGTACTGGTGTGGGCGTTTGTCTCAATGTAAAGTCTTCAGATTTCACAAATCCCTTTTTGCTAATATCTGGCAGTTAAACGGGAAATGATAACCTCTCAATGTAAAGTCTTCAGATTTCACAAATCCCTTTTTGCTAATATCTGGCAGTTAAACGGTAAATGATAAAACCTCCCAAATGCAAATAAAAAAAAGTAGGCCTAAACTGTCAATGCATAGGTTACTTTGTATAGTAGAGCTGCGCCCTTCACGAAGTCCTCCACGTGTGAATCCGATGCCATGGGTGTAGAATTTATTTTGTGTGACCAATTTTTCCGACAGTGGAAGATTTGCTCTGGTGCATTGCATGAAATCCTTAATTAAAACGAAGTACTTATTTTGAATAATATGATTGCCTTGCTGGTATCGACTGTCTATTCGGCAACTTTGGTTAAACCACGGTCAATTGATTGATCAATATTCAAGTCGCCTGTAGTCTGACCATTCTGGATCATTTAGAATTTTAAGAATCATTTGGAGGGACATCTCATCTCATGTCAATGTAATTGAATATACGTTTGATATCCGTCATTTAACAAGCCATTGCAGTCGACCAAAAGTAATATTGTTGATGGAAAATAAATGTGCATTTTTTTCTTCAAATAGGCAGCCCAATTTCTGTTTAAAATAAAATGTACTAAATCAGATTCATCCAGGTCTGATGGGCCAAAAGATCAGTTAATTCAAGGTCACGTCACGACAGTGGTTATCTGAGGACTGTTAGCCGACTCTAAATGAATCATGTTAGGAAGTGCCGGAAGCGGTTTTAAAGAGTTAAACTCTAGACGGTAGAAATCTATTACATTGATAAAGTCAACTTATTAACCATTAAATCGTACACCCCCCCCCCCCCCCCTCCGTTCCATAAGGGACACTTATCGTGTATACCAGTTAGGTGGTTGGTTCTTTTCTGTGATTGGCTACATGAGATCACAATGTCGTTGGTTGTTCGTGGCTCCAATGACTAGTCTTGAACAGAACTACAGGATGCTTTCGCTTTCTAGGTACTTGTGAGTTTAGGAAAGTTCCCAACGTGTAGCTTGCGCCTCACGGTTTTCTGGTCGAATGTTAATTTCTGTTACCAGTCCTTTTATGCTCTCTGGCCGCCGGGGACGGTTCTGTCAGTCTGACCCGCCCTCTGATGTCCCTTGTGTCATGGCTACTTACTATGCACATTTTCTAGGGGAGTTTCTCTAACACGTTCAAAAGTGAATACTGGAACAATATTTCTAACATAAGACTGGTCAGAGATTAGCTATAGAAAATGAATGTCATATTGGTTTTTATTTTGTGATTTTTACTAGAAAAGTGCTCACTCTACAGGTTGGAAGTCTCGAGCCTTTACATACCTTAAGGGAACATTTCGACATTTTCTGTATGGTTAGTGAAATGTAAGGTCCCTTACTAGACGTCCGAAAACATTTGTAAAATTCGGCGACGGCGTCGGGCCGAGCGGCAGGGCCAGACCTACCGGGAAGTCATCAAATGAACTTTGTCGGACAATCGGTTTTCGTTTTATAAAATACATTTTGGTCATTTTTCCGCTATCCCGGAAAATCCCACGAGGGCATAAGCGATCGTATTGCAATTTGACAAAACATCACGAATCACGACGGGGCCTTATCTCGAAAACTGAAAATATTTCGAAGCCGAAACTTGGTGAGCATAGGTTTGGCATAATGGGCAGTTGGCCCCGAACACGATGGCGTCTAGGCCTCAACGGTTTTTGAGTTATGGCCATTTTTCTGGGATTAAAGGTCCAAAATGAAAATAGAGATTATTTTTTCACTTCACGTCAAAGTCAAGGAGCCTCCGGTGTCAATAAAAAAAAAATCAGTACAATGACAGATTGGTGATGTTCAAATATAGGTGTTTTTTTTCAACAGTTACAGATCCAGTTACAGGGTGTTCATATAAATATTTTTAAAGTGTGCTGCGGAGCTCTACGAGATTTCTGTGATTTTCTATGATTTTCTGAAATAACACACACTCACTAAACCCTCCGTAAATAACTCAGTTCTTAACGTAAAGACTTAAAACTCAGGATTCTGTAAAGGCATACCCCAATCAGGATATGGGTTTATTTATAGCTTCCTGTGCCAACAGGAAGTGCCTTAAATTGTGTCATAGTGGCTGTTTCCAAGGGTTAAAAAGGTCAGATCTTTTCAAAACTTCATGTGTGAGATTAGGCAACCCTCCTGAACTGTAAAATCAGTAATTTCTCCCAACAGATGTCAAAGAAAAGCTCTTACACACACACACAGCAAGGATGGAGTGACAAAGCGCGGTGCTTAAAGACACAGTGAGCAGGCAATGGCATAAACATCATCCCAAGGCCGTGCCGAGTTCAACGAGATATCCCGCTTGACCGTAGCTCGCTCGGTGTAAGCGCAGCGACCATTAGAAAAGTAGGCCCAAAATGAAGCCTGCACCACAATGTAATTTGCTTTTGGGTGACAGTGAGAGAACCGTTAGGGTGAGAAACACAATTCGACCTCAGGTACGTTCCTAAGGTCCCCCCGATCCGTGCAAGCCTAACCTTGACCGTGTGGCATTAACCCTTCACAGTTAAAATAAGGTGTTTACATACCTTAAGGGAACTTTTTGACAATCACCGTATGGTTAGTGAGAAAGTCCCTATTGGAACTGTACGGTCCCTTACTAGACGTCCGAAAACATTTTTAAAATTCGGGGACGGCGTCGGGCCGAGCGGCAGGGCCAGACCTACCGGGAAGTCATCAAATGAACTTTGTCGGACATTCGGTTTTCGTTTTATAAAATAAACAAATTTTGGTCCATTTTTCCGCTATGCCGGAAGATCCCACAAGAGGGCATAAGCAATCATATTGCTATTGGACAAAACATCCCGAATCACGACGTGCCATATCTCGAAAACTGAAAATATTTCGAAGCCGAAACTTGGTGAGCGTAGGTTTGGCATAATGGGCAGATGGCCCCGAACAAGATGGCGTCTAGGCCTCAACGGTTTTTGAGTTATGGCCATATTTCTGGGATTAAAGGTCCAAAATGAAAATAGAGAAATGATTTTTTTCACTTCACGTCAAAGTCAAGGAGCCTCCGGTGTCAATAAAAAAAAAATCAGCCATTTATCTATCGTCATTTAAGAGAAATCGTACGATGACCAGATTGTGATGTTCAGATATAGGTGGGGTTTTTTTCAACGGTTACAGATCCAGTTGCAGGGTGTTCATACGAATATTTTTAAAGTGTGCTGCGGAGCTCTGCGACATTTCTGTGATTTTCTATGATTTTCTGAAATAACACACACTCACTAAACCCTCCGTAAATAACTCAGTTCTTAACGTAAAGACTTAAAACTCAGGATTCTGTAAAGGCATACCCCAATGAGGATATGAGTTTATTTATAGCTTCCTGTGCCAACAGGAAGTGCCTTAAATGGTGTCATAGTGGCTGTATCCAAGGGTTAAAAAGGTCAGATCTTTTCAAAACTTCATATGTGATTAGGCAACCCTCCTGAACTGTAAAATCACTCATTTCTCCCAACAGATGTCAAAGAAAAGCTCTCACACACACACACAGCAAGGATGGAGTGACAAAGCGCGGTGTTTAAAGACACAGAGAGCAGGCAATGGCATAAACATAATCCCAAGGCCGTGCCGAGTCCAACGAGGCGCCCCGCTTGACCGTAGCTCGCTCGGTCTGAGCGCAGCGACCATGAGAAAAATAGGCCCACAATGAAGCCTGCACCACAATGTCATTTGATTTTGGGTGACAGCGGCGGAACCGTTAGGTTTAGAAGGACAATTCAAACACAGGACTGTTCCTAAGGTCCTCCCGATCTGTGCAAGCCTAACCTTGACTGTGTGGCATTAACCTTTCACAGTTAAAAGAAGGTGTTTACAAAAAAACAGTGTGCATTGACTTCTCTCCCCATAGGAATACATTGCCTGCTCCCCTAAATACAACCTGGAGTCTATATGGGTTATGAATGCTGTATGAACCTGTCTTCTATGACATTCCATCAGACCACTATGAGGTCTACCTGTGTCGATTCTAAGCTTCCTGGAGCAACCGGAAGTGGTTAAATTGACCCAAAAGGTATTTGGATGTACATCACCTCGAAAGGTGAAAATGACTCTGCATTATTCAACCCTGTGTAGATCAGTCAATTCTCAACTTAAAGACTTAAAACTCAGGATTCCGTAGGTTTCTATGTCAGTCAAGACATGTGTGTATTTATAGCTTCCTGTGCCAACCGGAAGTGCCATAATTGGTGTCTCAGGGGCTGTTTGGAAGGGTTAAAAAAATCAGATCTGTCCAAAACTTCATATGTGTGATTAGACAACCCCCATGAACTGTAAATCAGTCATTTTTCCCAACAGATGTCAAAGAAAAGCTCTCACACACACACACAGCAAGGATGGAGTGACAAAGCGTGGTGTTTAAAGACACAGAGAGCAGGCAATGGCATAAACATAATCCCAAGGCCGTGCCGAGTCCAACGAGGTGCCCCGCTTGACCGTAGCTCGCTCGGTCTGAGCGCAGCGACCATGAGAAAAATAGGCCCACAATGATGCCTGCACCACAATGTCATTTGATTTTGGGTGACAGCGGCGGAACCGTTAGGTTTAGAAGGACAATTCAAACACAGGACTGTTCCTAAGGTCCTCCCGATCTGTGCAAGCCTAACCTTGACTGTGTGGCATTAACCTTTCACAGTTAAAAGAAGGTGTTTACAAAAAAACAGTGTGCATTGACTTCTCTCCCCATAGGAATACATTGCCTGCTCCCCTAAATACAACCTGGAGTCTATATGGGTTATGAATGCTGTATGAACCTGTCTTCTATGACATTCCATCAGACCACTATGAGGTCTACCTGTGTCGATTCTAAGCTTCCTGGAGCAACCGGAAGTGGTTAAATTGACCCAAAAGGTATTTGGATGTACATCACCTCGAAAGGTGAAAATGACTCTGCATTATTCAACCCTGTGTAGATCAGTCAATTCTCAACTTAAAGACTTAAAACTCAGGATTCCGTAGGTTTCTATGTCAGTCAAGACATGTGTGTATTTATAGCTTCCTGTGCCAACCGGAAGTGCCATAATTGGTGTCTCAGGGGCTGTTTGGAAGGGTTAAAAAAATCAGATCTGTCCAAAACTTCATATGTGTGATTAGACAACCCCCATGAACTGTAAATCAGTCATTTTTCCCAACAGATGTCAAAGAAAAGCTCTCACACACACACACAGCAAGGATGGAGTGACAAAGCGTGGTGTTTAAAGACACAGAGAGCAGGCAATGGCATAAACATAATCCCAAGGCTGTGCCGAGTCCAACGAGGTGCCCCGCTTGACCGTAGCTTGCTCGGTCTGAGCGCAGCGACCATGAGAAAAATAGGCCCACAATGATGCCTGCACCACAATGTCATTTGATTTTGGGTGACAGCGGCGGAACCGTTAGGTTTAGAAGGACAATTCAAACACAGGACTGTTCCTAAGGTCCTCCCGATCTGTGCAAGCCTAACCTTTCACAGTTAAAAGAAGGTGTTTACAAAAAAACAGTGTGCATTGACTTCTCTCCCCATAGGAATACATTGCCTGCTCCCCTAAATACAACCTGGAGTCTATATGGGTTATGAATGCTGTATGAACCTGTCTTCTATGACATTCCATCAGACCACTATGAGGTCTACCTGTGTCGATTCTAAGCTTCCTGGAGCAACCGGAAGTGGTTAAATTGACCCAAAAGGTATTTGGATGTACATCACCTCGAAAGGTGAAAATGACTCTGCATTATTCAACCCTGTGTAGATCAGTCAATTCTCAACTTAAAGACTTAAAACTCAGGATTCCGTAGGTTTCTATGTCAGTCAAGACATGTGTGTATTTATAGCTTCCTGTGCCAACCGGAAGTGCCATAATTGGTGTCTCAGGAGCTGTTTGGAAGGGTTAAAAAAATCAGATCTGTCCAAAACTTCATATGTGTGATTAGACAACCCCCATGAACTGTAAATCAGTCATTTTTCCCATAAAAATTCAAAGGAAAAATAAATCACACAGATACACAAATTGGATGGAGGGACGTATTGGGGTGTGTAGAGACTGACAGTGTCTTCAATAGTTAGCTTTGTTCGAGCTAAAAAAGAACCGTCAGACCTAGAGTTCCGAAACTTTAGAATCCTGTTCTAGACCTCAGGTAGATAGTGCGTGGTGAGTTACGGCGCTCTAGGAGGTTCTCGGACCGAGAAACAGCGTCGAACATTTGCAATGACTTCAATTCATTTTGACCATTACGAAAATGGCGACATTTAGAAATGTCCCAGAGACACAAGACTAGGTGCATTGTGACCGTCTCGGCCCATAGAGACAGAACCCAACATCTCTGTCCGATAGCTCATTCAAGGACCCCGTAGCAAGGCATGGAAAAAAGTGGATTTTCAGCACCAATTAGGCTTTTACTCGGACACCAAATGACCTATCGGGCCGAAACTCGGGATTCGGGGTCGCCTCACATAGGACTACACATAATGTCCGAACTGGCCCTGTAGCTAGAAAGTAACTATGTGTTTTATGTTTTTTTTATGTTTTGTACCGAAGGCCTTGTGAATTTTGGGACAGCACTGCAGTATGTGATACTTGGCTCCTAAACGAGTTGGGAAAAGTGGGTTTGGTGTCAGTTTGTATCAGTTTGGTGTCAGAATGATATCAAATTGACTGATGGACGGTGACTTGCAGGTGACTCTTGTCCATTAGCAATATGTTTAAGCGGTGAGGTACCATCACCAAAAGCGACATTCTGAAATCAACCCTAACGAGCAATGGAGAGGTACCAGTATCACTGCCCAGCCATCCTGAGGTCATCGGGCCAGTCAATTTGGCATTCCTGCATGATTTTTATGGCATGACAAATTGGTGATGGTGACTGCCCAGTTAACCATATGGCAAAAGCACAGTGACTTTGAAAGAGTGAGAAAACATTACCAAATGGACATTCTGAAATCAACCCTAATGAGCGATGGAGAGGTACCAGAATCACTGCCGAGCCATCCCGAGTTCATCGGGCCAGTCAATTTGGCATTCCTGCACGAATTTTCAGTGACTTTGCAAAAGTAAGGAACATTTGCAATATGTTTTAACAGTGAGGTACCATCACCAAAAGCGACATTCTGAAATCAACCCAAACGAGCGATGGAGAGGTACCAGAATCACTGCCCAGCCATCCCGAGTTCATCGGGCCAGTCAATTTGGCATTCCTGCACGAATTTTCAGTGACTTTGCAAAAGTGAGAAAACATTTGCAATATGTTTTAACAGTGAGGTACCATCACCAAAAGCGACATTCTGAAATCAACCCAAACGAGCGATGGAGAGGTACCAGAATCACTGCCCAGCCATCCCGAGTTCATCGGGCCAGTCAATTTGGCATTCCTGCATGATTTTTATATAGCATGACAAATTGGTGATGGTGAATGCCCAGTTAACCATATGGCAAATGCACAGTGACTTTGAAAGAGTGAGAAAACATTGCCAAATGGACATTCTGAAATCAACCCTAACGAGCGATGGAGAGGTACCAGAATCACTGCCGAGCCATCCCGAGTTCATCGGGCCAGTCAATTTGGCATTCCTGCACAAATTTTCAGTGACTTTGCAAAAGTGAGAAAACATTTGCAATATGTTTTAACAGTGAGGTACCATCACCAAAAGCGACATTCTGAAATCAACCCAAACGAGCGATGGAGAGGTACCAGAATCACTGCCCAGCCATCCCGAGGTCATCGGGCCAGTCAATTTGGCATTCCTGCACGATTTTTATGGCATGACAAATTGGTGATGGTGAATGCCCAGTTAACCATATGGCAAATGCACAGTGACTTTGAAAGAGTGAGAAAACATTGCCAAATGGACATTCTGAAATCAACCCTAACGAGCGATGGAGAGGTACCAGAATCACTGCCAAGCCATCCCGACTTCATCGGGCCAGTCAATTTGGCATTCCTGCATGAATATTCAGTGACTTTGCAAAAGTGAGAAACATTTGCAATATGTTTTAACAGTGAGGTACCATCACCAAAAGCGACATTCTGAAATCAACCCAAACGAGCGATGGAGAGGTACCAAAATCACTGCCCAGCCATCCCGAGGTCATCGGGCCAGTCAATTTGGCATTCCTGCTCAAATTTTCAGTGACTTTGCAAAAGTCAGAAAACATTTGCAATATGTTTTAACAGTGAGGTACCATCACCAAAAGCGACATTCTGAAATCAACCATAACGAGCAATGGAGAGGTACCAGTATCACTGCCCAGCCATCCTGAGGTCATCGGGCCAGTCAATTTGGCATTCCTGCATGATTTTTATGGCATGACAAATTGGTGATGGTGACTGCCCAGTTAACCATATGGCAAATGCACAGTGACTTTGCAAAAGTGAGAAAACATGACCAAATGGACATTCTGAAATCAACACAAACAATGGCATCACCATAGTGTCCAGACTGTGCCGAGTCCAACGAGGTGCCCCGCTTGACCGTAGCTCGCTCGGTCTGAGCGCAGCGACCATGAGAAAAATAGGCCCAATATGAAGCCTGCACCAGTACGTCATTTGATTTTGAGTGACAGCGGCGGAACCGTTAGGTTTAGAAAGACAATTCAACCACAGGAATGTTCCTAAGGTCCTCCTGATCTGTCCAAGCCTATCCTTGACCGTGTGACATTAACCCTTCAAGGTTAAAAGAAGGTGTTTACATAAAAACAGTGTTCATTGACTTCTCTCCCCATAGGAATACATTGGCTGCTCCACTAAATACAACCTGGAGTCTATATGGGTTATGAATGTTGTATGAACCTGTCTTCGGTACCAGTCCATCAGACCACTATAAGGTCTACCTGTGTCGATTCTAGGCTTCCTGGGCCAACCGGAAGTGCTTAAAATCACCCTAAAAGTGTATATCCATACACTGCCTGCAATTTGATGGACATAGTGCATTGAACCCTGTGTAAATGAGTCAATTCTTAACGTAAAGACTTAAAACTCAGGATTCTCTAATAGAATACCCCAATGAGGATGTGTGTTGAGTTATAGCTTCCTGTGCCAACCGGAAGTGCCATAATTGGTGTCTCATGGGCTGTTTGGAAGGGTTAAAAAAATCAGATCTTTCCAAAACTTCATATATATGATTAGGCAACCCCCATGAACTGTAAATCAGTCATTTTTCCCATAAAAATTCAAAGGAAAACTAAATCACTCAGATTCACAACTTGGATGGAGGGACGTATTGGGGTGTGTAGAGACTGACAGTGCCTCCAATAGTTAGCTTTGTTTGAGCTAAAAAAGAACCGTCAGACCTAGAGTTCCGAAACTTTAGAATCCTGTTCTAGACCTCAGGTAGATAGTGCGTGGTGAGTTACGGCGCTCTAGAATGTTCTCGGACCGAGAAACAGCGTCGAACATTTGCAATGACTTCAATTCATTTTGACCATTACGAAAATGGCGACATTTAGAAATGTCCCAGAGACACAAGACTAGGTGCATTGTGACCGTCTCGGCCCATAGAGACAGAACCCAACATCTCGGTCCGATAGCTCATTCAAGGACCCCGTAGCAAGGCATTGAAAAAAGTGGATTTTCAGCACCAATTAGGCTTTTACTCGGACACCAAATGACCTATCGAGCCGAAACTCGGGATTCGGGGTCGCCTCACATAGGACTACACATAATGTCCGAACTGGCCCCGCAGCTAGAAAGTAACTATGTGTTTTATGGTTTTTTTATGTTTTGTACCGAAGGCGTTGTGAATTTTGGGCCAGCTCTGAAGTATGTTATACTTGGCTCCTAAACGAGTTGGGAAAAGTGGGTTTGGTGTCAGTTTGTATCAGTTTGGTGTCAGAATGATATCAAATTGACTGATGGACGGTGACTTGCAGGTGACTCTTGTCCATTAGCAATATGTTTAAGCGGTGAGGTACCATCACCAAAAGCGACATTCTGAAATCAACCCTAACGAGCAATGGAGAGGTACCAGTATCACTGCCCAGCCATCCTGAGTTCATCGGGCCAGTCAATTTGGCATTCCTGCATGATTTTTATAGCATGACAAATTGGTGATGGTGACTGCCCAGTTAACCATATGGCAAAAGCACAGTGACTTTGAAAGAGTGAGAAAAAATTACCAAATGGACATTCTGAAATCAACACAATAAATGGCATCACCATAGTGTCCAGACTGTGCCGAGTCCAACGAGGCGCCCCGCTTGACCGTAGCTCGCTCGGTCTGAGCGCAGCGACCATGAGAAAAATAGGCCCAATATGAACCCTGCACCAGTACGTCATTTGATTTTGGGTGACAGCGGCGGAACCGTTAGGTTTAGAAAGACAATTCAACCACAGGAATGTTCCTAAGGTCCTCCTGATCTGCCCAAGCCTAACCTTGACTGTGTGACATTAACCCTTCACAGTCAAAAGAAGGTGTTTACATAAAAACAGTGTTCATTGACTTCTCTCCCCATAGGAATACATTGGCTGCTCCACTAAATACAACCTGGAGTCTATATGGGTTATGAATGCTGTATGAACCTGTCTTTGGTACCAGTCCATCAGGCCACCATAAGGTCTACCCGTGTCGATTCTAAGCTTCCTGGACCAACCGGAAGTGGTTCAAATCGCCCTAAAAGTGTATACCCATAACCTGCCTGCAGTTTGATAGACATAGTACATTCAACCCTGTGTAAATCAGTCAGTTTTCATGGTAAAGACTTAAAACTCAGGATTCTCTAATGGAATACCCCAATGAGGATGTATGTTGAGTTACAGCTTCCTGTGCCAACCGGAAGTGCCATAATTGGTGTCTCATGTGCTGTTTGGAGGGGTTAAAAAAATCAGATCTTTCCAGAACTTCATATATATGATTAGGCAACCCCCATGAACTGTAAATCAGTCAATTGTCCCATAAAAATTCAAAGGAAAACTAAATCACACAGATACACAACTTGGATGGAGGGACGTATTATTGGGGTGCGTAGAGACTGACAGTGCCTCCAATAGTTAGCTTTGAATGATATCAAATTGACTGATGGACGGTGACTTGCAGGTGACTCTTGTCCATTAGCAATATGTTTAAGCGGTGAGGTACCATCACCAAAAGCGACATTCTGAAATCAACCCTAACGAGCAATGGAGAGGTACCAGTATCACTGCCCAGCCATCCTGAGTTCATCGGGCCAGTCAATTTGGCATTCCTGTTAGATTGTTATAGCATGACAAATTGGTAATGGTGACTGCCCAGTTAACCATATGGCAAATGCACAGTGACTTTGCTTTGAAATGAGTTGGAACCATCACCAAATGGACATTCTGAAATCAACCCAAATGAGCGATGGAGAGGTACCAGAATCACTGCCCAGCCATCCCGAGTTCATCGGGCCAGTCAATTTGGCATTCCTGTTAGATTTTTATAGCATGACAAATTGGTAATGGTGACTGCCCAGCTAACCATATTAAATGCACAGTGACTTTGCAAAAGTGAGACAACATTTGCAATATGTTTTAACAGTGAGGTACCATCACCAAAAGTGACATTCTGAAATCAACCCAAATGAGCGATGGAGAGGTACCAGAATCACTGCCCAGCCATCCCGAGTTCATCGGGCCAGTCAATTTGGCATTCCTGCATGATTTTTATAGCATGACAAATTGGTGGATGGTGACTGCCCAGTTAACCATATGGCAAATGCACAGTGACTTTGCAAAAGTGAGAACAACATTTGCAATATGTTTTAACAGTGAGGTACCATCACCAAAAGTGACATTCTGAAATCAACCCAAACGAGTGATGGAGAGGTACCAGAATCACTGCCCAGCCATCCCGAGTTCATCGGTTCAGTCAATTTGGCATTCCTGCATGATTTTTATAGCATGACAAATTGGTAATGGTGACTGCCCAGTTAACCATATGGCAAATGCACAGTGACTTTGCAAAAGTGAGACAACATTTGCAATATGTTTTAACAGTGAGGTACCATCACCAAAAGTGACATTCTGAAATCAAGCCAAACGAGCGATGGAGAGGTACCAGAATCACTGCCCAACCATCCCGAGTTCATCGGGCCAGTCAATTTGGCATTCCTGCATGATTTTTATTGCATGACAAATTGGTGATGGTGAATGCCCAGTTAACCATATGGCAAATGCACAGTGACTTTGCAAAAGTGAGAAAACATTTGCAATATGTTTTAACAGTGAGGTACCATCACCAAAAGTGACATTCTGAAATCAACCCAAACGAGCGATGGGGAGGTACCAGAATCACTGCCCAGCCATCCCGAGTTCATCGGGCCAGTCAATTTGGCATTCCTGCACGATTTTTATAGCATGACAAATTGGTGATGGTGAATGCCCAGTTAACCATATGGCAAATGCACAGTGACTTTGCAAAAGTGAGAAAACATTTGCAATATGTTTTAACAGTGAGGTACCATCACCAAAAGCGACATTCTGAAATCAACCCAAACGAGCGATGGAGAGGTACCAGAATCACTGCCAAGCCATCCCGAGTTCATCGGTTCAGTCAATTTGGCATTCCTGCATGATTTTTATAGCATGACAAATTGGTGATGGTGACTGCCCAGTTAACCATATGGCAAATGCACAGTGACTTTGCAAAAGTGAGACAACATTTGCAATATGTTTTAACAGTGAGGTACCATCACCAAAAGCGACATTCTGAAATCAACCCAAACGAGCGATGGAGAGGTACCAGAATCACTGCCCAGCCATCCCGAGTTCATCGGGCCAGTCAATTTGGCATTCCTGCATGATTTTTATGGCATGACAAATTGGTGATGGTGACTGCCCAGTTAACCATATGGCAAATGCACAGTGACTTTGCAAAAGTGAGAAAACATAAACAAATGGACATGATGAAATCAACACCACGAGTGATTGAAAGGAACAACAGTCACTGCCCGGCCATCCCGAGTTCATCAGAGGCCAGTCAATTTTGCATTTCTGCAGGATTTTTGAGCATGTCAAATTTCTTATGACATTTGGCCCCCACAAAACATATGCCTTATGCACAAGTAAAAAAAATAATAATAATTATGATAATAAAATATGACTAAAGTATGTTGATACAGTTCTTATACGTGTGTAATTGACACAAAATTCGAAAGAATTTCGAAAAACGGTCCAGAAAGCACTTTTTTAGGGGTGTGTGAAGTTTTTTATGAAATTTTGCAATTTTTGACTTTTGACTTGACTTCCTATGAAATCATATTGCAAATGGACAAAACATGTGCCTTATGTGCAAGTAATTTAAAAAAAAATTTGGATAATAAAATTGGACAAAAGTCTATTCATACAGTTCTTACACATGTGTAATTGACAAAAAAAGCGAAAGAATTTCGAAAAACGGTCCAGAAACCACTTTTTTAAGGGGTGATAAGTTTTTGACAAAAAATTCATTTTTTCAAAATTTGGCTTTTGGATGTTGACTTGGGGTCCATATCCTATATGAAAAACCACAGTGGAGCGCACACGCCACCTGTTGGATTTTTGAAGTGTTACAACTGGCAATTGCTATATGGCATTTGAAAAACATTTTGCATGAATCAACGCCGATTTGGGTGGTATTGGCCATCGGGTACATGGTTCGTCCTATGCCAATGTTTTCCCATTCATTTTTGTCCATTTCAGGGGGGTATTCCCTTATATTGTATATGAAATATGGTTTTTCAAGACAAAGGTGATTTTTGGTGGGAAAAGCCTGTTAACAAAGACATTCCTTTCGTTCATACTAGAGGGGGAGAAAGAACCCACTTCTGCTGTAAATTGATCTGATCCTCACAGGACAGTCATGACACCACCACAAGACTTCGTACACAAGGCGGTTGGGTTTTGCAGCGTTTTCTTGTTCCTAACTTAGTCCCTCTCTCTACACTGGCAGCTGTGAGAACCCCGAGGATCCGTAAACGTGCGGTCTTCACCCGGTGGTAGCTGACGCCAACCCGAAAAGAGGTAGGTCTTGTTTTATGCTTTTCAGACCCTGGCAGACCATAACTGAACTAATAGGTTCTCTCTCTCAACAGGTCAACGACATGTCAACGACCTCTTTGAGGAGCGTCATTTATATGTTTCCTCTGGATACATTCTTTGGGTGTAATGTCTTGTTCTAACATGTCAAATAAAGTGTTCTATAGAAAACAATCCTAACCGTTGGAGCTACCTTAATTGTATCTGATTTGCGTTTAACACCAAGGCGCATGTCGTGGGCTTGTCATCTGCCGTGTATCAATCAACCCTTTTGTAAGCATGGAACTCTGAACCATCCAACGGAGGGAGGTAAGTGTTGCATGCAAATTTCCCATCTAGGACAAACAATGGTTGTCAAAACAAGCCTTCCAATGTCCAGTAGGATGAAATGACTCAAATCTGCCCCTGAACAAGGCAGTTCCTAGGCAGTCATTCTTATCTGACATGCCTAGTTAAAAGGTAGGCAAATATGTACTTCAATGCACATATGGTGTGCATTAGAAGAGGTGGGGGGGAGAGGGAGCATATGATTCATAAATGACAGTGCTACCCTAATATTCTCTCAGTTCATCCCAATTGCGCTGTCGGGACTGGACTCCTCTCACATCAACATACCTGCAGAGGAGAGGGTATGATTAAGCGTTATTATTTTTACACGGTCAGTCATCTTAAATCAGGAGGTGAAATGCAGAACTGACCTTGGATCATTAACTCTGGGATTTCAATGTAAAGCATCTAATAATACTTCCTGTTGACTCAACCAAGTGACATCTCACCTATGATCAGGCTGTGCCCTCTGTCAGCCAGTTCAGATGTGGGAGGGGTTCCATAAAACAGCTGATACAACCTCGAGGATTTGGGGGGGAGAGGGATGACGTGGACACCACACACAATAAGTGGCTACAGAGTACTTTAAGCTGAAAAACAGACCCGTGAGGACAAACAATAGAAGATAATGTGCCAATAGGTGTCTGCGTCACGTACAGTATCGAATTTCAAAGTGTACCTGAAACATTTAAATATAGAGGGCTGTGTTTCTCACCACTTGGTTATTGCAAGACTAACCCATGACTTGGCAGCAACAGATCGTGTGGTGTAAATCTGAAAATTAGCAGCTGACATCTTAAGGGTTTTTTAATTAATGCACGCGAGATAGATTCCACGGAGAAAAATAACACAGAACAGTTTAATTACCTCTGGTTATGGACACTTTTTGCCAGCAATAAAGCTTCCATGGCCTGGTCCTCACACAGTGAACATCTGGCAATATCTACATTTTCGACCCCTTGGTCAGCTCTCTCTCAAAGTAAAGAAAACAAACAGACATGACTGTTCAATCTAAAGCAGCACGTGTCCTTTTTTTTAGGATAAGTCAATACAGCCCAGTGCTGCTAACCTGAGATGCCATCTTCGTACGTGTCCACTTTGACTTCCTTGTGTCGGGAAGAAAATTGCTTTCAGGACAATTATTTTTGATTTTGACAAAGACGCATTTAACAATTTGCCTGTGAATAACCACACCTGCTACTGTATACAGAATTCTTGACGCGTAACTGAAGACGCTGAGGAAGAAAATAAACTAGTGTAGAAAGTGAACATCCGCACCTCGATGTGTCAACTGTGCTTATGTCTGCGTAATGAAAAAGTATGGGGAAAAATAACTTTCTGGCCTAGCGATCGATGACAAACGAGCTCGTTGCCCAGATATAAATAATTACAAAGAGATTCTCCAGATTTTGAAATGGTGCCTGTGTAACAGTTTTACTTCCGTCCCGAACCAGGGACCCTCTTTACACATACCACAGCCACCTTCGAATCATTGTTTTACCCATCGCTCCCTTGCAGAACAAGGGGAACAACTACTTTAAAGTATCCTATAGAGCTCAATTTTTATGGAATTGTGAGCGACGTAGACTCAGTCTCAACAGTTAAGTCTTTATTGAACACTCTTCTCATCAGTAGGTCCTATGATTGATTGTAGTCTGGCCCAGGAGTGTGAAGGTGAACGGAACGGCACTGGAGCAACGAACCACCCTTGCTGTCTCTGCCTGGCCAGTTCCCCTCTCTCCACTGGGATTATCTGCCTCTAACCCTATTACAGGCGCTGACTCAATGGCTTACTGGTGCTCTTCCATGCCATCCGTAGGAGGGGTGTGTCACTTGAGTGGGTTGAGTCACTGACATGAACTTCCTGTCTGGGTGGCACCCCCCCTTGGGTTGTGCCGTGGCAGAGACCTTTGTGGGCTATACTCGGCCTTGTCTCAGGATGGTAAGTTTTTTTTTGTGTTTTTTTGTTTTTTTGAAGATATCCCTCTAGTGGTGTGGGGGTTGTGCTTTGGCAAAGTGGGTGGGGTTATATCCTGCCTGTTTGGTCCTGTCAAGGTGGTATTGTTGTGTCTCCCGACCCTTCCTGTCTCAGCCTCCAGTATTTATGCTGCAATAGTTTGTGTCGGGGGCCAGGGTCAGTCAACCTCTCTGGGATCAGTCGGAACGCTTGCGTCCCACCTCGCCTACAGCCAGTGAAATTGCAGGGCGCCAAATTCAAAACCACATCTCGATTAGAATTTCTCAACCATACACCATTTTTAAAGATACACTTCTCGTTAATCCATACATATCCATGCATATCATTATGGTCAGCAACGAGTCACAGAAAGCATTCAGAAAGCATTCAGAAAGCATTTAGCCAATTTCCAACCAAAGAGAGGTGTCACAAAAAGCAGAAATATAGATAAAATTAATCATTAACCTTTGACAATCTTCATCAGATGACACTCTATTACACAATACAAGTATGTTTTGTTTGATCAAGTTCATATTGATGTCCAAAAACATAAGTATACATTGGCGCCATGTTCAGAAATGCCTCCAAAACATCCAGAGAAATTGCAGAGCCACATCAAATAACAGAAATACTCATCATAAACTTTGATGAAAGATACAGGTTTTTACATATAATTAAATATGAACTTGTTCTTAATGCAACCGCTGCGTCAGATTTAAAAAAAGCTTTACGGCAAAAGCACAATATTCAATAATCTGAGACCAGCGTTCTCTACCACAAAAGCATGCCAAGTTGTGGAGTCAACAAAAGTCATAGATAGCATTAGAAATCTTCCCTTACCTTTGCTGATCTTTGTCGGAATGCACTCCCACTTCCATACCTTAAGGGAACATTTTGACGCTTGCCAAAATATTTCTGCATTTCAATGTTGCAACTTGCTGAAAACAGTCCATGGTGTTCATTTCAACTCGAATAGACAGCACACAAAAATTGGACATCCAGAGTGCATCAAAACATGATTTAGAGCTTGATTATGTTGTTTATGGTAAAGTGCTTATTTCTGCATTTCAATGTTGCAACTTGCTGAAAACAGTCTATAGTGTTCATAACATTTCGAATAAACATAACAAACATTTTTTTATCCAGAGTGCATCACACATGATTTAGAGCTTGATTATGGAAATAAAAGTTATCTCTGCATTGTTGCAACTTGCTGAAAATTGTCTACCTTGATCATATTGTCTCGATTAAACAGCACAACAAAAATTGGACATCCGGAGTGCATCAAAACATGATTTAGAGCTTGTTTATGGTAAAGTGCTTATTTCTGCATTTCAATGTTGCAACTTGCTGAAAACAGTCTATAGTGTTCATAACATTTCGAATAAACATAACAAACATTTTTTTATCCAGAGTGCATCAAACATGATTTAGAGCTTGATTATGTTGCTTATGGAAAAGTGCTTATTTCTGCATTTCAATGTTGCAACTTGCTGAAAACTGTCCGTGGTGTTCATTTCATCTCAAATAGACAAAGCAGCATCAAACATGACAATGGTAAAGTGCTTACATTTCAAAAATTGAAAGCCAGAGTGCATCAAACATGATTTAGAGCTTGTTTATGGTAAAGTGCTTATTTCTGCATTTCAATGTTGCAACTTGCTGAAAAGTCTATTGGAATAAACATAACAAACATTTTTTTATCCAGAGTGCATCAAACATGATTTAGAGCTTGATTATGTTGCTTATGGAAAAGTGCTTATTTCTGCATTTCAATGTTGCAACTTGCTGAAAACAGTCTACAGTCTTCATAACATTTCAAATAAACATAACAAACATTTTTTTATCCAGAGTGCATCAAACATGATTTAGAGCTTGTTTATGGTAAAGTGTTTATTTCTGCATTTCAATGTTGCAACTTGCTGAAAACTGTCCACAGTGTTCATTTCAACTCGAATAAACACAGCACAGCAAAATTGGACATCCAGAGTGCATCAAACATGATTTAGAGCTTGTTTATGGTAAAGTGCTTATTTCTGCATTTCAATGTTGCAACTTGCTGAAAACTGTCTATAGTGTTCATCATGTTTCGAATAAACATAACAAACATTTTTTTATCCAGAGTGCATCAAACATGATTTAGAGCTTGTTTATGGAAAAGTGCTTATTTCTGCATTTCAATGTTGCAACTTGCTGAAAACTGTCACAGTGTTCATTTCATCTCAAATAGACAAAGCACACAAAAATTGGACATCCAGAGTGCATCAAACATGATTTAGAGCTTGTTTATGGTAAAGTGCTTATTTCTGCATTTCAATGTTGCAACTTGCTGAAAACTGTCCACAGTGTTCATTTCAACTCAAATAGACAGCACAGCAAGAATTGGACATCCAGAGTGCATCAAACATGATTTAGAGCTTGTTTATGGATAAATGCATATTTCTGTATCTTGCAACTTGCTGAAAACTGTCCACTTGTTCATTTGTCTCGAATTAAACAGCACAGCAATTGGACATCCATCAAACATGATTTAGAGCTTGATTATGTTGCTTATGGAAAAGTGCTTATTTCTGCATTTCAATGTTGCAACTTGCTGAAAACAGTCTACAGTGTTCATAATGTTTCGAATAAACATAACAAACATTTTTTTATCCAGAGTGCATCAACCATGATTTAGAGCTTGATTATGTTGTTTATGGAAAAGTGCTTATTTCTGCATTTCAATGTTGCAATCTGAAAACTGTCCACAGTGTTCATTTCATCTCAAATAGACAAAGCACACAAAAATTGGACATCCAGAGTGCATCAAACATGATTTAGAGCTTGTTTATGGTAAAGTGCTTATTTCTGCATTTCAATGTTGCAACTTGCTGAAAACTGTCCATGGTGTTCATTTCATCTCAAATAGACAAAGCACACAAAAATTGGACAACCAGAGTGCATCAAACATGATTTAGAGCTTGTTTATGGTAAAGTGCTTATTTCTGCATTTCAATGTTGCAACTTGCTGAAAACTGTCCACAGTGTTCATTTCAACTCGAATAGACAGCACAGCAAGAATTGGACATCCAGAGTGCATCAAACATGATTTAGAGCTTGTTTATGGATAAATGGTTATTTCTGTATCTTGCAACTTGTTGAAAATTGTCCACCTTGTTCATATTGTCTCGATTAAACAGCACAGCAATTGGACATCCAGAGTGCATCAAACATGATTTGGAGCTTGATTATGTTGCTTATGGAAAAGTGCTTATTTCTGCATTTCAATGTTGCAACTTGCTGAAAACAGTCTACAGTCTTCATAACATTTCGAATAAACATAACAAACATTTTTTTATCCAGAGTGCATCAAACATGATTTAGAGCTTGTTTATGGTAAAGTGCTTATTTCTGCATTTCAATGTTGCAACTTGCTGAAAACTGTCCACAGTGTTCATTTCAACTCGAATAGGCAAAGCACACAAAAATTGGACAGCCAGAGTGCATCAAACATGATTTGGAGCTTGATTATGTTGCTTATGGAAAAGTGCTTATTTCTGCATTTCAATGTTGCAACTTGCTGAAAACAGTCTACAGTCTTCATAACATTTCGAATAAACATAACAAACATTTTTTTATCCAGAGTGCATCAAACATGATTTAGAGCTTGTTTATGGTAAAGTGCTTATTTCTGCATTTCAATGTTGCAACTTGCTGAAAACTGTCCACAGTGTTCATTTCAACTCGAATAGACAGCACAGCAAGAATTGGACATCCAGAGTGCATCAAACATGATTTAGAGCTTGTTTATGGTAAAGTGCTTATTTCTGCATTTCAATGTTGCAACTTGCTGAAAACTGTCCATTGTGTTCATTTCATCTCAAATAGACAAAGCACACAAAAATTGGACAGCCAGAGTGCATCAAACATGATTTAGAGCTTGTTTATGGTAAAGTGCTTATTTCTGCATTTCAATGTTGCAACTTGCTGAAAACTGTCCACAGTGTTCATTTCAACTCGAATAGACAGCACAGCAAGAATTGGACATCCAGAGTGCATCAAACATGATTTAGAGCTTGTTTATGGATAAATGGTTATTTCTGTATCTTGCAACTTGTTGAAAATTGTCCACCTTGTTCATATTGTCTCGATTAAACAGCACAGCAATTGGAAATCCAGAGTGCATCAAACATGATTTAGAGCTTGATTATGTTGTTTATGGAAAAGTGCTTATTTCTGCATTTCAATGTTGCAACTTGCTGAAAACAGTCTACAGTCTTCATAACATTTCGAATAAACATAACAAACATTTTTTTATCCAGAGTGCATCAAACATGATTTAGAGCTTGATTATGTTGTTTATGGAAAAGTGCTTATTTCTGCATTTCAATGTTGCAACTTTCTGAAAACTGTCCGCGGTGTTCATTTCATCTCAAATAGACAAAGCACACAAAAATTGGACATCCAGAGTGCATCAAACATGATTTAGAGCTTGTTTATGGTAAAGTGCTTATTTCTGCATTTCAATTGCAACTTGCAACTGAAAACTGTCCATTGTGTTCATTTCATCTCAAATAGACAAAGCACACAAAAATTGGACATCCAGAGTGCATCAAACATGATTTAGAGCTTGTTTATGGTAAAGTGCTTATTTCTGCATTTCAATGTTGCAACTTGCTGAAAACTGTCCACAGTGTTCATTTCAACTCGAATAGACAGCACAGCAAGAATTGGACATCCAGAGTGCATCAAACATGATTTAGAGCTTGATTATGTTGCTTATGGAAAAGTGCTTATTTCTGCATTTCAATGTTGCAACTTGCTGAAAATGTTACAGTGTTCATTTCATTTCGAATAAACATAACAAACATTTTATCCAGAGTGCATCAAACATGATTTAGAGCTTGATTATGTTGTTTATGGAAAAGTGCTTATTTCTGCATTTCAATGTTGCAACTTGCTGAAAACTGTCCACAGTGTTCATTTCATCTCAAATAGACAAAGCACACAAAAATTGGACATCCAGAGTGCATCAAACATGATTTAGAGCTTGTTTATGGTAAAGTGCTTATTTCTGCATTTCAATGTTGCAACTTGCTGAAAACTGTCCATGGTGTTCATTTCATCTCAAATAGACAAAGCACACAAAAATTGGACATCCAGAGTGCATCAAACATGATTTAGAGCTTGTTTATGGTAAAGTGCTTATTTCTGCATTTCAATGTTGCAACTTGCTGAAAACTGTCCACAGTGTTCATTTCAACTCGAATAGACAGCACAGCAAGAATTGGACATCCAGAGTGCATCAAACATGATTTAGAGCTTGTTTATGGATAAATGGTTATTTCTGTATCTTGCAACTTGTTGAAAATTGTCCACCTTGTTCATATTGTCTCGATTAAACAGCACAGCAATTGGACATCCAGAGTGCATCAAACATGATTTGGAGCTTGATTATGTTGCTTATGGAAAAGTGCTTATTTCTGCATTTCAATGTTGCAACTTGCTGAAAACAGTCTACAGTCTTCATAACATTTCGAATAAACATAACAAACATTTTTTTATCCAGAGTGCATCAAACATGATTTAGAGCTTGTTTATGGTAAAGTGCTTATTTCTGCATTTCAATGTTGCAACTTGCTGAAAACTGTCCACAGTGTTCATTTCAACTCGAATAGCACAGCACACAAAAATTGGACATCCAGAGTGCATCAAACATGATTTAGCTTGATTTGTTTTATGGAAAAGTGCTTATTTCTGCATTTCAATGTTGCAACTTGCTGAAAACAGTCTACAGTCTTCATAACATTTCGAATAAACATAACAAACATTTTTTTATCCAGAGTGCATCAAACATGATTTAGAGCTTGTTTATGGTAAAGTGCTTATTTCTGCATTTCAATGTTGCAACTTGCTGAAAACTGTCCACAGTGTTCATTTCAACTCGAATAGACAGCACAGCAAGAATTGGACATCCAGAGTGCATCAAACATGATTTAGAGCTTGTTTATGGTAAAGTGCTTATTTCTGCATTTCAATGTTGCAACTTGCTGAAAACTGTCCATTGTGTTCATTTCATCTCAAATAGACAAAGCACACAAAAATTGGACAATCCAGAGTGCATCAAACATGATTTAGAGCTTGTTTATGGTAAAGTGCTTATTTCTGCATTTCAATGTTGCAACTTGCTGAAAACTGTCCACAGTGTTCATTTCAACTCGAATAGACAGCACAGCAAGAATTGGACATCCAGAGTGCATCAAACATGATTTAGAGCTTGTTTATGGATAAATGGTTATTTCTGTATCTTGCAACTTGTTGAAAATTGTCCACCTTGTTCATATTGTCTCGATTAAACAGCACAGCAATTGGACATCCAGAGTGCATCAAACATGATTTAGAGCTTGATTATGTTGTTTATGGAAAAGTGCTTATTTCTGCATTTCAATGTTGCAACTTGCTGAAAACAGTCTACAGTCTTCATAACATTTCGAATAAACATAACAAACATTTTTTTATCCAGAGTGCATCAAACATGATTTAGAGCTTGTTTATGGAAAAGTGCTTATTTCTGCATTTCAATGTTGCAACTTGCTGAAAACTGTCAGTGTTCATTTTCTCAATAGACAAAGCACACAAAAATTGGACATCCAGAGTGCATCAAACATGATTTAGAGCTTGTTTATGGTAAAGTGCTTATTTCTGCATTTCAATGTTGCAACTTGCTGAAAACTGTCCATGGTGTTCATTTCATCTCAAATAGGCAAAGCACAGCAAGAATTGGACATCCAGAGTGCATCAAACATGATTTAGAGCTTGTTTATGGTAAAGTGCTTATTTCTGCATTTCAATGTTGCAACTTGCTGAAAACTGTCCACAGTGTTCATTTCAACTCGAATAGACAGCACAGCAAGAATTGGACATCCAGAGTGCATCAAACATGATTTAGAGCTTGTTTATGGATAAATGGTTATTTCTGTATCTTGCAACTTGTTGAAAATTGTCCACCTTGTTCATATTGTCTCGATTAAACAGCACAGCAATTGGACATCCAGAGTGCATCAAACATGATTTAGAGCTTGATTATGTTGTTTATGGAAAAGTGCTTATTTCTGCATTTCAATGTTGCAACTTGCTGAAAACAGTCTACAGTCTTCATAACATTTCGAATAAACATAACAAACATTTTTTTATCCAGAGTGCATCAAACATGATTTAGAGCTTGATTATGTTGTTTATGGAAAAGTGCTTATTTCTGCATTTCAATGTTGCAACTTGCTGAAAACTGTCCACAGTGTTCATTTCATCTCAAATAGACAAAGCACACAAAAATTGGACATCCAGAGTGCATCAAACATGATTTAGAGCTTGTTTATGGTAAAGTGCTTATTTCTGCATTTCAATGTTGCAACTTGCTGAAAACTGTCCATGGTGTTCATTTCATCTCAAATAGACAAAGCACACAAAAATTGGACAACCAGAGTGCATCAAACATGATTTTAGCTTGTTTATGGTAAAGTGCTTATTTCTGCATTTCAATGTTGCAACTTGCTGAAAACTGTCCACAGTGTTCATTTCAACTCGAATAGACAGCACAGCAAGAATTGGACATCCAGAGTGCATCAAACATGATTTAGAGCTTGTTTATGGATAAATGGTTATTTCTGTATCTTGCAACTTGTTGAAAATTGTCCACCTTGTTCATATTGTCTCGATTAAACAGCACAGCAATTGGACATCCAGAGTGCATCAAACATGATTTAGAGCTTGATTATGTTGCTTATGGAAAAGTGCTTATTTCTGCATTTCAATGTTGCAACTTGCTGAAAACAGTCTACAGTCTTCATAACATTTCGAATAAACATAACAAACATTTTTTTATCCAGAGTGCATCAAACATGATTTAGAGCTTGTTTATGGTAAAGTGCTTATTTCTGCATTTCAATGTTGCAACTTGCTGAAAACTGTCCACAGTGTTCATTTCAACTCGAATAGGCAAAGCACACAAAAATTGGACAACCAGAGTGCATCAAACATGATTTAGAGCTTGTTTATGGTAAAGTGCTTATTTCTGCATTTCAATGTTGCAACTTGCTGAAAACAGTCTATAGTGTTCATTAACATTTGAATAAACATAACAAAATTGGAAATCCAGAGTGCATCAAACATGATTTAGAGCTTGTTTATTAAAGTGCTTATTTCTGCATTTCAATGTTGCAACTTGCTGAAAACTGTCCATTGTGTTCATTTCATCTCAAATAGACAAAGCACACAAAAATTGGACATCCAGAGTGCATCAAACATGATTTGGAGCTTGATTATGTTGTTTATGGAAAAGTGCTTATTTCTGCATTTCAATGTGCAACTTGCTGAAAACAGTCTACAGTCTTCATAACATTTCGAATAAACATAACAAACATTTTTTATCCAGAGTGCATCAAACATGATTTAGAGCTTGATTATGTTGTTTATGGAAAAGTGCTTATTTCTGCATTTCAATGTTGCAACTTTCTGAAAACTGTCCGCGGTGTTCATTTCATCTCAAATAGACAAAGCACACAAAAATTGGACATCCAGAGTGCATCAAACATGATTTAGAGCTTGTTTATGGTAAAGTGCTTATTTCTGCATTTCAATGTTGCAACTTGCTGAAAACTGTCCATGGTGTTCATTTCATCTCAAATAGACAAAGCACACAAAAATTGGACATCCAGAGTGCATCAAACATGATTTAGAGCTTGTTTATGGTAAAGTGCTTATTTCTGCATTTCAATGTTGCAACTTGCTGAAAACTGTCCACAGTGTTCATTTCAACTCGAATAGACAGCACAGCAAGAATTGGACATCCAGAGTGCATCAAACATGATTTAGAGCTTGTTTATGGATAAATGGTTATTTCTGTATCTTGCAACTTGTTGAAAATTGTCCACCTTGTTCATATTGTCTCGATTAAACAGCACAGCAATTGGACATCCAGAGTGCATCAAACATGATTTGGAGCTTGATTATGTTGCTTATGGAAAAGTGCTTATTTCTGCATTTCAATGTTGCAACTTGCTGAAAACAGTCTACAGTCTTCATAACATTTCGAATAAACATAACAAACATTTTTTTATCCAGAGTGCATCAAACATGATTTAGAGCTTGTTTATGGTAAAGTGCTTATTTCTGCATTTCAATGTTGCAACTTGCTGAAAACTGTCCACAGTGTTCATTTTAACTCGAATAGGCAAAGCACACAAAAATTGGACAGCCAGAGTGCATCAAACATGATTTGGAGCTTGATTATGTTGCTTATGGAAAAGTGCTTGTTTCTGCATTTCAATGTTGCAACTTGCTGAAAACAGTCTACAGTCTTCATAACATTTCGAATAAACATAACAAACATTTTTTTATCCAGAGTGCATCAAACATGATTTAGAGCTTGTTTATGGTAAAGTGCTTATTTCTGCATTTCAATGTTGCAACTTGCTGAAAACTGTCCACAGTGTTCATTTCACTCGAATAGACAAAGCACAGCAAAATTGGACATCCAGAGTGCATCAAACATGATTTAGAGCTTGTTTATGGTAAAGTGCTTATTTCTGCATTTCAATGTTGCAACTTGCTGAAAACTGTCCACAGTGTTCATTTCAACTCGAATAGACAGCACAGCAAGAATTGGACATCCAGAGTGCATCAAACATGATTTAGAGCTTGTTTATGGATAAATGGTTATTTCTGTATCTTGCAACTTGTTGAAAATTGTCCACCTTGTTCATATTGTCTCGATTAAACAGCACAGCAATTGGACATCCAGAGTGCATCAAACATGATTTAGAGCTTGATTATGTTGTTTATGGAAAAGTGCTTATTTCTGCATTTCAATGTTGCAACTTGCTGAAAACAGTCTACAGTCTTCATAACATTTCGAATAAACATAACAAACATTTTTTTATCCAGAGTGCATCAAACATGATTTAGAGCTTGATTATGTTGTTTATGGAATGCTTATTTCTGCATTTCAATGTTGCAACTTGCTGAAAACTGTCCGCGGTGTTCATTTCATCTCAAATAGACAAAGCACACAAAAATTGGACATCCAGAGTGCATCAAACATGATTTAGAGCTTGTTTATGGTAAAGTGCTTATTTCTGCATTTCAATGTTGCAACTTGCTGAAAACTGTCCACAGTGTTCATTTCATCTCAAATAGACAAAGCACACAAAAATTGGACATCCAGAGTGCATCAAACATGATTTAGAGCTTGTTTATGGTAAAGTGCTTATTTCTGCATTTCAATGTTGCAACTTGCTGAAAACTGTCCACAGTGTTCATTTCAACTCGAATAGACAGCACAGCAAGAATTGGACATCCAGAGTGCATCAAACATGATTTAGAGCTTGTTTATGGATAAATGGTTATTTCTGTATCTTGCAACTTGTTGAAAATTGTCCACCTTGTTCATATTGTCTCGATTAAACAGCACAGCAATTGGACATCCAGTGCATCAAACATGATTTAGAGCTTGATTATGTTGCTTATGGAAAAGTGCTTATTTCTGCATTTCAATGTTGCAACTTGCTGAAAACAGTCTACAGTCTTCATAACATTTCGAATAAACATAACAAACATTTTTTTATCCAGAGTGCATCAAACATGATTTAGAGCTTGTTTTTAAAGTGCTTATTTCTGCATTTCAATGTTGCAACTTGCTGAAAACTGTCCACAGTGTTCATTTCATCTCAAATAGACAAAGCACACAAAAATTGGACAGCCAGAGTGCATCAAACATGATTTAGAGCTTGTTTATGGTAAAGTGCTTATTTCTGCATTTCAATGATGCAACTTGCTGAAAACAGTCTATAGTGTTCATTTTCTCGAATAAACATAACAAATGATTTTTTATCCAGAGTGCATCAAACATGATTTAGAGCTTGATTATGTTGCTTATGGAAAAGTGCTTATTTCTGCATTTCAATGTTGCAACTTGCTGAAAACGGTCCACAGTGTTCATTTCATCTCAAATAGACACAGCACACAAAAATTGGACATCCAGAGTGCATCAAACATGATTTAGAGCTTGTTTATGGTAAAGTGCTTATTTCTGCATTTCAATGTTGCAACTTGCTGAAAACTGTCCATGGTGTTCATTTCATCTCAAATAGACAAAGCACACAAAAATTGGACATCCAGAGTGCATCAAACATGATTTAGAGCTTGTTTATGGTAAAGTGCTTATTTCTGCATTTCAATGTTGCAACTTGCTGAAAACTGTCCACAGTGTTCATTTCAACTCGAATAGACAGCACAGCAAGAATTGGACATCCAGAGTGCATCAAACATGATTTAGAGCTTGTTTATGGATAAATGGTTATTTCTGTATCTTGCAACTTGTTGAAAATTGTCCACCTTGTTCATATTGTCTCGATTAAACAGCACAGCAATTGGACATCCAGAGTGCATCAAACATGATTTAGAGCTTGTTTATGGTAAAGTGCTTATTTCTGCATTTCAATGTTGCAACTTGCTGAAAACAGTCTACAGTCTTCATAACATTTCGAATAAACATAACAAACATTTTTTTATCCAGAGTGCATCAAACATGATTTAGAGCTTGTTTATGGTAAAGTGCTTATTTCTGCATTTCAATGTTGCAACTTGCTGAAAACTGTCCACAGTGTTCATTTCAACTCGAATAGACAGCACAGCAAGAATTGGACATCCAGAGTGCATCAAACATGATTTAGAGCTTGTTTATGGTAAAGTGCTTATTTCTGCATTTCAATGTTGCAACTTGCTGAAAACTGTCCATTGTGTTCATTTCATCTCAAATAGACAAAGCACACAAAAATTGGACATCCAGAGTGCATCAAACATGATTTAGAGCTTGTTTATGGTAAAGTGCTTATTTCTGCATTTCAATGTTGCAACTTGCTGAAAACTGTCCACAGTGTTCATTTCAACTCGAATAGACAGCACAGCAAGAATTGGACATCCAGAGTGCATCAAACATGATTTAGAGCTTGTTTATGGATAAATGGTTATTTCTGTATCTTGCAACTTGTTGAAAATTGTCCACCTTGTTCATATTGTCTCGATTAAACAGCACAGCAATTGGACATCCAGAGTGCATCAAACATGATTTGGAGCTTGATTATGTTGCTTATGGAAAAGTGCTTATTTCTGCATTTCAATGTTGCAACTTGCTGAAAACAGTCTACAGTCTTCATAACATTTCGAATAAACATAACAAACATTTTTTTATCCAGAGTGCATCAAACATGATTTAGAGCTTGTTTATGGTAAAGTGCTTATTTCTGCATTTCAATGTTGCAACTTGCTGAAAACTGTCCACAGTGTTCATTTCAACTCGAATAGGCAAAGCACACAAAAATTGGACATCCAGAGTGCATCAAACATGATTTAGAGCTTGTTTATGGTAAAGTGCTTATTTCTGCATTTCAATGTTGCAACTTGCTGAAAACAGTCTATAGTGTTCATAACATTTCGAATAAACATAACAAACATTTTTTTATCCAGAGTGCATCAAACATGATTTAGAGCTTGTTTATGGTAAAGTGCTTATTTCTGCATTTCAATGTTGCAACTTGCTGAAAACTGTCCACAGTGTTCATTTCAACTCGAATAGACAGCACAGCAAGAATTGGACATCCAGAGTGCATCAAACATGATTTAGAGCTTGTTTATGGTAAAGTGCTTATTTCTGCATTTCAATGTTGCAACTTGCTGAAAACTGTCCATTGTGTTCATTTCATCTCAAATAGACAAAGCACACAAAAATTGGACAACCAGAGTGCATCAAACATGATTTAGAGCTTGTTTATGGTAAAGTGCTTATTTCTGCATTTCAATGTTGCAACTTGCTGAAAACTGTCCACAGTGTTCATTTCAACTCGAATAGACAGCACAGCAAGAATTGGACATCCAGAGTGCATCAAACATGATTTAGAGCTTTTTATGGATAAATGGTTATTTCTGTATCTTGCAACTTGTTGAAAATTGTCCACCTTGTTCATATTGTCTCGATTAAACAGCACAGCAATTGGACATCCAGAGTGCATCAAACATGATTTAGAGCTTGATTATGTTGTTTATGGAAAAGTGCTTATTTCTGCATTTCAATGTTGCAACTTGCTGAAAACAGTCTACAGTCTTCATAACATTTCGAATAAACATAACAAACATTTTTTTATCCAGAGTGCATCAAACATGATTTAGAGCTTGTTTATGGTAAAGTGCTTATTTCTGCATTTCAATGTTGCAACTTGCTGAAAACTGTCCATTGTGTTCATTTCATCTCAAATAGACAAAGCACACAAAAATTGGACATCCAGAGTGCATCAAACATGATTTAGAGCTTGTTTATGGTAAAGTGCTTATTTCTGCATTTCAATGTTGCAACTTGCTGAAAACTGTCCATTGTGTTCATTTCATCTCAAATAGACAAAGCACACAAAAATTGGACAGCCAGAGTGCATCAAACATGATTTAGAGCTTGTTTATGGTAAAGTGCTTATTTCTGCATTTCAATGTTGCAACTTGCTGAAAACTGTCCACAGTGTTCATTTCAACTCGAATAGACAGCACAGCAAGAATTGGACATCCAGAGTGCATCAAACATGATTTAGAGCTTGTTTATGGATAAATGGTTATTTCTGTATCTTGCAACTTGTTGAAAATTGTCCACCTTGTTCATATTGTCTCGATTAAACAGCACAGCAATTGGACATCCAGAGTGCATCAAACATGATTTAGAGCTTGATTATGTTGCTTATGGAAAAGTGCTTATTTCTGCATTTCAATGTTGCAACTTGCTGAAAACAGTCTACAGTCTTCATAACATTTCGAATAAACATAACAAACATTTTTTTATCCAGAGTGCATCAAACATGATTTAGAGCTTGTTTATGGTAAAGTGCTTATTTCTGCATTTCAATGTTGCAACTTGCTGAAAACTGTCCACAGTGTTCATTTCATCTCAAATAGACAAAGCACACAAAAATTGGACATCCAGAGTGCATCAAACATGATTTAGAGCTTGTTTATGGTAAAGTGCTTATTTCTGCATTTCAATGTTGCAACTTGCTGAAAACTGTCCACAGTGTTCATTTTCTCGAATAAACATAACAAACAATTGGACATCCAGAGTGCATCAAACATGATTTAGAGCTTGTTTATGTTGATTATGGAAAAGTGCTTATTTCTGCATTTCAATGTTGCAACTTGCTGAAAACTGTCCACAGTGTTCATTTCATCTCAAATAGACAAAGCACACAAAAATTGGACATCCAGAGTGCATCAAACATGATTTAGAGCTTGTTTATGGTAAAGTGCTTATTTCTGCATTTCAATGTTGCAACTTGCTGAAAACTGTCCATGGTGTTCATTTCATCTCAAATAGACAAAGCACACAAAAATTGGACAACCAGAGTGCATCAAACATGATTTAGAGCTTGTTTATGGTAAAGTGCTTATTTCTGCATTTCAATGTTGCAACTTGCTGAAAACTGTCCACAGTGTTCATTTCAACTCGAATAGACAGCACAGCAAGAATTGGACATCCAGAGTGCATCAAACATGATTTAGAGCTTGTTTATGGATAAATGGTTATTTCTGTATCTTGCAACTTGTTGAAAATTGTCCACCTTGTTCATATTGTCTCGATTAAACAGCACAGCAATTGGACATCCAGAGTGCATCAAACATGATTTAGAGCTTGATTATGTTGCTTATGGAAAAGTGCTTATTTCTGCATTTCAATGTTGCAACTTGCTGAAAACAGTCTACAGTCTTCATAACATTTCGAATAAACATAACAAACATTTTTTTATCCAGAGTGCATCAAACATGATTTAGAGCTTGTTTATGGTAAAGTGCTTATTTCTGCATTTCAATGTTGCAACTTGCTGAAAACTGTCCACAGTGTTCATTTCAACTCGAATACAGCACAGCAAGAATTGGACATCCAGAGTGCATCAAACATGATTTAGAGCTTGTTTATGGTAAAGTGCTTATTTCTGCATTTCAATGTTGCAACTTGCTGAAAACTGTCCATTGTGTTCATTTCATCTCAAATAGACAAAGCACACAAAAATTGGACATCCAGAGTGCATCAAACATGATTTAGAGCTTGTTTATGGTAAAGTGCTTATTTCTGCATTTCAATGTTGCAACTTGCTGAAAACTGTCCACAGTGTTCATTTCAACTCGAATAGACAGCACAGCAAGAATTGGACATCCAGAGTGCATCAAACATGATTTAGAGCTTGTTTATGGATAAATGGTTATTTCTGTATCTTGCAACTTGTTGAAAATTGTCCACCTTGTTCATATTGTCTCGATTAAACAGCACAGCAATTGGACATCCAGAGTGCATCAAACATGATTTGGAGCTTGATTATGTTGCTTATGGAAAAGTGCTTATTTCTGCATTTCAATGTTGCAACTTGCTGAAAACAGTCTACAGTCTTCATAACATTTCGAATAAACATAACAAACATTTTTTTATCCAGAGTGCATCAAACATGATTTAGAGCTTGTTTATGGTAAAGTGCTTATTTCTGCATTTCAATGTTGCAACTTGCTGAAAACTGTCCACAGTGTTCATTTCAACTCGAATAGCAAAGCACACAAAAATTGGACATCCAGAGTGCATCAAACATGATTTAGAGCTTGATTTGTTTTATGGAAAAGTGCTTATTTCTGCATTTCAATGTTGCAACTTGCTGAAAACAGTCTACAGTGTTCATAACATTTCGAATAAACATAACAAACATTTTTTTATCCAGAGTGCATCAAACATGATTTAGAGCTTGTTTATGGTAAAGTGCTTATTTCTGCATTTCAATGTTGCAACTTGCTGAAAACTGTCCACAGTGTTCATTTCAACTCGAATAGACAGCACAGCAAGAATTGGACATCCAGAGTGCATCAAACATGATTTAGAGCTTGTTTATGGTAAAGTGCTTATTTCTGCATTTCAATGTTGCAACTTGCTGAAAACTGTCCATTGTGTTCATTTCATCTCAAATAGACAAAGCACACAAAAATTGGACATCCAGAGTGCATCAAACATGATTTAGAGCTTGTTTATGGTAAAGTGCTTATTTCTGCATTTCAATGTTGCAACTTGCTGAAAACTGTCCACAGTGTTCATTTCAACTCGAATAGACAGCACAGCAAGAATTGGACATCCAGAGTGCATCAAACATGATTTAGAGCTTGTTTATGGATAAATGGTTATTTCTGTATCTTGCAACTTGTTGAAAATTGTCCACCTTGTTCATATTGTCTCGATTAAACAGCACAGCAATTGGAAATCCAGAGTGCATCAAACATGATTTAGAGCTTGATTATGTTGTTTATGGAAAAGTGCTTATTTCTGCATTTCAATGTTGCAACTTGCTGAAAACAGTCTACAGTCTTCATAACATTTCGAAACATAACAAACATTTTTTTATCCAGAGTGCATCAAACATGATTTAGAGCTTGATTATGTTGTTTATGGAAAAGTGCTTATTTCTGCATTTCAATGTTGCAACTTGCTGAAAACTGTCCACAGTGTTCATTTTCTCAAATAGACAAAGCACACAAAAATTGGACATCCAGAGTGCATCAAACATGATTTAGAGCTTGTTTATGGTAAAGTGCTTATTTCTGCATTTCAATGTTGCAACTTGCTGAAAACTGTCCATGGTGTTCATTTCATCTCAAATAGACAAAGCACACAAAAATTGGACATCCAGAGTGCATCAAACATGATTTAGAGCTTGTTTATGGTAAAGTGCTTATTTCTGCATTTCAATGTTGCAACTTGCTGAAAACTGTCCACAGTGTTCATTTCAACTCGAATAGACAGCACAGCAAGAATTGGACATCCAGAGTGCATCAAACATGATTTAGAGCTTGTTTATGGATAAATGGTTATTTCTGTATCTTGCAACTTGTTGAAAATTGTCCACCTTGTTCATATTGTCTCGATTAAACAGCACAGCAATTGGACATCCAGAGTGCATCAAACATGATTTAGAGCTTGATTATGTTGCTTATGGAAAAGTGCTTATTTCTGCATTTCAATGTTGCAACTTGCTGAAAACAGTCTACAGTCTTCATAACATTTCGAATAAACATAACAAACATTTTTTTATCCAGAGTGCATCAAACATGATTTAGAGCTTGTTTATGGTAAAGTGCTTATTTCTGCATTTCAATGTTGCAACTTGCTGAAAACTGTCCACAGTGTTCATTTCATCTCAAATAGGCAAAGCACAGCAAGAATTGGACATCCAGAGTGCATCAAACATGATTTAGAGCTTGTTTATGGTAAAGTGCTTATTTCTGCATTTCAATGTTGCAACTTGCTGAAAACAGTCTATAGTGTTCATAACATTTTGAATAAACATAACAAACATTTTTTTATCCAGAGTGCATCAAACATGATTTAGAGCTTGATTATGTTGCTTATGGAAAAGTGCTTATTTCTGCATTTCAATGTTGCAACTTGCTGAAAACTGTCCGTGGTGTTCATTTCATCTCAAATAGACAAAGCACACAAAAATTGGACAGCCAGAGTGCATCAAACATGATTTAGAGCTTGTTTATGGTAAAGTGCTTATTTCTGCATTTCAATGTTGCAACTTGCTGAAAACTGTCCACAGTGTTCATTTCATCTTAAATAGACAAAGCACACAAAAATTGGACATCCAGAGTGCATCAAACATGATTTAGAGCTTGTTTATGGTAAAGTGCTTATTTCTGCATTTCAATGTTGCAACTTGCTGAAAACTGTCCACAGTGTTCATTTCAACTCGAATAGACAGCACAGCAAGAATTGGACATCCAGAGTGCATCAAACATGATTTAGAGCTTGTTTATGGATAAATGGTTATTTCTGTATCTTGCAACTTGTTGAAAATTGTCCACCTTGTTCATATTGTCTCGATTAAACAGCACAGCAATTGGACATCCAGAGTGCATCAAACATGATTTGGAGCTTGATTATGTTGCTTATGGAAAAGTGCTTATTTCTGCATTTCAATGTTGCAACTTGCTGTAAACTGTCTACAGTCTTCATAACATTTCGAATAAACATAACAAACATTTTTTTATCCAGAGTGCATCAAACATGATTTAGAGCTTGTTTATGGTAAAGTGCTTATTTCTGCATTTCAATGTTGCAACTTGCTGAAAACTGTCCACAGTGTTCATTTCAACTCGAATAGACAAAGCACAGCAAAAATTGGACATCCAGAGTGCATCAAACATGATTTAGAGCTTGTTTATGGTAAAGTGCTTATTTCTGCATTTCAATGTTGCAACTTGCTGAAAACTGTCCATTGTGTTCATTTCATCTCAAATAGACAAAGCACACAAAAATTGGACATCCAGAGTGCATCAAACATGATTTAGAGCTTGTTTATGGTAAAGTGCTTATTTCTGCATTTCAATGTTGCAACTTGCTGAAAACTGTCCACAGTGTTCATTTCAACTCGAATAGACAGCACAGCAAGAATTGGACATCCAGAGTGCATCAAACATGATTTAGAGCTTGTTTATGGATAAATGGTTATTTCTGTATCTTGCAACTTGTTGAAAATTGTCCACCTTGTTCATATTGTCTCGATTAAACAGCACAGCAATTGGACATCCAGAGTGCATCAAACATGATTTAGAGCTTGATTATGTTGCTTATGGAAAAGTGCTTATTTCTGCATTTCAATGTTGCAACTTGCTGAAAACAGTCTACAGTCTTCATAACATTTCGAATAAACATAACAAACATTTTTTTATCCAGAGTGCATCAAACATGATTTAGAGCTTGTTTATGGTAAAGTGCTTATTTCTGCATTTCAATGTTGCAACTTGCTGAAAACTGTCCATGGTGTTCATTTCATCTCAAATAGGCAAAGCACAGCAAGAATTGGACATCCAGAGTGCATCAAACATGATTTAGAGCTTGTTTATGGTAAAGTGCTTATTTCTGCATTTCAATGTTGCAACTTGCTGAAAACAGTCTACAGTGTTCATAACATTTCGAATAAACATAACAAACATTTTTTTATCCAGAGTGCATCAAACATGATTTAGAGCTTGATTATGTTGTTTATGGAAAAGTGCTTATTTCTGCATTTCAATGTTGCAACTTTCTGAAAACTGTCCGCGGTGTTCATTTCATCTCAAATAGACAAAGCACACAAAAATTGGACATCCAGAGTGCATCAAACATGATTTAGAGCTTGTTTATGGTAAAGTGCTTATTTCTGCATTTCAATGTTGCAACTTGCTGAAAACTGTCCATGGTGTTCATTTCATCTCAAATAGACAAAGCACACAAAAATTGGACAACCAGAGTGCATCAAACATGATTTAGAGCTTGTTTATGGTAAAGTGCTTATTTCTGCATTTCAATGTTGCAACTTGCTGAAAACTGTCCACAGTGTTCATTTCAACTCGAATAGACAGCACAGCAAGAATTGGACATCCAGAGTGCATCAAACATGATTTAGAGCTTGTTTATGGATAAATGGTTATTTCTGTATCTTGCAACTTGTTGAAAATTGTCCACCTTGTTCATATTGTCTCGATTAAACAGCACAGCAATTGGACATCCAGAGTGCATCAAACATGATTTGGAGCTTGATTATGTTGCTTATGGAAAAGTGCTTATTTCTGCATTTCAATGTTGCAACTTGCTGAAAACAGTCTACAGTCTTCATAACATTTCGAATAAACATAACAAACATTTTTTTATCCAGAGTGCATCAAACATGATTTAGAGCTTGTTTATGGTAAAGTGCTTATTTCTGCATTTCAATGTTGCAACTTGCTGAAAACTGTCCACAGTGTTCATTTCAACTCGAATAGACAGCACAGCAAGAATTGGACATCCAGAGTGCATCAAACATGATTTAGAGCTTGTTTATGGTAAAGTGCTTATTTCTGCATTGCAATGTTGCAACTTGATGTCCACTGTCCATTGTGTTCATTTCATCTCAAATAGACAAAGCACACAAAAATTGGACAACCAGAGTGCATCAAACATGATTTAGAGCTTGTTTATGGTAAAGTGCTTATTTCTGCATTTCAATGTTGCAACTTGCTGAAAACTGTCCACAGTGTTCATTTCAACTCGAATAGACAGCACAGCAAGAATTGGACATCCAGAGTGCATCAAACATGATTTAGAGCTTGTTTATGGATAAATGGTTATTTCTGTATCTTGCAACTTGTTGAAAATTGTCCACCTTGTTCATATTGTCTCGATTAAACAGCACAGCAATTGGACATCCAGAGTGCATCAAACATGATTTAGAGCTTGATTATGTTGCTTATGGAAAAGTGCTTATTTCTGCATTTCAATGTTGCAACTTGCTGAAAACAGTCTACAGTCTTCATAACATTTCGAATAAACATAACAAACATTTTTTTATCCAGAGTGCATCAAACATGATTTAGAGCTTGTTTATGGTAAAGTGCTTATTTCTGCATTTCAATGTTGCAACTTGCTGAAAACTGTCCACAGTGTTCATTTCAACTCGAATAGACAAAGCACACAAAAATTGGACATCCAGAGTGCATCAAACATGATTTAGAGCTTGTTTATGGTAAAGTGCTTATTTCTGCATTTCAATGTTGCAACTTGCTGAAAACTGTCCATGGTGTTCATTTCATCTCAAATAGACAAAGCACACAAAAATTGGACATCCAGAGTGCATCAAACATGATTTAGAGCTTGTTTATGGTAAAGTGCTTATTTCTGCATTTCAATGTTGCAACTTGCTGAAAACTGTCCACAGTGTTCATTTCAACTCGAATAGACAGCACAGCAAGAATTGGACATCCAGAGTGCATCAAACATGATTTAGAGCTTGTTTATGGATAAATGGTTATTTCTGTATCTTGCAACTTGTTGAAAATTGTCCACCTTGTTCATATTGTCTCGATTAAACAGCACAGCAATTGGAAATCCAGAGTGCATCAAACATGATTTAGAGCTTGATTATGTTGTTTATGGAAAAGTGCTTATTTCTGCATTTCAATGTTGCAACTTGCTGAAAACAGTCTACAGTCTTCATAACATTTCGAATAAACATAACAAACATTTTTTTATCCAGAGTGCATCAAACATGATTTAGAGCTTGTTTATGGTAAAGTGCTTATTTCTGCATTTCAATGTTGCAACTTGCTGAAAACTGTCCACAGTGTTCATTTCAATCTCAAATAGACAAAGCACACAAAAATTGGACATCCAGAGTGCATCAAACATGATTTAGAGCTTGTTTATGGTAAAGTGCTTATTTCTGCATTTCAATGTTGCAACTTGCTGAAAACAGTCTACAGTGTTCATAATGTTTCGAATAAACATAACAAAATTTTTTTATCCAGAGTGCATCAAACATGATTTAGAGCTTGATTATGTTGTTTATGGAAAAGTGCTTATTTCTGCATTTCAATGTTGCAACTTGCTGAAAACTGTCCATGGTGTTCATTTCATCTCAAATAGACAAAGCACACAAAAATTGGACATCCAGAGTGCATCAAACATGATTTAGAGCTTGTTTATGGTAAAGTGCTTATTTCTGCATTTCAATGTTGCAACTTGCTGAAAACTGTCCATGGTGTTCATTTCATCTCAAATAGACAAAGCACACAAAAATTGGACAACCAGAGTGCATCAAACATGATTTAGAGCTTGTTTATGGTAAAGTGCTTATTTCTGCATTTCAATGTTGCAACTTGCTGAAAACTGTCCACAGTGTTCATTTCAACTCGAATAGACAGCACAGCAAGAATTGGACATCCAGAGTGCATCAAACATGATTTAGAGCTTGTTTATGGATAAATGGTTATTTCTGGATCTTGCAACTTGTTGAAATTTGTCCACCTTGTTCATATTGTCTCGATTAAACAGCACAGCAATTGGACATCCAGAGTGCAAAGTGCTTATTCAGAAATAATAATTTCAATGTTGCAACTTGGTGAAAACAGTCTACAGTCTTCATAATATTTCGAATAAACATAACAAACATTTTTTTATCCAGAGTGCATCAAACATGATTTAGAGCTTGTTTATGGTAAAGTGCTTATTTCTGCATTTCAATGTTGCAACTTGCTGAAAACTGTCCACAGTGTTCATTTCAACTCGAATAGACAGCACAGCAAAAATTGGACATCCAGAGTGCATCAAACATGATTTAGAGCTTGTTTATGGTAAAGTGCTTATTTCTGCATTTCAATGTTGCAACTTGCTGAAAACTGTCCATTGTGTTCATTTCATCTCAAATAGACAAAGCACACAAAAATTGGACATCCAGAGTGCATCAAACATGATTTAGAGCTTGTTTATGGTAAAGTGCTTATTTCTGCATTTCAATGTTGCAACTTGCTGAAAACTGTCCACAGTGTTCATTTCAACTCGAATAGACAGCACAGCAAGAATTGGACATCCAGAGTGCATCAAACATGATTTAGAGCTTGTTTATGGATAAATGGTTATTTCTGTATCTTGCAACTTGTTGAAAATTGTCCACCTTGTTCATATTGTCTCGATTAAACAGCACAGCAATTGGACATCCAGAGTGCATCAAACATGATTTAGAGCTTGATTATGTTGCTTATGGAAAAGTGCTTATTTCTGCATTTCAATGTTGCAACTTGCTGAAAACAGTCTACAGTCTTCATAACATTTCGAATAAACATAACAAACATTTTTTTATCCAGAGTGCATCAAACATGATTTAGAGCTTGTTTATGGTAAAGTGCTTATTTCTGCATTTCAATGTTGCAACTTGCTGAAAACTGTCCACAGTGTTCATTTCAACTCGAATAGACAGCACAGCAAGAATTGGACATCCAGAGTGCATCAAACATGATTTAGAGCTTGATTATGTTGCTTATGGAAAAGTGCTTATTTCTGCATTTCAATGTTGCAACTTGCTGAAAACAGTCTACAGTGTTCATAACATTTCGAATAAACATAACAAACAATTGGACATCCAGAGTGCATCAAACATGATTTGAGCTTGTTTTTAAAGTGCTTATTTCTGCATTTCAATGTTGCAACTTGCTGAAAAGTGTGTTATTTCTCGAATAGACAGCACAGCAAGAATTGGACATCCAGAGTGCATCAAACATGATTTAGAGCTTGTTTATGGTAAAGTGCTTATTTCTGCATTTCAATGTTGCAACTTGCTGAAAACTGTCCATGGTGTTCATTTCATCTCAAATAGACAAAGCACACAAAAATTGGACATCCAGAGTGCATCAAACATGATTTAGAGCTTGTTTATGGTAAAGTGCTTATTTCTGCATTTCAATGTTGCAACTTGCTGAAAACTGTCCACAGTGTTCATTTCAACTCGAATAGACAGCACAGCAAGAATTGGACATCCAGAGTGCATCAAACATGATTTAGAGCTTGTTTATGGATAAATGGTTATTTCTGTATCTTGCAACTTGTTGAAAATTGTCCACCTTGTTCATATTGTCTCGATTAAACAGCACAGCAATTGGACATCCAGAGTGCATCAAACATGATTTAGAGCTTGATTATGTTGCTTATGGAAAAGTGCTTATTTCTGCATTTCAATGTTGCAACTTGCTGAAAACAGTCTACAGTCTTCATAACATTTCGAATAAACATAACAAACATTTTTTTATCCAGAGTGCATCAAACATGATTTAGAGCTTGTTTATGGTAAAGTGCTTATTTCTGCATTTCAATGTTGCAACTTGCTGAAAACTGTCCACAGTGTTCATTTCAACTCAAATAGACAAAGCACACAAAAATTGGACATCCAGAGTGCATCAAACATGATTTAGAGCTTGTTTATGGTAAAGTGCTTATTTCTGCATTTCAATGTTGCAACTTGCTGAAAACAGTCTACAGTGTTCATAACATTTCGAATAAACATAACAAACATTTTTTTATCCAGAGTGCATCAAACATGATTTAGAGCTTGATTATGTTGTTTATGGAAAAGTGCTTATTTCTGCATTTCAATGTTGCAACTTTCTGAAAACTGTCCGCGGTGTTCATTTCATCTCAAATAGACAAAGCACACAAAAATTGGACATCCAGAGTGCATCAAACATGATTTAGAGCTTGTTTATGGTAAAGTGCTTATTTCTGCATTTCAATGTTGCAACTTGCTGAAAACTGTCCACAGTGTTCATTTCATCTCAAATAGACAAAGCACACAAAAATTGGACAACCAGAGTGCATCAAACATGATTTAGAGCTTGTTTATGGTAAAGTGCTTATTTCTGCATTTCAATGTTGCAACTTGCTGAAAACTGTCCACAGTGTTCATTTCAACTCGAATAGACAGCACAGCAAGAATTGGACATCCAGAGTGCATCAAACATGATTTAGAGCTTGTTTATGGATAATGGATTATTTCTGTATCTTGCAACTTGTTGAAAATTGTCCACCTTGTTCATATTGTCTCGATTAAACAGCACAGCAATTGGACATCCAGAGTGCATCAAACATGATTTAGAGCTTGATTATGTTGCTTATGGAAAAGTGCTTATTTCTGCATTTCAATGTTGCAACTTGCTGAAAACAGTCTACAGTCTTCATAACATTTCGAATAAACATAACAAACATTTTTTTATCCAGAGTGCATCAAACATGATTTAGAGCTTGTTTATGGTAAAGTGCTTATTTCTGCATTTCAATGTTGCAACTTGCTGAAAACTGTCCACAGTGTTCATTTCAACTCGAATAGACAGCACACAAAAATTGGACATCCAGAGTGCATCAAACATGATTTAGAGCTTGTTTTGGTAAAGTGCTTATTTCTGCATTTCAATGTTGCAACTTGCTGTCCACTGTCCATTGTGTTCATTTCATCTCAAATAGACAAAGCACACAAAAATTGGACAACCAGAGTGCATCAAACATGATTTAGAGCTTGTTTATGGTAAAGTGCTTATTTCTGCATTTCAATGTTGCAACTTGCTGAAAACTGTCCACAGTGTTCATTTCAACTCGAATAGACAGCACAGCAAGAATTGGACATCCAGAGTGCATCAAACATGATTTAGAGCTTGTTTATGGATAAATGGTTATTTCTGTATCTTGCAACTTGTTGAAAATTGTCCACCTTGTTCATATTGTCTCGATTAAACAGCACAGCAATTGGACATCCAGAGTGCATCAAACATGATTTAGAGCTTGATTATGTTGCTTATGGAAAAGTGCTTATTTCTGCATTTCAATGTTGCAACTTGCTGAAAACAGTCTACAGTCTTCATAACATTTCGAATAAACATAACAAACATTTTTTTATCCAGAGTGCATCAAACATGATTTAGAGCTTGTTTATGGTAAAGTGCTTATTTCTGCATTTCAATGTTGCAACTTGCTGAAAACTGTCCACAGTGTTCATTTCAACTCGAATAGACAGCACAGCAAGAATTGGACATCCAGAGTGCATCAAACATGATTTAGAGCTTGTTTATGGTAAAGTGCTTATTTCTGCATTTCAATGTTGCAACTTGCTGAAAACTGTCCATTGTGTTCATTTCATCTCAAATAGACAAAGCACACAAAAATTGGACATCCAGAGTGCATCAAACATGATTTAGAGCTTGTTTATGGTAAAGTGCTTATTTCTGCATTTCAATGTTGCAACTTGCTGAAAACTGTCCACAGTGTTCATTTCAACTCGAATAGACAGCACAGCAAGAATTGGACATCCAGAGTGCATCAAACATGATTTAGAGCTTGTTTATGGATAAATGGTTATTTCTGTATCTTGCAACTTGTTGAAAATTGTCCACCTTGTTCATATTGTCTCGATTAAACAGCACAGCAATTGGACATCCAGAGTGCATCAAACATGATTTAGAGCTTGATTATGTTGCTTATGGAAAAGTGCTTATTTCTGCATTTCAATGTTGCAACTTGCTGAAAACAGTCTACAGTCTTCATAACATTTCGAATAAACATAACAAACATTTTTTTATCCAGAGTGCATCAAACATGATTTAGAGCTTGTTTATGGTAAAGTGCTTATTTCTGCATTTCAATGTTGCAACTTGCTGAAAACTGTCCACAGTGTTCATTTCAACTCGAATAACAAAGCACAGCAAGAATTGGACATCCAGAGTGCATCAAACATGATTTAGAGCTTGTTTATGTTGCTTATGGAAAAGTGCTTATTTCTGCATTTCAATGTTGCAACTTGCTGAAAACAGTCTACAGTCTTCATAACATTTCGAATAAACATAACAAACATTTTTTTATCCAGAGTGCATCAAACATGATTTAGAGCTTGTTTATGGAAAAGTGCTTATTTCTGCATTTCAATGTTGCAACTTGCTGAAAACTGTCCACAGTGTTCATTTCATCTCAAATAGACAAAGCAACAAAAAAATTGGACATCCAGAGTGCATCAAACATGATTTAGAGCTTGTTTATGGTAAAGTGCTTATTTCTGCATTTCAATGTTGCAACTTGCTGAAAACTGTCCATGGTGTTCATTTCATCTCAAATAGACAAAGCACACAAAAATTGGACAACCAGAGTGCATCAAACATGATTTAGAGCTTGTTTATGGTAAAGTGCTTATTTCTGCATTTCAATGTTGCAACTTGCTGAAAACTGTCCACAGTGTTCATTTCAACTCGAATAGACAGCACAGCAAGAATTGGACATCCAGAGTGCATCAAACATGATTTAGAGCTTGTTTATGGATAAATGGTTATTTCTGTATCTTGCAACTTGTTGAAAATTGTCCACCTTGTTCATATTGTCTCGATTAAACAGCACAGCAATTGGACATCCAGAGTGCATCAAACATGATTTGGAGCTTGATTATGTTGCTTATGGAAAAGTGCTTATTTCTGCATTTCAATGTTGCAACTTGCTGAAAACAGTCTACAGTCTTCATAACATTTCGAATAAACATAACAAACATTTTTTTATCCAGAGTGCATCAAACATGATTTAGAGCTTGTTTATGGTAAAGTGCTTATTTCTGCATTTCAATGTTGCAACTTGCTGAAAACTGTCCACAGTGTTCATTTCAACTCGAATAGGCAAAGCACACAAAAATTGGACATCCAGAGTGCATCAAACATGATTTGGAGCTTGATTATGTTGCTTATGGAAAAGTGCTTATTTCTGCATTTCAATGTTGCAACTTGCTGAAAACAGTCTACAGTCTTCATAACATTTCGAATAAACATAACAAACATTTTTTTATCCAGAGTGCATCAAACATGATTTAGAGCTTGTTTATGGTAAAGTGCTTATTTCTGCATTTCAATGTTGCAACTTGCTGAAAACTGTCCACAGTGTTCATTTCAACTCGAATAGACAGCACAGCAAGAATTGGACATCCAGAGTGCATCAAACATGATTTAGAGCTTGTTTATGGTAAAGTGCTTATTTCTGCATTTCAATGTTGCAACTTGCTGAAAACTGTCCATTGTGTTCATTTCATCTCAAATAGACAAAGCACACAAAAATTGGACATCCAGAGTGCATCAAACATGATTTAGAGCTTGTTTATGGTAAAGTGCTTATTTCTGCATTTCAATGTTGCAACTTGCTGAAAACTGTCCACAGTGTTCATTTCAACTCGAATAGACAGCACAGCAAGAATTGGACATCCAGAGTGCATCAAACATGATTTAGAGCTTGTTTATGGATAAATGGTTATTTCTGTATCTTGCAACTTGTTGAAAATTGTCCACCTTGTTCATATTGTCTCGATTAAACAGCACAGCAATTGGACATCCAGAGTGCATCAAACATGATTTAGAGCTTGATTATGTTGTTTATGGAAAAGTGCTTATTTCTGCATTTCAATGTTGCAACTTGCTGAAAACAGTCTACAGTCTTCATAACATTTCGAATAAACATAACAAACATTTTTTTATCCAGAGTGCATCAAACATGATTTAGAGCTTGATTATGTTGTTTATGGAAAAGTGCTTATTTCTGCATTTCAATGTTGCAACTTGCTGAAAACTGTCCACAGTGTTCATTTCATCTCAAATAGACAAAGCACACAAAAATTGGACATCCAGAGTGCATCAAACATGATTTAGAGCTTGTTTATGGTAAAGTGCTTATTTCTGCATTTCAATGTTGCAACTTGCTGAAAACTGTCCATTGTGTTCATTTCATCTCAAATAGACAAAGCACACAAAAATTGGACAGCCAGAGTGCATCAAACATGATTTAGAGCTTGTTTATGGTAAAGTGCTTATTTCTGCATTTCAATGTTGCAACTTGCTGAAAACTGTCCACAGTGTTCATTTCAACTCGAATAGACAGCACAGCAAGAATTGGACATCCAGAGTGCATCAAACATGATTTAGAGCTTGTTTATGGATAAATGGTTATTTCTGTATCTTGCAACTTGTTGAAAATTGTCCACCTTGTTCATATTGTCTCGATTAAACAGCACAGCAATTGGACATCCAGAGTGCATCAAACATGATTTGGAGCTTGATTATGTTGCTTATGGAAAAGTGCTTATTTCTGCATTTCAATGTTGCAACTTGCTGAAAACAGTCTACAGTCTTCATAACATTTCGAATAAACATAACAAACATTTTTTTATCCAGAGTGCATCAAACATGATTTAGAGCTTGTTTATGGTAAAGTGCTTATTTCTGCATTTCAATGTTGCAACTTGCTGAAAACTGTCCACAGTGTTCATTTCAACTCGAATAGACAAAGCACACAAAAATTGGACATCCAGAGTGCATCAAACATGATTTAGAGCTTGTTTATGGAAAAGTGCTTATTTCTGCATTTCAATGTTGCAACTTGCTGAAAACAGTCTACAGTCTTCATAACATTTCGAATAAACATAACAAACATTTTTTTATCCAGAGTGCATCAAACATGATTTAGAGCTTGTTTATGGTAAAGTGCTTATTTCTGCATTTCAATGTTGCAACTTGCTGAAAACATTGTGTTCATTTCATCTCAAATAGACAGCACACAAAAATTGGACATCCAGAGTGCATCAAACATGATTTAGAGCTTGTTTATGGTAAAGTGCTTATTTCTGCATTTCAATGTTGCAACTTGCTGAAAACAGTCCACAGTGTTCATAACATTTCGAATAAACATAGCACAAAAAATTGGACATCCAGAGTGCATCAAACATGATTTAGAGCTTGTTTATGGTAAAGTGCTTATTTCTGCATTTCAATGTTGCAACTTGCTGAAAACTGTCCATGGTGTTCATTTCATCTCAAATAGACAAAGCACACAAAAATTGGACAACCAGAGTGCATCAAACATGATTTAGAGCTTGTTTATGGTAAAGTGCTTATTTCTGCATTTCAATGTTGCAACTTGCTGAAAACTGTCCACAGTGTTATTTCAACTCGAATAGACAGCACAGCAAGAATTGGACATCCAGAGTGCATCAAACATGATTTAGAGCTTGTTTATGGATAAATGGTTATTTCTGTATCTTGCAACTTGTTGAAAATTGTCCACCTTGTTCATATTGTCTCGATTAAACAGCACAGCAATTGGACATCCAGAGTGCATCAAACATGATTTGGAGCTTGATTATGTTGCTTATGGAAAAGTGCTTATTTCTGCATTTCAATGTTGCAACTTGCTGAAAACAGTCTACAGTCTTCATAACATTTCGAATAAACATAACAAACATTTTTTTATCCAGAGTGCATCAAACATGATTTAGAGCTTGTTTATGGTAAAGTGCTTATTTCTGCATTTCAATGTTGCAACTTGCTGAAAACTGTCCACAGTGTTCATTTCAACTCGAATAGACAGCACAGCAAGAATTGGACATCCAGAGTGCATCAAACATGATTTAGAGCTTGTTTATGGTAAAGTGCTTATTTCTGCATTTCAATGTTGCAACTTGCTGTCCACTGTCCATTGTGTTCATTTCATCTCAAATAGACAAAGCACACAAAAATTGGACAACCAGAGTGCATCAAACATGATTTAGAGCTTGTTTATGGTAAAGTGCTTATTTCTGCATTTCAATGTTGCAACTTGCTGAAAA